>NC_087291.1:7562371-7869871 GCF_015220805.1 Pogoniulus pusillus | reverse complement strand
AGCCTGAAACTGCATATATAAAAACGACTACTTGAAATAGGCTTTTCTACCTGTTTTGGAGTATTTAAGGTTAAATGACTGGCAGTTTAAATACATGAGTATGAAAGAGTATAGACAAAAATAGATCATATCTTTCCAAGCATTATATTTTTCTAATTAAAGTAGTAGCACATTATTATATAAAGGCTTTGTCTTTTAGCAGTCTGAATGCCTACTCAATGAAACATTGCCAGCATCCCTGACAAACTGACTTTTAAACGAGTAATTGGCAATACCAACTTAAAAAGAAAGGCAGCAGATATCATCACCGTTTTTGTTTTCCCAAATGCAACACATTTCCTTCATCAAGAATCAAAAATGCTGTATTTATCCCCGAAACTTAACTTTCTGTTTGATTGCAGAGAAATGCATTTGTAAAAGAAAAGTATATATTGGTATCGATGAAATGTAACAGTTCAATACATTAATATTTATAAAGCCCTGCATGAATGCTACTTACATGAATTCTTTAAGTAAAAAAAAAAAGACAGTACCCATTTGCATTTCAACAAGTGAAACTTTTCCACCCATTTGACAGAGACAAGACTATAAAAGGTCTCAAATTTCTCCAATAAAACTGGAAATTACATCTCAATATTTCGTCAGAGATTATGAACAGAATTTTAGATGAATTATCCGATACAAAGATGGAAGTGAGGGTGCTGCTTCAAGATCTACAGAAGTAGAGCACTTTAAGACAATTAAATGATTTCCCTGCAGGCAATGTCTTTTCAATCCAAGCTAATGACATCATTTAAGGAGGATGGTCCATTTAACTGAAAGGATCTTTTACAAGGCAGACAGACAGAAGGCAATCCGGGAATGTTTTCAAGGACTTCCCATATTTCAGAATTATAATGGTGAAATGCCTACATCAAAATCTTAAACTCAGGCATTAATCAACAAAATGAAAGGCTAATTTTATAAGAAAAATGTAATAAAACTCATTTTGAGAAGTTTTCCCTTCATTATTTTTTCTTTTAAAGGAACCAATTCTCTCCTAATGGTAATTATGCTGCTTTGGAATAATGATAATACTCAGGCAGAGCTCAGTTTTAGGCTGCTGTTTTTTAAAGCGAAGCCAAATCTCTTTAATCACTTGCAAGTTGAAGAGTAACTTTCATAAACTTTTCTACCAGTTTATGCAAGCTTGCTGTGATCTTTCAGATACAAAGCATTACACTATTGCTTCCAGAACATACTACTTTTTGTATGGTCTATATAGCAGCCTTTAAATTGCACCACCACCTTTCCCATAAACAAAAAAAAAGAGCAATGCCCTCAAATGACCCAGTAAGGGAAACTCACAGTTTTAGTGTCTGTAGCAGCAGTTCAGAGCACTGCTATAACTCTGGATTTGGAGGTGTCCAATACTTTGTTTTATCTAAATTATCTCTCTGCTTTGATTTTTTTTTTTCAGCATCAGAAAATGAATTTAAACACCAATATTTTTACATTAAAATAGCATTATTAAAACTAACCCATTAGACAAAACTACAGACTGCTCTTGTGCTTCAGAAGGTGGTATCAGTTTAAATCCAACCAAAGAGTCTTTTTACCATTTACAATAACACTCAAAGCCGTGGAAGTTGTATACACGTTAGGTTGACATCTGCTAATAAATGATGTGGTTCTGAAGACGGGGGTGGGGGGGGGAAAGGTTTACCCTATGTCCTTCTAATATCCATTTCAAATTGTCAAAAACTTCAGAAAGCTGGAAAGTGTGAGACATAGCAAAGCGATTTGACGATGTAAGCGGGAGCTACAAAACACAGAACTAGTAAAAGGAATGTGGTTAAGAGGCAGTACAATCTTGGGCAAGTCAAAGCTACTTTGCCTCCACTGCTCCTCTTCATAAGGAAGAAGCTGTATTCACATCTTTCTACAAAGGCTATGAGATGGTATTGATTTCATTATGTTTTGGGGTATATTTAAAAAACCACACACATGTAAAGCAAAACCAATTCCATTTTCAGGCCTGCTGTGCCACTTTACAGATTGTCTCCTACACACTTTTTCAAAGCAACATAAGCAGTAAGAGGGAGAGAAAGGGGCAGAGAGAAAAGTTACAGAATGCACAAAGAGCAGGATGCAGGATATCACATACTTAGCAATTCATACATTTCATCCAAAGCTGTAAACTTAACTTCTGCTACAGGGCACCTCCAATTGACAAAGTAAGGGAAAGACCACGAAATAGGATGCTTACAGTAAGCACTAAGATGACTCTGACCATCTAAATGAAGTTATTTTCCTGGATAAACAATTTTTGATCCCAATAATGTTGCCTCCTCTCCTTTTTAAATACAAAATAAGGTAAGGTACAAATGCTGCTATCTAACAAACACAAATTGCTCACTGGAAATGGTGGTAGTTTGGGACATACACCAATACTCAAGCCAAAATTCTTAGTTTGAACATAAACTTTTTTGACTCTCACTGTCAATCAAAAACTGAAGTATCAACTGTAAAAAGTGGCTTTACTTTAAGGATTTAACTGAGCTTTTGTCACTATCTTTCCCTACATCAAGAGCACGGGTGAACAAGTACCCCAAGAAAAGAACGCTGCCTATTAAATCCTGAATACAGCAGCATACAAGGCGAGGTTGGACGTGGCACTTGGTGCCATGGTCTAGCCTTGAGCTCTGTGGTAAAGGGTTGGACTTGATGATCTGTGAGGTCTCTTCCAACCCTGATGATACTGTGATATACCAATATTGCTCTGTTCCTAAGCACCTGGGCTTTTTCATGGTTGACAGTCCCATTTCCAGTAAGGGAGGAATGGTATTTCTACAGACTTCTACTTACAGATTTAATTCCATTCCCTGCTACAGACCTGCACAGCCTAGGTCCTCCACCAGTATATTTGCATGGATGTTTACAAATCTTTTCTCCCACCTTTTGTTTTTATCCCAGTTAGGCTCTCTGAAGCATAGAGTCAAGTCAAACTAAAGGCACAAAGTCAGCGGAGGATTCTATAACTGCCTTAATTCAATGAAAATAAGATGGCACATGAAAAAAAACTACACATTTATTGGCACCTGGCCAATTTCCATAGCTTTTTCACCCTAAAACCTCCATCACAGCTTTATCTTCCTTCCATAAAAAGCCAATGAATCTATGACTAACAACAGAACTCTTAGCAAAATAAAATACCCATCATTATAAATAGTTCTTTTTATATTGGTTCTTATAAAGGTACTTACAACTCCAACGGCTATGCTAATACACCACCAGACTTCCTCACATAAACTTGTGACCCTCTAAGTAATAACACACTTCAACAACAAACCCTTGAAAAACACTTGACGTGATTGTGCTAGAGAACACTACATGGGAGCCACTCAGTAACACAGAAATACACAAAGCTCCAGGATCAGCTATTCAAATTATTACCAAAAGCCCATTTCCCTGCAAGATTATAGATACACTGAATGAATAAACAGACTAACCACTGTTCTAATTGTTCTTACTCCATGCCCATGACCTCATTCAATACTACATGTGCTGGCGAATGAAACATACTGGCAAAGGACATTACTTCTGAGTATGGGAGGAAAACATAACAAGCAAAGATAACATAGTTCAAAATGTTTATAAATCACTTTTATATTACTTTGAACAATCTTACAGGTGACAAAACCAGTGTGAAAAGACCATCAGAGCTAGACAACTCACTTTTAGTCTAAAGCATCCAGGAAGAATTAAAGGAGGATCAAAGAAAGCATCAAATCAAAATGACAAATTGCAGCCTCATCTATATAGCAAACTAACCACACTCTTCTTTATTGTTGTCTTAGAATAGTATTGTTCTGTTCCAACTGTTGAAAGGCAGGAGGAACCCAAACAACAACATAAACCACTCCAGTTCTCAGTTTTGGGGTTGATTACTGGTTTTAGCTTGTTCAATTTTACACACATGGTTTGCAGGGTTTAAAACATTTTGACTCAGTAGATTTACTGCTTGCACAATATTTTTCCCTTCTTGATTTATATTTGTGATGCTCTTCATTGAAGGCTATTTTTAATTTAAGATCCAATTCCTCACTAACTGCAGATACTGTGAAAAAATTCTCTACCTGACATTCCTGAGAAGACACTAATCATAAAACTGAGAAAAGCAGAAGTCAGTTGAAAAAGTACCAGTCTAGAAATTTAATTATGGTTCAGACACTCAAGGCCCTTTCCAAACTGTAAGAAGCAGCTATTTGGTACCAACCTAGTATGATACCTCACTATTATTCCCTAAAAAAAAGGAAAACAAAACAAAGCACAAACTCCATCAAAACATCTGCTTCTGAAAGACAAAGGCAATTAACAGGAGGAGAAAAGGAAAAAAAAAGATATCCAATGACAGCATATTATAGTAGCAAGAGAATTTAAATATGTCATATGCATTAAGTTACATTTCCTAAAGGATAGCTAAAAGGCAAAAAGAACTGTAGATTTCTCAGATCTCAAAGTTGAATCTACACAAGGTTGAAAACATCCTGGGAGCACAGAACCGGGAGCTGGACTTACTTCCCTTTCCAACATTTGAATTCATAGAGGTAGAAATCCTTGTAAATTCTATCTTGGAAAAGGAAAATCAAATGGCACTAATATAAACACGTTGGTGGCTTAGTTGTGACACACAATCTACCCAGAAATAGGCATAGACACAGTGCCTTCAGTCTTCATACACTGTGTTCTGCACATCTCCAAACTCTCCTTCATTTCTACCCACCCCTCCAAACTCTCCTTCATTTCTACCCACCCCTCCAAACTCTCCTTCATTTCTACCCACCCCTCCAAACTCTCCTTCATTTCTACCCACACCTCCAAACTCTCCTTCATTTCTACCCACACCTCCAAACTCTCCTTCATTTCTACCCACCTTGAGCTACACAACCAAAAATAATTCACAATCATTTTATGGGTTTCTTAACATAATCCAAGAGCTGTTTCTAAAGAACAATAACTTTTTATTTTGAAAAATCTTCTTTAGATATATTACAGTTATGTTCATACACAAGTCAGTCACCCAATAACTCAATGACTGTTAATGAAACTGAAAGTCTAATTAGCAAGATGAGGGGAATAACCCCAGCATTCTGGCCCACCTCCAAGATGAATGATTGCATCTACCTATGCAAAATCCCCTTTGTCATTTCAATTAGATGAGATTTTCCTTTCATCCTGCTTTTCAATTGCTGGGTATTGTTTATAGTGCCATTGTAAAAGCTACTGTGTTCTACCCTGGATAGAGCTATGTTTTTGTAGTAGTGATGTGGCAATTCCTACATATTTTGGTTATTTTGTTCAAAAAGGCTCTCTGCTACCAAAAATAAAACATTAAGAAGAAACAAACTCACCAAAACAAAAACACCCACCACAAAAAAGCCACACCAAACCAGTAATTCATTGTGAATATATTACTGACATGACACAGGTAGCACCTTAACTGGCATTAAGGCACAAAAGTACGTCAGTCAGGTGTGAGCATCTCTTTGTTCATTCAGCAGCATAACAAGCAGCCACCTTATCATACTGTCACAACTCTGAAAGTCTCAGAAATCAAGTCAAAGCTAACACCCTACTGACTGAAATCCTACCAACAGATTGAAATGTTCTTCTAAAAAAATGCTACATACACACATCAAATTTACCAAGGAAGACATCAAAGTCAGCCACCAACCAGCCCTTCCAGGGCCTCCAAAACAACAGTTGCACAAAATTTGCACACCTTGCTTCCTACTTAGCAGTTTGCACACTCTGAATAACTGTTCTCCAGGACTGCCACTGATCCTCCCTTCCCCAAGTTCATTGCTTTCCTTCTGTCTCACCGTCACCAACCCCAAAATGCTCTAAAAAGCCTACATTTTGGTTTATGATTTTAAATTGCTCATCTGACTAAAAAGAGAATTCCTACATGAAAAAGGTTTTTGAACTTTGGTAGGTTTAATGCTGACTTAAAAAGGGACATCTGGGGCTTATTATTGCCTCATGATACCAGAGAGCTTTCCTTCCTCTCCCCTCTTTTGCCTCTGACTTGCCACTGAAATTGTTATTAGAAAGTAAACTCCCAGACACTTACATCAGCTGTGCTAATATAACCCACAGCCCTTTTATTTTGCACTCCTGCTTTAACTCTGCGTATCCCTTAAGAGATACAGTTTTAACAGACTATATAAAGCCACTTGGAAAGGTGCTCACTGGTTTTCATTGTGCAAGTGAAAATAGGCAAGCAGATCTCTGCATCAAAAATCCACATTAACACTAACTGTACTTAACTATTTCATGCATCATTTCAGTGACCACATCAGCGATTTATTGCTCCGCTACGGCAGTGTGGAAACTTCCACAGTAAAATACAGGCCAGGAGTCAAAAAAAGCTATAAAACCATTGGAAAAAAAAAAAAAAGTTTGTTTTTTTCCTTGCCCTGGCCTCCTAAGACTGTAAATCTCAGGCTTTCTTTTCCCTAAACTGTCTTTTTTCTCCCCAAGGATTACCAGCGTTGTAAATACCTTTGCCTTCTACTGACTAGACACATTTTCTTCCGTAGACTGAGCTGCTGTGGGAAATGTTACATCAAAAATTACACATGCAGTATTGGAAATGTGATCACAGCTGCACTTTTGTTAATACATGAAGAAAAGGCATGAAGATCAAAACAGCTTTCACTTTGTCATTATCTCCTGTAAAAGGAGTATCAGTCTTGCACGGGAGATAGCAATAAATGTCTTAAAATTGCAAAATACAGTAGAAAATAATCTACTAAGTCCATCTGCTGGGGGAAAAGCTGCATGCAGCAATGATTAAGTGCAAGTATGCATCTGTCCTTTAAATATGCATAGCAGTAATACCTCAAATGTAGGAGTTCAAATAATGGCCAGTCTTCCTGCACATACAAATCTGCATCAGGCAACGCTAAATTAAGAAGCACCTCCTATAAGTTTATGAAAGACAAAGAAAAAATTGGTTGTAAACTCCTCTGCATTGCAAAGATCTCTTTTGTCTGTCAATCAACAGAAAAGTATTATTCCACCATCACAAAAAAACCTTTGGAGGCAGTATAGGTCTGTGTGTTGTGCAAATGTGCAGTTGCTAAGAAGCAAATATGCTTCCCTTCTAATCAAATAGCCCAGCTCAGCAATGCTGCTGGCTTGGGGCAAGAAGCAAATTCCACCAGCCACAAACTTAGAAACAGTCTTGAATTATTTGTTGCTGACCGCTGGCTGAACCCTGTCCTGATGAGCACCATCACCATTAGCCACTTCTCAGTGTATTCCATCAACCAATGGCAATAGCAGCATGCTACAGCTCAGGCTGCAAGGAATTGATCAAACAGGGTAATGAGACTATTTCTTCATGGAGGTTATTTTAAATGAATATAAATATTTTCTTTCTACATAATTTGCCACAAAAGGTCACTGAACTCCCTGCGTTTCTAAAGAAAAATGCTGTGGTATCCCCTTTATATATTTGAATTAGTATATAGCCAACAAACAATTCAGGGCACTTTTGATGATGGTGTAAATCTTAATGAGGTGGCATCCCAGACAACTGATTAGCAGCAGCATTTTACCATCGCGTTTAGTTAAGAACAAAAAAAGGAGGATTTGATGTTATTTTGGGACATTGTGATATACCTATGCCCTTAAAAAAATCTTTCATGAAAGAACATACTCTGGTAACCTAAAGGCTTACACTTTTAACCAAAGATCATGCATATTTAGCTAGGCTTGCCATACTTTGATAATATAGCCCTTTATATAGATTCTTTCAAGTGAACTCATACGTTAAAAATACCCACTTTGTATCAGAGTCAAGTTACTGATAAGGAGATCCACACTCAGACACCCCCACTGACACAATCTTTAAAAACCTACTATAAACAGACACCAAGAGATCCTTGACATTTAATTCAAGCCAACTGCCACAAAACCCTCATCAAGGTTCTCCTTGCCCCATAAAAGGTTTTTAGTTCTATCTTTTCCAGTCCTGAACAATTTCTCCAGTGCTAGGGAAGCACAGTAATAGTGATTTAAATACTAGTTTAACAGTATTTTATTAACAAAGGCATTATGCCAGTAACTAAGACACTGCTAAATAAAGAGTGCTCATTGTTTGCTGCTTTTAGGGATAATAATATAAAAACATTCAAACAGGGTAACAAAACACAACTGTTCACGTCTGAGAGTTCACAAAGTTACCCCAAAGTTAAGGAAATGCTTTTAACACAAAAGAAAATTTAGATTTATAGCCAAGGAGAAGTATAATTCATTCAAAACAGCACTTGAAAATGGTGGTTAAAATAAAAACTAGAAAGAAATCGACATCAGAAGGATTTAAATTAGCTAGCCTTGTCCTGACTAATAGGAGTTCAATTATATAATAACACAAAAGGCTTTGGATTTTGTTTGGGTTTTTTTTAATATCACTTCAAATACTCAAAGCAATTTATTTTTTTCTAAAGCAGGATGAAAGTGTGTTCCCTAAAACTCTGTTCCTTACACTTGTTGGGATCTTCACTTCCTCTATTTGTGGGGTTTTTTTTTCTGTAACCAGTAGAGGAAGTAAGAATTAATTTTTTTTAAGAAATCATTAAGAACAATGAAAATAGATCAAGAAAATTCTCCTTCTGTCTCCTACCTCCATCAAAATACTATTTACAGAGAATTCTTTACCACTGTATCAATACTATTAGTATGCCTTGCATGGCAGTGAATTGCATCTGAGGCTTGAACACAATAAAGCAACTCAGATGTTTGTTCTACTGAATCTCTATTGCTAGAAATTTATTCTTTATTTTAAGAAAAGTTGACAGCAAAAATAAAACTGAAGTTCTATGATAAAAAAAAAAAGCTCAATGTGCTGCTTATTCCACAACAAACCTTGTTACAGCTGTTCCATGAACCACACAAAATATTCCTGTTTATCCATAATTTCTTTTAAAAGTGTAAGCTAATAATAAAAAAAGGAAACGATTCTACATGAATATTCAAGATACATTTTACAAAACATATTCAAAAAGCACAAAAATCCTGGGAAAGTGTATTTTAAGCACGGGTGGAGGAAACCAAATGACACATAAATCCTAATTTTTCCTCAAAGAGATTGCATATTAAGTCCTATATTCTATTAAAATCAAAACACCACCATGCAAATCCACACATCCTAAGTAGTCCCTTACAACACCAATACAAACAAAAAACAGTCACTTGGTGGAGGCAGACATCAGCACCCACCAGCAAAAGACATCTCATCAGCAGACTAACATTTGACAAAAATCAGTGGAAACAGCAAAGAAGCCAATGCAACTTCCAGTGCCAAGGAGCCAGATGGCACTGCTGGAAAAATTATATCTACAGACTGGCAGCTTGATTCCATGATTATTGCCCAAGGGAGGAGGAAGAGGAAAACAAGAGGTATTTCAGTGTGATGGAGTAAATCAATTATCACCAGCTCACTGCGGCATTTTCGCATTATTTTTATTCCACATTCTAAATATCACTCAAATCAATGGGAGCACTGGAATATTCCAGCAATTTCAGAAGGGAGTGGGAGGGGGGAAAAGGTAAGCTATGCATTAAAGAAAGGCAAGATGTACTTAAAAGCACCTCCATCAACCGCATCTCATTGTTTCTATTTTCAAATGCAATTTGCAGAGATGTTGCAGTTTTTATTTTGCAGGTTTTATTTGTGACCTGAAATACTAACAGATTACAGGAGGGGAAAAAAGGTCCCTGCAGTTCTCAGTGTGGTAACTACACTCTTTGGGGTATTTTCAACTCTTAATGTGCTGTTATTTTACACACGCACCTACAGAATGATCACATCGATAAATAAACCAAATGCTTTGATCAAAAAAGTTTGTGGCATTCTCAACAATTATTTTTCTGTTACAATCTAGCTTCTGAAGATGATGTTGCAGGGAGAAAAATCAGTCCCCCTCCTACTTTCATGTAAGGAAAATTGTTCTAAAAGAGTCAAAAAAAGACACAATTTTCAGCCTACCAACTTCATATGCATTGAAATCACTAAGCACAAAACAGACAGAAGAATGTTTCAGACTCTTCACCTGAAAATAGGCAATGCTAATTTTTTTTTGGTGGAAGTCAATGACAACACTTCCATTAACTTTTTGCCAGGCAACTGTAATAAGACCCATTTCCTCTATCTATGCTTGTGAAAGAAAAATTCATCTGTCACCTATCAAAAATACTTGGACCATCTTCATTTCACTTGTTTCCATCTCATTTCTGTCTTATAACACAGACACAAACAGTTCAAACACCTTTAAGCTCCCAGTCACTGTCTTTCAACACTGATCCTTTGCTCCTTACCTCTCTGCACTAAAGAGGTGATGAACAAGTGCAGATATGTCGAGCACAAACTAATACACATCTTCAAATTGGTATTGTAAGCATTTATACACCACCCATGTTCATATAGAGAAGTACAAAATATAACTTCTAAGGAGTAAGCAAGATGTTTTACATGTAGTCTAAGGCAACTGTGGAAAATTATCAGGCTGTGTCAAATTCCTTAATGAAAAGGACATGTTTTATGTTGGGTAGGGTGTCCCTGCCCATGACAGGGGGGCTGGAACTAGATGATCCTTGTGGTCCCTTGCAACCCTGTTTGATTCTATGATTTAGAAGGTTGCCATGAAAATCTTGTCTACACACTAAGAGGATTTCTTCCATTTTGTAATATAAGATCATCCACAACTGTTGCCCAAAATTTCTGACTACCAGCAGTAGGGCTAAGATGCTCGAGGGCTACTATCTTTCATTGCTGTGGTAACTAGTGGTGAGTAGACTCTGACTAATACTAGTTAAGAACTTGTAGTAGTATTTTTAGTTTGGATACTGCTACTCTAAACTCCTCACTCTCATAAGCAATCTAAGTAACCATTTATGAAGTACTGCTGAGGGAACTATCAACCAAGATAATACCATATAGTGATAGATGTCCAAAAGAAGTGTGGTTCCTGCTGCAAATGTTTAAGCAATACAGCATTTGCAACATCTTGAAAAGACTAACAAATTGCCTATACAGTAGGTCTCTAAGGATTTAATTTATGATCTGCATTTTTCATTGCAGAACATCTCAATAAACCTCTTCATGACATAGTTTTTACTTCTCTCTCCACTCAAAGTTTTGCTTTTCCATTCAAATTTAATCTTAAAAGCCACAAATATTAATTCAGTGCAACCTCTCTTTTATTTTAAAAGGAAGCAAATCCAAATTCACCAAATTAATGCCTGGATTGCATGCTGCCTGACAGAAAACAGGCCTGTTTTGTACTTGGTTAAGCTTTACAGATACACTTTGCGCTTCTACAGAGAGTATTAATCAGTTAAAACACAAACCCAGAAATATGAGAAACATATTTTTCTGGTCATTAGAACTGAGATATAATTCTATGTATATCATCAATTAAACGAATTCCTAATGGTCAATTCAGAGAAAGAAAAGTCTACACCAAACTTAAATTGTTGGTTTATTGCAAGACCAAGCTTTTCCCCCCCGCCCCCCCCCTCCAGATGGTTCCTATATCCAGGTATTCTAAAGCCTCATTCTTGAGACAGTAATCATCAAGTGCCACAAAAGTGCTGTTTTACATATATTTGATCTAGTCAAAAACAAAGAAAACACTACAGCTTTGTAGAATTTGTTTCTCCTTAAGATGCTTGGAACTATCACATAGTGTATGTTGAAGGCAGACCCATTTTCCTGTTGTACTTGGTAGATATTGGGAAGGAAAAGATGCTTTTTGCCTTAAATGCCAAGCAGCAACAACCTGTTGGACTTGATCTCACCCTGGAAGAATACTAGAAATGTATCTGACCTCGAGGTACCACTGGAGTGGCATGAAGCAGTGATATCATCTACATCAACCCATCTGAATGGCTCTGGAAGGGAAGGCATAAAAGGAGCATACTGGAAGCTAATTTGCCACTACTGCTTGGCAGGAAGACAGAAGAATTAGAGGAAAATCACAAAGCAGAAATTCCCTAAGCTTTAAGGGCCTAAATCCATAATTTACAGCTTCCAAAACACAGTTTAAAAGCTTATGACAAATCAAAAAGGCCAAAGAAAAACCTTCCCTCTGCTTTTTTATTTCATCTGTTTGTGATATATTAGAACAGATCTGGAAACAGATTAGGCCAGAAAGCAACATGAAGTAAACAGGAAAATCTGTTGCACTCCAGCTTTCTAGGCTTTTTTCTTTAAATCATTATATTTCTAGGTATCTTGAATAAAACTAGGATCTAATTTTAAAAAATGTTAAAAATAGAAAGGTGAAGCAGATTGGGGTTTTTGTTAGGGATATTGTCCTGCATTGGTAGTGGAGCACATGCAGATGTTTTGTTATTGCATAGTCACTGAAGCAACATAGATGAAATAAAACGAGCAGCAAAGCATGTCATCTCTCTCATGGGAGAAAGGTAAATGCTAGAAGAACACAGGGGTTTATTGTTTAATAGGAAGTTTTTCATCATGATAATTAGAAGTTCAAACATTTTAGTATCATCAATTTGTTCACACTGTTAACCTGCACAATGCCTTTTTTAACTTTACTGTTGACTTTAATAGGGCCAAAATCTCACTTAAAAAAAAATCACCTTCCTATCAGAAATGAATCCCTTCTGTACAAACAGTTTAAATCAAAATTAATGAGATTAGCTTTGCATATTTCACATGCTTGCCTCTTTTTTTTTTTCTTCATAAACCCCTTGCTTATCCAAAATAAATCACTGGTGCTATATTCACTGTTGTGGATCCTGCAAATTAACAAGCAAGCAAGCAGTTGTGTTGCTTGTTCTTTTCATAAGGTTCCAAAGGCTGTCACTTTATAAAGACTCTTCTTGGTCTTCAAATACATTAATGGCAGAAGGGAAAAGAAGGAAACATACCATCATCATGTCCTTTATGGATAAAAGAGAGTGAAATGTCAAACTGACAAAGAGTTTAAGGTATGTATCCTTCACTAGCAAGTGTAGTGTACCACTGGAGCAAGCTGCCTAAAGGAGAATGAAGTTGCACCACTAGAGATTTTTAGGAGAGATGAGACATGCTACCAAGAAATGCCTCAGGCAGACTTTACTCTTAAGGTGTCTCCAACAGCAAGAACTCCAACAAGGAGTTGATCTTTATAGCTTTTGACAGTTGCAAAGTTAGCACCCCCTTCTCATTTGTTAAACAGATTTGGATCTGGGAGTTAGAGCACACATGGTCCCACATGCACCAATATCTTCATAAACTGGACTTTTTTAAATGCCCTTCCTATTTTTGTTTTACTTTTCACTGTGTTCAATAAGCTTGTAAAAGATTGCATTCTGGGTGACATCTAAACTGCCCATAGTTGTCAGAGCCTAATCCCCTAGTGATGCATTCCTCCCTCCGATAGCCTCAGTGTACCACATCAGAAATTCTAGGCTTCAGTCTTCCTGCTTAAGAGACCACGTTGCTAATTACAATTTCTTGTACCTCTGAAAGCAATGTTTCTGACCAGTCATATTACCCTTTCAGCCAGAAGTGTCTCAGAAATGCAAAATAATAATACCTTGCAGCAAATATATAGTATTTTCTCTGCCATATACTATCTGTTCAGACACAGCTAAAGAATTGATGGAAACACAGAATTGCTTACATAAATCAAAATAATAAATTGCAGTATTTCACAGGCACAATACTGATAAGACCTAGCATCCTTTCAAACCAAAGTTGAGTGAACACTGAACTTCAGCATGCCATGTCCCATGGCACTGATGCTGCTGCCCCTCTGACAAAGATCGAGTATCCCAATAAATCTGGATCTTACCTTCCCCCAGATTCATCTTTAAAATAAAGTCTGATTATTTAAAAAGATAAGGAGTAAGAAAATATATGGGTTTCTGCCCTCAAATAGACGTACCTATGTGAAAAAAAAACAGCCAAATAAAGAACTTTCTCACTCATTTGAATGGCTGATGTGCTTAGTTTGGAACTCTCTCTAGTATTGCAAAGCAAATAACTGATCTCCTAGGATAACTCAGATAAACTTCCCATATCATCATCCCCAAGTCAGCCAAACATCCTCTCCACATACATGATTACCATACTAAATTAGTGGTAAACCAACAGAAGATTGGAGTGATAGGAAGGTCTAGAGGAGAGAGGACAGAAAAATCCCAGCTGCATTCTCTATTCGCCAGTGTTTGCTAGCACTGTTTAACCAGCTCAGTGATAGAACAGGTCCAAAAATAAACTCAGTAGGAATGCAGTGAAGAGAAAGTGGGAAAATACTTGTATCTGCATTGTACATAAAGGTCCTACAATGAACTCTACCCTTCTTCGATGACAGTATTCAAACTCACCAAAAAGGGAAGAAGGAAAAAAAAGACAAAAGAGAAAAGCAAACTTAATCAGTACTTGTAATTCGGACTTAAAATGTCAAAAGAAGCAGTCTGCCAAATTCACTCACATCATTTTTCATTCTCACTTGATCAATCAAAATGCAAAATGTCACATTCATGCAAAGGAAATGCTATAGATCATGTAAATCAGCTGACTCAAGCCTGCAAAGATTCATATAGAACTTCTCCAGAGGAGCTGCATAAAAACAGTGTTAATTTTTTGGGTGAAACAACAGACTTTATACTAAGAAAAGCATGTTGCAGGGAGCAACAAATTCTGTTCATTTTCAAAACTTCATTAATTCTGATTCCCAAAAACTCTCAAAAGGTCCTATTTTGGTGTTCAGATCTATCTTCCTTCATTCCAACTATGGGAAATTTTTAGTAGGAGATTCTCATTCTCTTTAAGAAATTTCTACTAGAAAAAACATGTTTTATTCATTAGCTATAGCCAAATACGATAATTTGAAGAGCATATAAAGTCCCCAGACACATTTTCAGTACTTCTTTCATCTCTCCATGCTCGAGGCAATATTTCTAGACTTTCCACAGAAATTATGATGATCTAAGTTATTTCATCACAGAATTCACAGTGATCATTTTTGATCCAGTAATTACCCAGTCACATACTCCCTACAGAGCTAGACATATCTTCTTCAGAAGTGGTAAGTTCACTCACAGTGCTTACAAACTCAGAAAGTTTGTTCCATTAACACTAATGGCACTTCCTACTATGGAATCAAGTTACCACAACATAAACCAAGCAAAGTTTAATAGTAAACAAAAATCCCTTGAGATCATAAAAGATGGTTACACTGTTAAATAAGAAAGTTTCATCATGGCATTGAACCTACACTAAATACCATCCCAAGAAACACGAAAACCAAGTGAAAACCAGGTACTTTCCCCCCTTGTCTCAATCAAAATTAAGTTTGTGACCAACCTTAAAGGCAGTCTTTAAAGTATTTTGGCATACTTTGGTTTTTAACTGATCAAGAATATATATTTTGTTGCTATTCACATTCTTCAAAATACAGATGGAAGGGGAGTAAGAATTTACAAGACATAACATTGTTATACAATGTACCATACAAAAACCTGTCACTTAAATTGCAAGAAACCTAGTCATCAATAAGTGAAAAAATACCCTGCTCAAAAATCAATTATGTTGAGTCTTTTGTATAGAGAAGTACTACACCTTTCAGGCAACTGGTATTAATGAGCAGACATGGCTATAGAATCTCCATCTGTTTTTCTGACAAAGCTGTGACTACTTCAGTCTCTCATTGAAATTCCATTAATCTGGTGCACCAAGGACCAATGTGAAAATCAAAACTCCATCTAACCCTTTATCAGCTCACAATAACCTACAAGTGAACTCTGCCTGTTAGCATACAGCGAGTTATGATTTTGCTATCAATCAGGCTGTTAGCCAATTAAAAAAAAAAAATCAAGTTAAGAACTGAGTGCTTGGCAGTGCTGTTTTGTTTTGTCTTGGGTTAGGGGTTGTTATTTTATTTGGGTGTTTTGTTGTGGTTTATCCCTCTTCCAGATTCTGTAGGGTGCCTAGATATGTAAGCCTATGCATCATTCTCCTTTGCAGTGATTTAATTGCTGCCAGCAATCAAGTCAAAGCATCACTGAAGTGTGCTTGAATTTCATTAGATGATATAACTTATGCTACTTTCCTACAGTACCTAATAAACCATAAAGAAACCAAAACACATATGGCTTGAGGGAATAACTGGAAAATTAGGTGGCCATTTGGGAACTGAGTGAACTTTTGAACCACAGGAATAGAGAAAAAGAAATATTAAAAGGAAAGACAGACTTAGAATGCACACAGAGACGTGGAGGTTTGACCTTTTCAGTACCTAGAAAATTACATTAGCATTATGAAAAATACATATCATGTTTAGAGTTTATAATCCATCAAAGTTTAGATACTTTGTTAGTGCCTACCATAAGGTAAAAGTCAAAAGGACAACATAACAATCAGATTTGACAAAAGGCCTTTAAGTGACCTGTGCTAATTTAGTTATCCCATACTTATTGTTAAATGGATTATCTCTCTTGTAATTAATACACCATTATACAAAGGTCACACAAAAACTCCAGGATTTTACAATGGCTGTAATGTACATGTAATATACTAATTCTTTATCGGTTACCAAGTGGGTATTTTGACAGTGACACTGCAAAAATCACACAGGAACATTTTCAGAAGTTGTACAAACCTTGCAGTCTACTTCAACTATGTAAAAGGTAAAAATGCCTGCTTTGGTTTGGCTTTCATTTGCAGAAAATACAGAAGAGGTTTTACATAAAAAACATGGACTCAAACAAATAAAAACCACCTACAGTTAGGCCACTCTATTAATGCTATGAGCCTTGAACCTACACAAAAAGGGCTTTACATTAGCACGCAGCCCTGCTGAACTAAACTGGTAACCATATGAGATGAAGCAGCTACCTTCCAGATTCTGCTATTGAATGTTAACAGATCATGGAAAAAAAAAACAGACAAATACAGTATTAAGCTTCGAAGCTATTCACGCCTATGAGAACTGAAACAAATGGCACCTTCAAAGATCAATCCACCTCTTATGAGATTCTTCCAACATACATTTTCATACATAGTCTAGGTGGCTAGACTTGAATGATGGACTGTAGGTGTTAAAATCAAGTCTTCAAATGGCACACTAAACATTCAAAGAGGAAAACAGAAACACTCCTCCGATAAAGTATTGGATCTACCAATTGAAGTATTTATAGATCAAAATCTACCACCTTTTCTCACTCTTCCTTGTGCTGCATTCCCACTGGATAATTAAAAAGGATTTATCATACAAATACAGAAAGGCCACTAAGGTAAAACTCATCTTAAATATAACAGAATTGCATGCGCTGTATTTCTGCCTAAACTGGAACAATTAGCCAAGGTACCGTTAGGCAGCTCTTGTACTTACTGTCAGAACTACAACATCCAAAATAGGCCAAAAATTAATTATCCATCTACACAAAATCACAGTATTTTATATACTCTCGCATCAGCATTCTTCAGCCATTCATTATTTACATTTATTAACACTATCACTTTTTTTCCTTAACTGTTTTGAAATAAATCCATAACCATAGCTCCTATGAAACAGTCATACAATTTTGCCACGTATCCTCTATGCAATCAGTACTAGGTTATTAAGCTACAATCAGAAATAAAGTTAAGATTATGTTTGTAAGTAAAGCTAAACACACAGAAAGTTGCATCCATCTGTAGTTTGGAAAATGAGCTTGGGTTTTCTAAAAACCATATTCAATTTGACTGATAATTGCATTTCAGCCAGAAAGCAAATAGGCTTGTTTGAGGTTTTTTTTGTTTTTTAATAGAAAGTCATATTGCCAAAATGCAACAAGCTCAATATTTAAAAAAGAAAGAAAAAATGCTGTTGTTATTATTATTGTTACACATTTTACAGAGTTCTGGTTCTAAAAAAAAAAAATTGTGTTATTCTGAATCAGTGGTTAGAAGGTTTATCACTTATGCATGTACTTCACTTATCCCTGTTCTGCAATAGACATAATTTTATACCTCATAAAAGCAATTTATGTTTCCAAAGGGAATAATCTGGATAGCATAAAATGTGGAGTGCTATGTTGCAGGAAGCATATTTTCGTTCAGCAATTGTGTTTTGAGATGAAGCTGCACAGTTTGATCATCATATCACGTCAGAAAACATCCTTCACTGGTAAGTCTATCTAACTTCTAGTGCCACAAATTAATATACAATGTTAATTTATTTCTACACAGACTTAATTTATTGCCATATATTATCCATAGAAGGTATTTATATTATCTATACAATAAACAAATCTTGGAAATATGGACACTAAAGCAAGCTTGTTAACTGTTGAAATATTCAATTGCTCATGTCTTCAGAACAGTCACATTTAGCATTAAATTTAATGAATAAAATAAAATAACATGAAAAACAGCTATGGAGCCTAGATTCTTTTTTAATGTAAACTCAAACTTCAAATTTATATAACAAAAACATTCTACAAAAGACTGTCTTAATAGAAGAAAACATTGCAGGAATAATTAATTTAATATTTTATGAACCTACTCTGAACGGAGTTTGCAGAAAAGTATCAATCACATGAACTGTTTCATTATTTATTAGATAAATAATACAGCAAGCCATTAAGTAGCACAATAAAATTAAGCAAGAATCTGATAATGTTGAATTAACAAACAATTTGTTACTACAAATAGTCACACTGGTTTAGCCACTGATCTCTCTTTAAAAGCATATGCATCTACAGAAGATGCTTTGTTATGAAAAAAACGCGAGTTTTAACAAAAGAAAAAACCCACACATAAATTGGAGGCAGCCTCACTATGCTCTGGTACCACTAGAGAGAGCTCTTCAGTTCCTTTAAAGGTTCTTGGAAAGGTAAGGAGGACTGCAGCTGGGACGCTTCTCTGTTGATTTGATTTCCAGCACTAACATTCGCATCACGAAGATCCGATTACATGAGTTTGTAGCAAACTAGCAAATCTAGTACCATCTAAGGTAAACAGGGTCACATACCATCAGGGAGTGCTTCGTCCTCTTTATCATCCTGGTCAGATGCTACCGAGTCCCCATCACCAGGAGTCGAAGAAAAAGAGCCTCCAGATTCATCCCCGTCTGCCAGGACTGTAAGAATTAAAAACACATTGGTAAAATAGCTTAACATACAAACAGGCAAGACTTGAAAAACCCAAAGCACAAATATCTTCATTAAAGCGTAAGAAGGATACCAATCCCTGCCTGAAACCAAGAAAATCCCACTTCTGATGGACTTGTAGCACGCACCGCATCCACTCAAGCTCCTCTTTTGAGGCTGCCTCCGGACCGGCCGAGTACATGTTGCTGGAGTGGTTCCCCTAAACGCTGCGCTATAGTGAACCTGCTCCTCACGCTGCAGCTCCTCATACAGAGCGGGAAGAAACGCACCACGGCATAGAACTAGGCGAGGGGAAACCCTGGCAGGAGGAGAAGCAGGCAGTGCCAAGCTCCCAAGTTCTGCCTGTCCGAGTGCAGGAAGGAGCTGCAGCAACTTCCGTGCAAGGAACTGCCAAACTACTGTTGGCAGCAGTTTGTCGCCCTCTGCCCACTTGCACTTTTCCTCACCATAATTAGGCGCTACTTTGTAAATGTTTTATGTATATTCCCTCCCACCAAACTAAAAAGGCAATCGCCTCTCTGACAGCAGCCGGTCGGAACCCACAGTTTAATGCAGCACTCTATTGATGAATTTCTAACGCAGCTGAGAGCTCTACTACGATACATACAAAACCTACATTATTAGCTAACCTATGAGCTACTTGATCAGACTGCATTAAGTGTCAAGGTCTGGGAAAGGTAAAGTTAAATCAATATTAGCCAAGGCTTTCATTTAATTAAACAAAATTTAAATCCTCTCTCTCAAAACTCAGCATCACTGATTTATATTTCTTTAATACTGTCTAGGTGAGGAAGAGGTGGAAAAGTAACATAAAACTACATTGATCAGTGAAAAAAACTTTTTAAACCAAACCCTTGTGAAGAAGCAAAATCCAGTCATTAAAGATGATATATATCACCAAACCAAAGTCATAAAGCTGATTCTCCAAAAGCTCAAGTTCATTTTGCTTAAGCATTGCCTTTTGGCATATTCATATGCAGAAATCTTTTCAGAGACCTTCAGGCATGCTTCACTATTCCCACGTTCCCTTTTGGAGTTCTGTATCCAATAATTAACTTCTCAGAATTCAAAATACACACCACGCATAGTGGAAATAGTCCTTTCCACAGACATGAATTGCATTCACCTGCAGGACTGCCTAGACACGGCTCAGATTTTTATGTCTTTGCTTCACGTTTAATCATAGAAAATCACAGTCTGTGCCCAAAAGCCCTACAGTTGTTAGCAAGGAGCAGCAAGTTTTCTAAGCAAGCAAGACAACAAAGCCTGACTTTTGCTTTGCTGGAGTTTTTACATGTCCAAAATGTTAAATACCAAACTCTTTTCCCCTTATTAGCTTAGCATGCTTTTCTTAGGAAAGCTTCCTTTCAAGCTTCCATGCCATGCAGCAATTGCCTTGAACATGAACACGGCTCCAATCTTCTTTTTGACACTGCTATCTTCCAGTAGCACTCTAGCCACCGTGTTAATCTGATCAAAATATCTGCATTTCATCACACCTGTCAAACCAATCAGAAGTTATGCCTCCCCAGGATTCACATCTTCCTCCAAACACAAAACTGGAGAACAGATAGCAGAGGAACAGTAAGTATTATGCATATTTACAAGCAGCACAATCTGCATATTTACAAGCAGCATGATCATCTTTCACATTTGCACACCACAGTCCAGCTGCCTGTCTATATATATCTCTGTATCTTTATTAGATGACAGAGTCCATAGAAAAAGAGCAGACATGGTATTCACAACCTATACAGTTTTAAAAGTTGTTCCAGTCTTTCCCTGTCTTAAACTTCCACTAGTACTAGAACGCATAGAATGTGTGTATGTATAAGCTCTAGCTCTCAGTCCAAAACATCCTCTTATCAGCTGTACTATCATTTAAGCTTCATGAAGGTGTCAGCATAATTTTAAAACATTAGGGTGTATTTCCAGAGGAAAACACTTCCACAACCCCCCATACTCCAGCACCAAATATTCACAGGCTGAACAGTAAACCTAAGTATATCGGGTACATCTAAAGGAGTAGCACTTGTGGATGACAAGTAGGTAAGTATATGTGTACCAAGAATATCTCCAGAGAATTCTGACTCACTCAGCAATCCATAATCTCTTGCAGAGTTGTGATTTATTATGTAAGCTTGCATAGCTGCACTGTTACCTAGCTCTTCCATTAAGTCACAATACTATTTTCTCATTTCAAATACTTAGAATTTCAAATTCAGTAAAACCTTTGTGCTTTATACTCATATAAAAAAGTGCAGATGATCTAGAAACAAGTGGGGTTTTAATACATACATATATATCTAGGGCACGCCATGCATCTATTCCAGATGTATTTGAAACAAAAACAAAACAAAAAAGAACCCAAACATGGGCACATTGAATGTAGATTTATAATTAAATAAACACTTGTTCTGATTCTACAATATCCAGGTTCAAAATGCTCTTAAAACAAAATAAAATATAGAGAGAGAGGTATTAGAAGAAAAAAAAATTACTTGCTCAGTGCTTTTAGAAAGAAGCTTTCTTTCTTTTAGAAAGCCTTCAAAGCATTCTCTAAATGTTAAAATGTAAATAAATGCTTGTAGACTTCCATGAAGAAAAGCCTCACTGAGAAAGGCAATTAGAACAAATACATAAATCCCATACCATACAACACTATATTTGAATATCCACACTTCCTGTGGAAACTGGAAAATAGTTTACAGACACTAAATAGAGGTAGGAGCAACCCATATCCCTACAGGACTAGATTAAGAATCTTCAACTTTCATAGCAAATAAATGCAGTTACAAAGTTAGACACTGAAATGCAATCCTGAAATCATGCAATTTGTACATAAAAAGTGCAGGTATTTGATAGGAGAACTGACTCGAGGCACTCTGGAGTTTAACACAGGCAGAATTTCACATGCTTGCGTAGAAGAAAGACTATGTGCCAGTATCAGCCTTCAGGATTTGCCTCCTAATTCTGACACGCTTAAAAGGCACCTTAGAAGCATATGCTCTTAACATATTAGAATATTAACATATTAGAATATTGTTCCTGACAGTTCATAGAGAAGCTTTTTCAGGCTTCTACGGAGTCTTCTGTATTCCCACTCAAAATAACCTCTGCACTTTCTCCACTTTACTGCTTCTCCATCAAGGTGTTGCACTGCACTTTCTACCCTATCAACTGAGGAAGACCAGATGGAATTGCATTGGAGCTACACGTGTTACTCCTTGAACAGTCAGAGGAGTCAGTGTTGAGCAGCACAAGCCACTATTCTCTTCAGGTGCCAAGTACCTAAAAATACACCCGAAAAGCATCAATAAATTAAAGAACAGCATTCAGCTTGCATTTATGTAATAGAAAAAATGAACTACAAAGCAACAATGGGCATCAGGTAAGTGTATTCAATACAATTTGCAGACATAATTGAAAGCATTACTGCCTAATCAGACATCTAAAAGCAAAGCATGCTCAAACAAAATGTCTATAGACTCATTAGTTGGCAGCCATTCCATTACAATCACACATAATGTCAGTAGTGCCTTGAACCTGTGCCAATGACAACAGCATAAATTTTGCATCTCATTTCTGTGGTCATAAAATTAATGATCAGTTTAAAAATACTTCTTTGCTAAAGTTATTGCACAAAGAAATGACATAAATGTGTCCCTGTTATGTAGTCACAAGCACAATTAAGGAGTTGATGCTCATTAATATAGTTTCTTGTTTTCCCAGAATACCATATGATTTATCTGGAAGTTGAAAAGAAGTTTAATTAAAAGTGGATAGTTAACAGTTGCAACAACAACAAAAATATGTATATGAACTCGACCCTATTCTCCAGTTTCTGCAACTTGAACTGATCTCTTACAGGTTTGATAGGTTATGCTATTTTAAACAAATAATCAAGTAAATAAAAGCAACCATAAAATGTCTTTCCTTATTAAATACTGCCTTTACCATTACAGGTTATTTCTTGATTTAGGTAATAATGTGTACCAAAGGGTAAGTGCACCATATTATAAATGGGGCATAAAACAAACTCTCAGCACTGTAACAAGAGCTGCATTGCAGTGCCTGTCCCCTGTACCGAAGGCTTCTGACAGATTTAGTTGATAAAACCTGAATATAATGAACAGAGGCATATTACTTCATAAGAATCCAGGTTCAATTTTTTTTTAATTAAAAAAAACCCAACTTTCATTTCCCCTAAGAATTAATTTTCTTCTGCAGTAGTGTGATTATACTAATGAACTCCTAAGCACTGCTTTCACCACTAAATCTAAAAAAAGACCAAGATGTTTCAGCCAGTGCCTCTCAAAGAGGCTTGCCAGCTCACACCCTCAGATCACTAAACACTTTCAACCTCTTTCTTAAAAAGTCTAGACAAGAGTGATGCATTAAAATTACTCAAGTATAAGAGAAATAAAACAACTCACAAAAATAAAACCCATGCAGCTCAAAACTCTCTGCTTCTTGCCATTTCACAAGGTCCCAAGTTACAGCAGGTTGAAATCTTCTTCCTTTCCTGTCCCTCTCTGCTGCACAAGAGCCCACTAACAGAGGACTGGATGAAGCCATCAAGCAGATCAATGCAAGATACTTATTAGACAGTTTTTCACAAGAGTAACTAGATGGAGTTGCTTTCAAGTTGGCACAGGTATAAAGCCCCTTGATAGCTGCAGCTAAGATGCTGCTGTCAGCCTTACGGAGTCAGTCCCAACCAGATGACTGACCCAGCAATCATCTTGCAAGACTGGACTCTTCTGACACTTATGCTTTGCCATGCAATCTGTTCCAACACACTTATTTCTGAAGAGTCTCCTAGAGCCTTCTATTAACATAATGTTTTTTAATGGCTTTTGTAAAAGTCAGGTAGGAGTTCTTTAGCAGCTAGTTGTTAATACTGAAAGAGCATTAGGTATCTAAGCAAATACACTTCAATGAAAAAGAGCAATTAAAGGCAACACAAATTTTACTTGCTGAGTTGCCTCTTGTTCCAGCAGCCCACACCATAGTACGACCATTTCATGCTGCACTGGTGGCTGTATCTTGTGCTGCTTGAAACTGCACTTGACATAGGCACTTCACAGATAACAGATGTGTGCAGCTGAAAGGGACAACACAATGAGTCGCCTACAATGAAACCCTCCAAATTTCCAGGCTAGAGTGATATTTGGCACACTTCTAACAAGGAGGACGGTCTCGCCTCAAAGGACTGCATAACAGCTAAACAGTACCTTTTCCATTTATGGTTAAACACTAACAATGTATTTATGCTTCTGACTGAAAGCTCAAGTATATTACAACATACAACTCCCATCCACACACTGCTCTGATGACCACAATTTACTGCCTCCCTTTCTGAAAGACTCCTATCTGCTGCTGTTTCCTGAAAAACAGAGCAGACACAGACAAAAGAGGAAATATCACCCCCACAAAAAAGCAAACACAAAAAGACTGGGGGGAGGGGAGACCAAAAAAAGAAAGGAAAAACAAAGCTTTTGCATATAATGGTACTCTATCAGCTTGACTATTTCCAGGAAGCAGATGTGTTAGGCTGCAGACGCTCACTATGGCAAAAGCCAAAGAGGCATGAGTCATTTAAAGGTTTCCTAGAGGTGCTCCCAATATCTACATGAAGAAGAATGCCAGTGCTCTAGAGACACAGGTTCCTCTTCTATTATCCTACAGTGACAGGAAAATGAAAGTGGACCTTCATTTTTTTTTCATCAGACTGAAAAGCAGCAGTTTGCAAACGTCACATCGTACTTCTCTGCCATACCAAAGTTACGTGCTGCAAACCAAATACAGGGCGCGCTGCCTGGTTTATGGGCAACTCGTTCTGCAGATTCCCACACCATGACTCAATTTGGCTCGTACTTTTGGTGTCTCACTTTCAACACTGAGCCAAAGCCTTTTGTGAAAAGTGATTAAAAAAAATATATTTTACTAAAATAAATGCAAAGAACAGATGGCAAGTGAGCTTCAAGCGCAAATACAGCTTTCTAGGGCTTAGAGTGCTTCTGCCAACTTTAGCACTATTTTTAGCATAAATTGAAAACAAGGTTCTCTTAACTAAACATTTTGGCAGCCATGGTATTGATTCAATTAATCTCAAAACAGAGAAATGCCAAAAACTGTATTAACTCAGAATCTCTGATGAAGTCCAGACGTCTATATCCTCAGTGGAACACTAGCCTTATAAAAAAAATGAATCCAATTTGTATGAAAATTATCTTAGTTTTCAAATTCCTTCCCAATTCTAAGATCTAGATCAGGTCACTTTGTGAGTGTGACTATGGCTTTTTGGGTTGGCTTTAAAACTGTTTGGATGAAGAGTTAAATATTTCAAATGAAAATTTAAAAACTGAAAAAAAATAAAAAAGCAGCAGTGTCTGAGAGAAAGAGATATTTGTACTGAATTTAAGAGTAAGAGAAGTATAAAAAAGGTATCATAACTTTAGTCAATAAATAAAAAGTAAAATTTGAGAGAAAAAAAAATGAGTGGTTTGGTGATTAACATAATTTCACATTTTTTCTCTAAAGAACAACAGGCAATTTCTTTGTATATTAACATTACACTTAACTGTAAAAAAGTTCGTGTAAAATCAGATGACACACAACACATGAGAATTTTCCTGTATGGTTAATTCTGTGTCTTCAATTTTCCCTAAAAAATTCCTCATGTCTTCACTTCCCCTAAAAAACTTCATTTTCATGGTGTGCGAGATGAAAGATGTTTTGACCAGCAGATTTACTCATCTGACACAACATAAGAAGGCTTCTTTTAAAAAGATGCAAGAAAGTCCTCTAGTTCATCAATCCAATTGCAAAGAAGTATGTATGCAATTTCTGAAAGTTAAGATATGCACACAGATCATAGAATCAGTTAGGGTTGGAAGGGATCACATGGATCATCTAGTTCCAAACCCCCCTGCCATGGGCAGGGATACCCCACCCCAGATCAGGCTGGCCAGAGCATCATCCAGCCTGACCTTAAACACCTCCAGGGATGGGCCCCCAACCACCTCCCTGGGCAACCCCTTCCAGCCTCTCACCACTCTCATGCTGAACTACTTCCTCCTCACATCCAGTGTGAACCTCCCCATCTCCAGCTTTGCTCCATTCCCCCTAGTCCTGTCACTACCTGATATCCTAAAAAGTCCCTCCCCAGCTTTTTTATAGGCCCCCTTCAGATAGTGGAAGGCCACAAGAAGGTCACCTGGGAGCCTCCTCTTCTGCAGACTGAACAGCCCCAACTCTTTCAGTCTGTCCTCACAGCAGAGCTGCTCCAGCCCTCTGATCAGCCTCGTGGCCCTTCTCTGGACACGCTCCAGCACGTCCACATCCTTCTTGTAATGTGGGCTCCCACTAAGGATGATTAAGGAGTCTGGTTCCATTTGTGAAAATGCTCCTCAGTTTACTGTTACTATTGTTGTTTTAAGCTCCTTACCTTATCTTTATGGAAAATAAGATTCTGCATGCTAGTGGCCAAAGCCCATGCAACAAGATTTCATGTGCAATACCTTGGTCAGACTGACTAGTCATAACATGCAAAGCCAGTGGAACTTCAAGAACATGCAGTGATGAAAGACAGTGGAGTGACAAGCTGATTCACATAAAGCATACCTGTAGAACAACTCACAAGCTGAAGGAGCTGCTATTTGAAAGAGCAGAGTCAAGTTTCATTTTCTTATACAGGAAATATATGAATTTTGACAGTGTTAGTCCACCCCTTTCAATCTCCAAAACATTCTACTGGATGCTTCTGGAAGGATGACAGGTTACAACTCACCAGATTCTTGAAAACAGCTGATATAGTATGATAATTACTATACCATGATAACATGGCACGTAGTATTAATCATTTTTCACCTTTCCTTTCAGTTTACAAAGATTCTTTTTTTTTATTTACACTTTTTTCAAAGTGGAGTAACTGCTACTGCAAAATAAACCAGCACATTTCAAGTTTAATCATGCACAATAGTGGACCCCCTTTTTTTTTTTCCCTAAAAGATAGTCTCCTTTTTCACCTTGTATTTCAAGTTGTTTCTTCTTTCTCTTGAGAGAGAAGGGAAAGCAAAACGTCTGACCATCACAGTCACCTCAGGTTTTAACCTTTTCTCGAATTTTCCACTCTTCAGATTTCTAGGTGTGCACAGAGATGAACAGACACAAAAGTTGACCTCATTCGGATGCTGCCACTGCTTTGTTTCACCAGTAGCTGGGCCAAGAATCTGACTGCTTACCTCCATATGGGTCCTTTGTTCTACACCTACACAAGTCACGCCTAATTTGTACAGACCTAAAGTAAGAATGACAACCAAATAAAGTTTAGCACACGTTTCTTGAACTCTGGAAATTATACCAACCACCCATACCACTGAAGCACAACCCTCAAATATTTCACAACTAAGCACAGGCTCCCATTTCCCATGAATTTTTCATAGCCATGCATGTAAATGCACATGAATTTGGAGAAATTTATCCTCACTTGCAGAAAATAATAGTACAATTTTAGAACTCTCTCATTTCATTAAAAAGTAGTGAAAGAAAATTAAAGTCTCAGCATTTGTATGTAGTTCTATGACCTGAACCAAACAGGCACAACATGAGAATTAAAAAAAGCAGGGTGATATATCTTTAAGAATCAAATGCACCCCAACAAAAAGAATGAGGCTGAATACAGTGTTCACAGAAATCAGAGCAAGTAGGGCTGGGTGCTAGGTTGGACTGGATGATCTTGGAGGTCTCTTCCAACCTGGCTGATTCTATGATTCTATACCAATTTACAGACAACAATCAATTAAATGATCCATTTTGCTGGAGATAATGAAATCTCATCTTTACTAGTAATTTGTTGAATCAGAGAAGAAACTCTGAATCAAATTGCCAATGAAGAAATTAAACACACTACAATTTTCCTGACTTTCAAAAAATAAAGCAAACCAGTAAACACAAACTCTGCTCTTTGTAGACAGTTCTTCTGTTTATTAGAGTCATATCTTCAGAAAGTTATTAAATCTTTAAAAATATGCTCTCCAGAAAGTTATTAAATCTTTAAAAATATGCTCTCCAGAAAGTCAGATGAATTTTCAACGAGACAGGCACCCCCACTCAATTTTATGTTAGTAATTTTCTTATTAAAATAATGCTTGATTTTTCTTTCCACAC
Source organism: Pogoniulus pusillus (assembly GCF_015220805.1). Lineage (NCBI taxonomy): Eukaryota > Metazoa > Chordata > Aves > Piciformes > Lybiidae > Pogoniulus > Pogoniulus pusillus. The sequence continues at coordinate 7,841,536 of NC_087291.1, read as the reverse complement.
TTACTTCTGTTGGACAGTGAAGAGAGAAAGGAAAATACATATGAGATGCAGTAAGAATGATTAGGTGCAGTATAAAAGATAGATGAGATTATTTTAATACAACTTTAAAATAATCACATAGTTTGAGTGGCAATCTCTGGGAAGTTTCAAGTTGTATTCTTCTCTTTCAGTTGCACTGTTATGGCTACAGAACTTGATTTAAACAGGGATAGGAAATGCATGAACTTGTTCTGCCTTGTTTTAACATTACTTGCCTAATATGACTTACATATTTTCACTTTTCAGGAGGCACACTGTAGCCTACACATTTCAACCTCCTTGTCCAGAAACAGACAGCTCTTAACCACTGCAAAAAGTGAAGCTTTGCACAGGCTTTTTTGACCTCGTACTGTGACCCTCATACCAGCATCCACAGGCTATAGGTCATGACCTCAAAAATTAGCATCATGGAAATAAGAGCGCTTCCAGGTTTAGTTACAGAACAGAACACTGTAGCAACAAACTCCTCAGTCTTCCCTAAGCTGAACTCTGCAGCTTTGTTTTAACTCCACTAGAAGACAATAGATAACCCACGCTTCAGTTTTCATTATTCACACACTAAATCATCTCCTCTCCAACTTAAAGGTCTGAGCTCCCACTGCACTGTGAAAACACACCGTGTGGATCGAAAGCCAATATCTTATGGCCACTAGACGATCCTATTAAAAGGTTAAAGAAGCATCACTATGGAATTGAAGATTTTTGCAATGTTAAGAAAAGAAGGCTGAAATCAGTTATCCTTATTGAAATTCCATCTCCCAAGTGGACTGCTCTGCACATGCTTCATCGGGAAGAAAACAAACCAAACCCAAGTCGCATCGCCTAGACTTTCGCAAGGCTGCTCTACTGTTGGTTCGGCCGGACCTCACAGGTTCTGTTTGTCATCAATTCCGAGCTGTATCTCTAACCCTGTCTTCCCATCGGTAATCGCTCTCAGAGGCGTTGAACGGCGGGAACGAGGCGAGCCGTGCGCTGTGCCGCAGAGAGCACCTCGGCACGGCCGCGCTTTCCCCGCGCCGCTCGGCAGGGGGCGCCTCGGCCCCTCGGCCGCAGCAACCGCCGCGGGACCCAGCCCAGATCGGGCCGGCGGCAGAGGGTCCCCAGCACCGACACATCGCGGGGAGAGGGGGAAGGGAATGGCACGGGATTTACCTTTATCCTGGAATTCCTTGGGAAAACTGCAGAAAGAAGAAGAAACAGGATCAAGCAGTGCACGCTCGCAAACACACGTACAACGCAGCCTAGCACACTTAGCTTTCAGCAAGTTCTGTGGGTTTTGAGTCTGTATTTTTGGCTGCATTATTTGTTTTTCTTTTGCTTTTGCATTTGAGAGAATCCCCACTCACTTCAATGCCCATTTCAGCGAAACCAAAGGCAGACAGAGCTGCCTTTGCTAGGAATACCTATCTTAAGGTATAAATGTGCAAAAACATCATTAGTCTTACTAAGTCTTCTAAATGTTAATAAAGTTTTGTGCACCAGTAAAAGTCACTAAACATACTATAAAACAATATGCTAGCAGGAAATATGTCCACAAATAGTGGGTTTAGTTGCAGTAATTTATGAAATTTATATGGAAAATTATTAATAATTTTAAAAAATTAAACTTAATGTATGCCTAAATAACTTTTTCTTTCATAAAAACAAAAATTGAAGTTGCTGGCAAATACAATCTCAATTTGTTTGATGCTCAAATAATTTATCATCTCAGAGGGAAAAGGCACTGTTGCTTCAGAGCTAAACTTGGTAATACAAACTCCAAAATAATCATCATATATAATTTGATGTACAAAGATAAGTAATCAGGACAGAGGTACATAAAATGGCATCTCAAGAAGCATGCATTATGAAATGATGAGGATTTCACCAGAAATAACCAGCAAATAAAATGCAGCTGCCAAGACAACTTTCATGGACAATAAGCAGTAGTGCCTGTATGAAGTTTAGTCAGTAAGGAGATGCTTAGAAGTAACATGCAGGAAAGAAATGAACGGTATAGAGATAAGAACTGAGAAATGCAAACAGAGATAAGAGGCCATATCTAAGAAATCCTGTGCAGCAAGTAGCAATACTGATTAAGCATAGCCTGGTATGTGCAATGTGAAAAATCAAAGATGACTACAATGTATTACGTAGCCAGCATGAAAGGCAAAACATGCTAACAGTGAATGTTACAGTAGACAAGGAAGTAATTAGATATTAAAATAAGTCATGAAACCATGGTATCATATAAGTGAATAGCAAAGGATTCAGTGTCAACTGCTCATAACTGCAGGTTCCCTCCTTTGATGTTTCACCACACAAAACCACCTGGTTGAGTCATAAGAATGAAGAAAAATGTCAGTAGTGCTGTATCAGTAAGTTATCTGCACAGCCCCAGCTAGTTCAATAACCAGAAGGAACAGCACACCCAAAAAAAAGGATGAGAGAAACTCCTGGTTCCCTAGCATTTACAACCAGAATCAAAGGCGCACACACCACAACAAAAACACAAATCCACAAAAACAAATCACAGCAGCCAACCTCTTTAGCCAAATTCTTTGAAGTTAAAATACAACAGAAGAGAGATAGAAATCATACTTAAGTCTCTCATAAGCACTTCACTGTTTTAACACTGATGAAACAAATATGCGATCTGTGAGTTTCCAGTTACGTTTCCCTTTTCTATTATAGAAAGAGCTAAATAACAGGATACACAGTAAAGCACTGAATTAGACTGTTTTACACTAGCTGAGGAATCCCATTCATATTCTTAGTGTACTGTATTTCTCCTGTTTTAATCAATCTTACCAAAGCAGAGGTGAAGGCAAGCTCTACCCAACCAGCCTGCAATCAGAGTGCTGAATATCGTAGTAGGTAAAATGTGACAAATGTTTACATTCCCATTTCTTAGTACTAAATTGTAGCAGCTGCAAGAAAGACAGTGACTTGAACCTGTCCAGAATGACAAAATCTGGATATAGATAGGATTTTTGTTAATATTGCTAACAGTTATTAAAAGTTTGTGAAAGCTTAAGTTACCAGTTAATGACTTTAGAACATATCAAAGCCTTTAAGTTCACTTACCTTGCCATAACATCTTTTATCTTCTTAAGAAGAATTTCCCTTTTTTCTTTTGCTTTGTTTGATAGATTTTCTTCTTTTAACACTTGGGAAATAAATGTATGAACATCTAAATAAAGAAAAAAAAATACACCTCAAAAAAAAAAGGCAAATACTGCTATAATAAATTTGTTCTGATACTACTGTGAAAAAAATATTCTCAAGCCTACACACAGCATAGTTAACAGGCATTTCAGAAACTAAATGGGATAAATCTGTTCTCTGATCTATTTATGCTTAGCACAGCAAATCCTAGGGTGACATTTGATTCTTGCTCACTTAATTATGCCACATAAGTTCTAATAAATTGCAGTACTATAGCAATTACTTTCCATCACCTAAAGTAAGGCATAGTGCTAAAACATAGAAATATCCTTTGTGTATGTATTAATGGCATGTGTTTCAGAAATTCAGGTTACAAAAATGGTTGAGTAATTCATTATTTTAGCAGTGACACCTATGTGGCTACTAATGGCTACTGTGCTGGTTTGAGGCTGATTGGAATATTTTAATGAGAGAAATTAGGTCGTTGGCTGTAAAGAGAAAATAATGATGAACTCTATATAATTCATTGGTTTGCTGAAAGGGTAAAAAAAACATACTGTGGACAATGTGTCCCACTCTGCTCTGCCATACTGCTTCTGTATGCTTCCTCCTTCACTCTTCTCTAATCTCTCCACTAACAAATAACTAGTAAGCTTTGCTGATTGGTTGTTTTGGTTTCTGCCTGGGAAGGGAAATAGAAGGAGAAAGAGTAACTTTGAGCCCCTCCTAGGCAGTTTCTTTGTCAAGGTGGGAATTTGGATTTCTGTATTACTTTTAATTTGTATAGAGTTGTAAATATATTGTGTATATATGCTTGTACATTTTGCTGTAAATATAGCTTTGTCCTACTTTCAAGCCACCTGAGCTAGTCTAGTAAATTTCAATAGTGAGGAGGAGAAATTCCTATCCCACCACAGTCACTTACTGGTTACGGTATTTTCAGATGTTGTCACATTGCCTCTAAACTCCCTACTTTTATAAAGCAAAGCTTAGATCCAAAACCTTAATCCTGTAAGCAATTAGATAAGCACAATAACTGTATCAAAGGAGGCAAGCTCAAACGTGAAGTTAGGCATATATGCACTTGCAGAATCACAAACTGAGGTACCAACCTGCACTGTAATTCTCAATTCTTATACAGAAATTGTTTATATAGTCACATAGAATCAAAGCATTCGAGTTATCATGTTTCTTTGCAACATAGTAAATATGCATTCTAGAGGATAAAAAGAGCGCAGTGACAGATTTGAGAGAGCATAATTTCTCCAGTAGTTTAACAAGAACACAATGTAAAAGTTTCTTGTAGTTACAAACTAACATGCAGTTGATTATCCTGAATCCTGAAAAGCTGAAATAGGACTCCAAAAATCCTGCTTGTTAACTTGCATTTCTCAGCTGGGTAGGTAATAACTGTTTACTGATAAGGGACAGCACACATAAATAAACACCAGCATACATTGGCTGCCTGTTCATCCTCCCATACAAACACAGAGACAGATATATAGACATATACACACTTTCTGTAGATGCAAACAGAAACAGATATTACTATTTTAATCCTGTAACTTTTCAAATCAGATTAGATGTTCCACTTTCATAATTGGCTGGTCCACATTTCTTCAAGTACTGGAAATGTTTGCACTCAAAAGTTCACATTTCAAAACAACATTAAATTAGTATTTACTGCAGATTTCCTAACTGAAAACTTCAATTGCCTCCTTTTTTCTTCACAAAGCAGAAATTCAACAGAAACCAATCCCACTTTACACTACAGGTTGCAAGAAAACATATTAAGTGCATCGCATACATGGTACAAAGATGTTTTTCTTTTAAAATAATTTATTAGAATATTATTTAGATGGTTATATGTCTCAGATTTTTTATCAGATATATATTATGTATTTTTTCTCAGATACAGTTATCAGATTATTATTTAGCTGGTTATACTTCTGCCTTCAAAGTGTGGCAAGAATCTTCACTTTTAAAGTGTTTGTCAAGTTCAAGTTCTGAAGAATGCTATTGCTCCCCTTCCTGATGAAATAGATAAGCTTCCCCCTTACATTTTCCAAAGCAGTTATTTTCCAAAGGGAGAGGTGATCCACACAGTTCAATGACATTCCTTCTTTAAAAGGACAGGAGGAAAGACACTTAACATGTATTAATCCCTCCTCCAGACACACCCCCAACACCCGCTATGCCAAGCATCCCTAGAAACACTCTGTCCTAAGCCACAGAAAATGTGTACATCTCCCTAAGTTGCAATGACTGGAATTGCCAATCAAGCAAGCAAATGAGGACCCACACAGTTCAAAGACATTGGCTAATCACAAAACTTAGGTCAAAAAAACTGATACTTTTACTACTGTGGGCAAAACCCAAAATCATTATAGTTATTCCTCTCAATGAAACCCAAAAAGATTTTCCATCACAGATCAACCTTTCAGTCTGGAAGGGACAAGCTGATTAAACAGTTATTTCTTCTTTCATGATTTTACATAATTATTTAGAAAATTAGATATCAGCTTCCAAGTTCTATCCAGGCAGCAATATGCAAAAGGAGAATTAGTCATATTTAAAAATCAGGAGCAATGTTCACACAGTACTCTTTGGACACTAATTAATCACAGAACTTTGCTACAAAAGTCTTCAATTAAACACAGTAGGCTTCTTCACTTCTTTGAAAAGCTCAAAACCCAGCTGAGAACTTTACTGTTTCAGGGTTTGATTGAGTCTCTAATTTTTTTTTTTTTCAAATATAAATGTTGAGATGACACAATTAAGGAATATGTGGGGAAGAGAAATCAAGGTAATCATCAGAAGCAAGAATTACCACTTGTAGCTTAAAATACCCTGTAGATACAAAAAGATTGGACAGCTAACTACACTGCTGACAGAATCTCCTCTGGATAAGCTTGGACTTCAAAAGCAGAAATAATGCACAATTTTCAACCATGGAGAGGCAGAACAGATGTTCCATTTATTTCCAGTGTAAGTAGACGATGAGATGGAGGAGAGGGGCAAAGGACAGAGCAAGAGAACAAGCATGCACAAGATCCTAACGACCTGCTTGTTTCTAAGCAGCAGTTACAGAGAAGAAATCCCTGGAATGGCTTCCCTCTCCTGCAAGATTGTTAAAACAAGTTCTCCAAGCTATGGTATCCACAAACAGGATACACTGTGCTTATCATGGAATGCTATTACTTCCATATGTCTAAAGAAAGCCTATGCCTTGATTCGTCAGAAACTCAAAATATGAAGACAGATCTGATGTGCACATGATCTTCAACAGGGTACTACAGAAGCAGCTTACTTGGAACTTATAAATTATTGTATCATAGATGTTCTTATCTACTCACAAGCACACAGAATGCTATACATCTTTCTCAAGCCATCTTCTTATCTACCCAATCAGGGAGTGACAGATGCATGCATAATGAACAACTTACCCCAAGCTCCTCTGGACAAGATGCAAGAAAGTTAGAATAGAATAGAATCAGGCAGGTTGGAAGAGACCTCCACGATCATCCAGTCCAACCTAGCACCCAGCCCTGTCCAATCAACTAGACATGGCACTGAGTGCCTCATCCAGGCTTTTCTTGAGCACCTCCAGGGACAGTGACTCCACCACGTCCCTGGGCAGCCCATTCCAATGCCACTCACTCTCTCTGCCAACAGCTTTCTCCTAACATCCAGCCTATACTGCCGCCAGCACAACTTGAGACTGTGTCCCCTTTTTCTATTGCTGGTTGCCTGGGAGAAGAGACCAATACCCACCTGGCTACAATGTCCCTTCAGGTAGTTGTAGACAGCAATGAGCTCTGCCCTGAGCCTCTTCTCCAGGCTGCACACCCCCAGCTCCCTCAGCCTCTCCTCATAAGGTTTGTGTTCCAGGCCTTTCACCAGCTTCTCTGGACACGTTCCAGCACCTCAACATCTCTCTTGAATTGAGGAGCCCAGAACTGGACACAGCACTCAAGGTGTGGCCTGACCAGTGTTGAGTACAGGGGCAGAATAACCTCCCTCGTCCTACTGGCCACACTGTTCCTAATACAGGCCAGGATGCCATTGGCTGTCCTTGCTACCTGGGCATGGGCACACTGCTGGCTCATCTTCAGCCTACTACCTACCAGTACCCCCAGGTCCCTTTCTTCCTAGCTGCTCTCCAGCAAAGTTCTGATCATCTCTTCACTATCTATACTTCCATACTGTGGCAGAGTATTGAAGGAGCAGTCCCTGATAGAGAAAGCTTCAGCACTGATTTAACATAAGGAAACATTTACACAATTTCTGTGACATTCCACAATTTATCTTGTAATGAGAACAGAACTCAAGAATTCAGTATGACAGACATGTCTCATGCAGTGAGCTTCAGACAGAATCAGCAAACTTGGTCATTCCTTATCACTAGTTTAGTCACCTACTCTCCCTTCCCTTTCTCTCCTCTATTACCTTAATGCTAGAGAAAACAGAAGTGTGAACTACTAGCTGCCAGCATTTGAACTTAAATGTGTTTCTTACGTGCCACAGTATCCACCAAGGAATTTAAAAAGTAATAAAAAGATAAATTCCAAAAAGGTAAATTCCCAAAATAAAAATCTGTGAGCAGACTTCTGACCTAAAAACACTTTTACTAATTGGGTACCACACAACCAAAGCATCCATTTCCACAAATTGTTTCTTTCTAACAAACCAAGCAGCTATTTAGCATCACACATTGCAGAGATTCATCTATTTCCAACGAAAACACTAAAATGTTAAAGAGAAATAAACTTTGGAAACATATTTGACACCTAACTTTTTTTTAAGCAGGTGTGTGAGATTGCCTTACAGCTTAAATAGCCATATTTGTTGCTCTTAAAGGTTACAACTCTAACTTTGTCTGAACCATGCTCCAGAGAAATTATTAGCCTCCAGAAATCAACCAATAGCTGCTGAACAGAAAGCTCCAATTGGTAAAATCCATTCAGATTGATCTGTGGGGCTCGTTTGAGCCTAGCTGGGATATTTTGGTGAGAAGAATTAGATTATAGGCTGTGAAAAGGAAACAATGGCAATGTCTACTTCACTCATAGGCTTGCTGAGATGTGTAAGAACAGGAATATAAATATAGATAACAGAGTCACTCTCTGTCTGGGGCTGCATGAATTTCTCTCTAACCTAACCAGCTGTATGTGTGACTAATCCATCTGCTTCCTAATCCCCCTGGCCAACCCTCCAAACTACCTTGAGTGTAAGGCAAAGTCTGCGGTAAGGTAGAGGGGTGGAGAAATAGTGGAAGGGTGATTGGGAGCCCCTCTTGGGGACTCAAGTTTCTGGGAGGGCTGTTGTGTTTCTGTATTACCTTTTAACTTGTATATTTCTGTCTGTAGCTGTATATATTGTAAATATCTGCTTGTATATTGTGCTAAGGTGTATATATAAAGCTTCATTCAATTTCCAGCTTGGCTGAGTCTAGTCTGGGTGATTTTCTTAAGCATGGTGGGGGCAGGTAGCACTCAAACCATCACATCTGTCAATACAGGTTGTCAATACAAACTGACAGAAAGGGGAAGTCATGCTATAGTCCATCTCTGTCCACCTGAACCAGCTCATACAGTTCAAAGCTTAACTGCCATTTCACAGAATGGTCAAAAACTGAAAGGTCATTTTAATTTCATTTCTTTTACAAGGAGGAAAGTTCCTATTTACTTTTCATTGCTGCAACATTTTGTGGTACTCCTTAGTTCCATGATTACAAACAGACAAGACTGCAAGCTGTTCATAGTTTTAAGTCTTTAGGGCTATTTTCTTTAATGAAGGCTGAAGCTATGCAGATGTTTTTTTGCAGAATGCTGTAAATTTTCAGCCCAAAGCAAGTGCTGTGTTAGAGAGTGCTAATTGTAACAAATCAGAGCACTTTGGCTGTTTACAGGCTTTAATATCATGATCATAAGTCACACTTAATAAACAAACAGACTTAGGACAGAACTACCTCATTTTTGTGTCGGGGTGGCCCAAAAAGGCTCTCATAGCAGCACTCAAAGACCGCACTTTGAGTGTTCTTTTCTCCCCTCCTGTAGGCAATCAAAACATTGTCCATCACAGTATCAAAAAGTCAGTCACTTCTTCATCACCTCCTCAGTTCATGCCACTCAAATGACAGAGAAAAATTACAAGCTGGCAATGAGATAGTTGCATTACCATTCACATGGCAGGACACACAGCTCCCCGCCTGTGACCCATGGAGAACGCAGGCTCTTGTTTCAGGGCTGGACACACATCTCTCATGTGACAAGCAGTGCTTGCATCGGGTCCTTGCATGGGGTCACCTGGTGGATGCGCTGCCAGACACACAATGGAATGGCAGGTCAGCAGAACAGTTCCTCCAGCCAACAGCTGTCTCCCGTCCCTCTCCTTCAGCCCAAGGACTGAGAGAGGCAGAAGTCATCTGCAAGCCAAAGAATCTGGGAAAACCAGCCACAGAAGCCTAAAAATTAGCTGCAAGCTAGGCACATTTGTGTGCACACTGGCCAAAGGAGACCAGTATTAAACAGCCTGCCATGAATCTTTCAGCTTGACATTGGCTGGCATGAGAAATCAAATAATTTAGTTGATTTCCAAGTTCTTGTGCAATTCATTAACAGGGAACAGGTCTGAAGACAAATGATCAAGCAGCATCTGTGACTGCCTGTCCAAGAAACATTTTGGGATTACCTTTCTGTTCCCCCTCCTCCTTCCTGTGGCCATTTGAGCTAGATTTCTAGCTCAGACATAGTAGAGAGATGAACATTCTAGAGATAGGCCATATAATGGCAACAATGGATAAGTTAATATAATTTCATTGGAGCCTCAAGAGCTTTATGCCTAGAAGCACAGCTTGTTCTTTCCCCCTTGCTGTGTTCTGCTGCTTCAGCTGCGCTCTCTGCTATCTTCCCCTGCTACTGTTTTGGCTGCTGCTGCTTTGCTCCTTCACCACCGTTTGACCCCTTCCCCGTCTTCATTAAAGTTATTATTTTTTTTCTCTAGTAGTTTATTTCTCCCTATACTGTTATATTTAAACTATAAGAAATACAACTTCATTTTTCCCTGACTTTCCAAAAAATCCGTGTTGTAGCGAGTTTATTCTACCAGAGGACATTAACTTGGGACACTTCCCAACCATATGTATAAACCAGCCTCCAAAGTTTGCTAAATTGCCTCTTCAAAAAATAGAGAAAAACAAAACACACGATTCAGTGATTTCCTTGGGTCCCTTCCAACCCCTAATGTCCTGTGATGATGTAAAATAAAAGTGACTGACACTCCAAGGCTTCTAAAAATGCCACAGCGACCCTGCCAAGCAAGTAGGTGAGCATTCCTTTTAGCACAAAGTCCTGGAAGGGATGGCATTTAAAAAGCTGCTGTACCTTAAATCCCCAAAAGCAAGGCGATCTTGCCATGTTGCCACATACAAAGTCAGCAGCGTGAAAAACACTGACATGGAAGTTTTGTTAGTGATTTAGAAAGCAGAAGTACACCAAAACAGGTAAGATTCCTCAAATTAAGTGAAGAGATAAGACAGCTCCTTTAAGAAATTGAAGAAGAAAAATGATCATAAAAGACTGTATGTATCTAATCTCATTGACTGAGTAGTTTGAGCATACTCTCTTTGCATTAAAGAGGCAGGAAAAGATGAAGCTGTAACATATTAAGTATATCATGAAAACACCCACACCAGTACAAATCATGATCAAGTTAAAGTGATTCCAAATGAACTATAATAAAGAAATGTTAAGGATTAACCTAAAGATTTACACTGTATGCCACATTATGCTGCATCTATTGTGGTTTGTTGACATATGATCATGAAAGAAACGTAAACCCAGATGAGAAAGATAGACTCCATGTTAATTGAAAAAGACAAACTAAGTGAATAATGAGTAGATAAAAAATAGCCTATGCCATTTTTATCACCCCTATATGACACTTATTCTCAAATTTATGGGAGAGACAATTGAACCATGTTTCAAATCACTGGAGATTATTTCTTAGCAGAAATGCCTCTGCATTTTTTTCACCTTACTGTTTCTATTCTTATTCCATTACTATTGAAATATATATGGATTACCAAAGCTATAAATATGTCTACTTAGAAGATGTCTACAATAATCACCCTGGTTTATCCCATGAAGATGGATTTTTCAGCAGGATCAGAATTTGTTAAAGGCTTGGAAATGTGAAAAAATGATAGTTTAAAACACAGTAAAGTTCTAAAGTGCAATATCTTTTCACTATTGAACCAGTCACTATTAAACCAGTTCTGTACCTAAGTACCTTTTCTTTTCCTTAATTTGAAGAATGTCCAAAGAAGGGCAACAAAGCTAGTAAAGGGTCTACAGCACAAGTCTTCTGAGGGGCAGTTGAAGGAACTGGGTTTCTTTAGCCTGGAGAAAAAGAGGCTTTAGAATCATAGAATCAACCAGATTGGAAGAGACCTCCATGATCATCCAGTCCAACCTAGCACCCAGCTCTATCCAGTGAACTAGACCATGGCACTAAGTGCCTCATCCACTTTAGGAGAGATTCAAGAGAGATGTCGAGATACTGGAACGTGTCCAGAGAAGGGTGACAAAGCTGGTGAAGGGCCTGGAATACAAACCCTATGAGGAGAGGCTAAGGGGTGATCTCATTGCTGTCTACAACTACCTGATGGGAGGTTGTAGTCAGGTGGGGTTGGTCTTTTCTCCCAAGCAACCAGCAAGAGAACAAGGGGACACAGTCTCAAGTAGCGCCAGAGGAGGGATAGGCTGGATGTTAGGAGGAAGTTCTTCCCAGAGAGAGTGATTGGCATTGGAATGGGCTGCCCAGGGAGGTGGTGGAGTTGCCATCCCTGGAGTTGTTAAAAAAGACTGGATGAGACACTTAGTGCCATGGTCTAGTTGATTGGACAGGGCTGGGTGCTAGGTTGGACTGGAAGATCTTGGAGGTCTCTTCCAACCTGGCTGATTCTATGGCTCTCTACAACTACAGAAACAAGGTTGAAGCAAAGTGGATGTCAGTCTCTTGCCCCAAGTAACAAGCAATAGAACAATAGGAAACAGACTCAAGCTGCACCAGACAGATGTAGCTTGGATATTAGTCAAAACTGTGTCAAGCATTAGAACAGTCTGTCCAGGGAAGTGATAGAGTCACCATCCTCAGAGGTATTCAAAAGACGTGTAGATGTGGTGCTTCAGGACATAGCTCTGTGGTGGACTTGGCAGCACTAGATTAACAGCTGGACCTTACAATCTTAAAGGGCTTTTCCAACCTAAACAATTCAATGATTCTTATGACAGGAACACAGGGAGTAAGTTCAGCAGGAGCTGACAAAGCAGTCAAAAAAAGCATAGTTATATTACCCCTGATGTCCAGAAAACTAACTACTGTACTGCCCCAAAATAAAACATTAATGAAATTAAACTCATGCATTGGATCCACTGTCTTGCAGTTTCCCTGCCTTGCCCTCTTCTGCATACTATTTACAGGTTGCAAAAAAAAAGTGCTAAACAATTAATTTGAAGAAAAAAATATTAGAGGGATCACACTGAAAAAGAATATTTGGACAACATGACTAAGTGTTTAAAATGGGAAAGAACATTGGTCTCAATTTCATTTGGAGCTTTTACCTAACAGAATATGGAAGATGGATACTGGGACTGGATGTAAGGCTCCATATGACCCAGAGAAAAAGATGCATCCCATTTTCATAGCAAAAATCCTTGTAGCTTTTAAAATATTAATATGGAGAGCTTAAACTGGACATACTGCAAAGTGTGACAGATAAACTGAATTTGAAAAGCAACAGGACCCCTTGCTACTGTCACAAGTGTCAGGAAGATAAGGGGGAAAGGATATCAGTGATACACACATTTAATAATCATAACACCATCAAAAACTTTAATAAAAAAAGCAAGGTTTCTTATCTCCAGCTAAATTTCCATTACTGAAGAAACTCAAGGTTTGAGTCATAGAATCAGTCAGGATCGGAAGAGACCACAAAGACCATCTAGTTCCAATCTCAGTCCATGTATGTCTCCCCCTACTCCAGTGAAGATGACTGCAACAACCAGTCTGATTTATGCTACAGGAGAAATAATATGCCTTTGGGGAGGAAGCAGCCTCTGAAATCCTTCTTAGCTATGGACAACCAAAACTTAGTGCATGCATCAATGCATACAAAAAAGTAAAAGTGAGCAGGCTTCCAACAGTCTACACCCCAGATAATTTAGCAGCCAGAACAAAACCAACAGCCCATTTTGCCAGACACCAACAAAAACATCCTGAACTTATAAATACAAGGGAGTATGCCTTTTCAAATGAAGATAACACAATGAAGCTGGGCTTTCTTCACTAAATTCCAAAATCTCAAGCATCATCTAGAAGGTACATCTCTCAGATCTGAAGATGAAAAGGAAAATTACGTTCTCCTCACAACTCATGATCAGAGGACCCTGCCTCTGTTTCCTTCCCACAGCTTGAACAAATCACAGAATAGAGGATGGGACCACGAAATCTCAACAATCCCCTGCACTAAGCCCATAGACAAAATGATATTTCCCCTTGACCTTTGCAGAAACAGCTTCCTCTTGTTTCCAACTAATGCAGCTAGCTCAGAGTGAGCTCAAGCCATACTTTAGCCTGAAACATTTCTAGTGCCACTGACATGTAACTATAATGACCTTGCCAGCATGTGTGACAGAATTCTGTTTTGCATTAAAGATATAATATTGTTTAGGTTCAAAGTAGAGTACTAACAAGTCAGAAAGTTTCCTGTGCAACTCTATTTCATCCCAGGGTGTGTTTATTCCCATTATCACCATGTTTAACTACAGGAGCACTTAGTATGTTTTCCAGTAGGACCCCTGCTTGTTCAGCATAGTAAGTGTACAGTACTCCAACATGCAAGGCAGGGATAAGGAAAGCCATATGATTGCTCTTCCACTTGTTGCAGAAGTTGGAGGAGGAAGAGCATGGTATTTATGAGATTTTGCATGCAACTATCTAACTGCTATGTGTTATTTAGGCTACAAAAGAGTGTCTGTTGCTAGACCTTAACTGCACATTCTCAGCAGTACCTGATGTTAAAAAGTGGTCAGCACTCATAATGGCCATTGAATATAGACATTAAACTCCCATTCTTGTCCAGATACACCAGCACAGCATTGAGGCAGGTGAATTTGAATTCTAATTCTGTTCCATCATTGATTTTTTTTTTTCAACCCCAGATCACATCTTGTTTATTACACTAATTTTACCGACGGGAAAACAATATTCCCTCAGCTCTAGGAGGTGCTGAATCAATACTTGTGAGCCATTAAAATAATACATTAAGAAGCACCCTTGAAGAAGAGCATGCAGAAATTAATAACTATCTACTCATTGCAGTCTTTGTATTGTGTAAGGGTTGCTTAATGAATAGTGAAGATATTACAGAGCTCACTTCCTTCCTCTATTACCATACATCTTCACTACATGAATAGCTTGAGCAAAAAGAAGCAGGAGGCTACATAATTAAAGATTATGAAAACCTGAATGTTTAAGTGAAAAAACTGCTTATACAGTCTGAACTCTAGTTTCTAACTTTCATCCATTCAGCAACACAAAAAGAAGGAAGGAGAGGTTAACATATACAAACTGTCAAAAGTAATGTCTTTTTTTAAAAAAGGAATTAAGTTATTGGATTTTTACACTGTATAACCATAAACTATCTTTACACTTGTTTCCCTTTGCTAATTATACAAATAAAAATTAAAAGTTTCAAACTATTAGCTGTTCCTCACCACCCTATCTCCACCCTGCTATTTCTGCTTCCTCCATAATTACACTGCCATAAAATTATCAAGCATTAAGTTCATTGTGCATTGCATGTAAATGCCTATTAAGCTGCAAATATCACTGTTGCAGCTGTACAGATATATTATTATGGTACCATAAATGCTACATCAAGATTTAAAGATAAATAATAATCTATGATTATTAATCATGGTAAATCATTCCATTCTATTCAGTTCTATAAATAGCACTAAAGAAATCATCTCCTTTTTTTTTCCAGAAAAACTGAAGCTGTTCACAGAAAACATCCATCAGGAAAGGACCTCAAAGATCATCCCGTCCAACCTTCGACACAGCATTGAAAAGTCAATACTAAGCCATGTCCATAAGCACCAGGTCCACGCACTGCTTAAACACCTCCAAGGATGGTGACTGCACCACTGCCCTGTCATGGGTTGAGTTGAATCTGCTGTTGATATTCAACGTCATGCTGCTGTCATGCCAGCTTCAAAATCAAAGTGCAAAGTATTATGGGTCTTGAAGTTCATACTGTAACATGAGAGGCTTCCTGTTTTGGCTGTGGCTTTCAGTTTCCAGGTTTAGGGTGCTGGGCTTTTCCACCGGGCTGACTGCAGGTTGGCGGGGTGGGGGCTAGGGCACTGGATTCTGCTGCCACTTCTGCATTTAGCTGCACTTTCCTGCAAACAGACTAAGGTCATTGTGCATCCTATCATCTCATTAATTTCTCTTTATCACAACCCAGAAGTGGTTTTTTTTTTTTGTTGTTGCCTTCCCTCCCGTCTGTGTAGAGAGGGCAGTTGGTGACAGCAGGCTCTGTTAACCCAGCACAGACTGTGTATGGCACCCAATGTGGGGCTAGAAAAGCAGCTGTCTTAACTAAGACAGGAGATTTTGACAAAAGGGTTGAGCTAACGAGAGGCAAAACAACAACAGGATTGAAATAAAGCTTGAGGCTCGCTTGCTAAGGGAGTTTCCTCTATTTCCCTCCCCTCACCACCTCCCATGGTGTGTTCACTATGTTGATGTATTTGCTTTCCAGGGGCGGCTGGGGACAATGCGCTTGGGGTTCTCTATGTGCACTCTCTGGCACTGAGTGTCACGCTTAGAGCTGTGCTGTTACTGTGCTAGTTACTGACATGCCAGGTTTTGTTCAGAGCAATACAGGACTCTCCTAAGAACACCCCTGAGAATTATGTGCCCCAAGGCTGCATAATTCTGAGTGGCAGGGTGCGTGGGAGAGTACGGGCAAATTCTTAGGTTGGCAGTCACCTCCAGTGTTCTGGAATTTCACCCCAAATGAGTGCAAAATCCTGACAAGCCAGTGGGATGTTTGGGAAAAGTCTACTGTCAGCCTGGAAGTTCCCAAGAGACAGAAATCACTACTATGTCTTGGGGCCTGGCCCATGCCTATCAATCACTTCTGTGTCACAGTCACAGTATCACAGTCACAGTATCACCAAGGTTGGAAGAGACCTCACAGATCATCAAGTCCAACCCTTTACCACAGAGCTCAAGGCTAGACCATGGCACCAAGTGCCACGTCCAACCTTGCCTTGAACTGCCCCAGGGATAGCGACTCCATCACTGTCCAGACTGCTCAGAGGCAAGAGAAGGTCTCTGGGCATACACACAGATCAACAGGCATGGCAGCTGCACCAGAGAACCACCCTGTGCCAGTATCAGCCGCCCCTGTACAGGAAAAGAAGCATACAAGGAAAGCAGCTCCTCTGGCAAAGGATGAGGATGAATCAAGGTCATCACAGGGACAAGAGAAAACACCAGAGCCACTTGCTCAGTGTTTATCTCTGGCTTTGGAATATGGCCAAGGACAAACTGTGGATGAAATGTGTAGCAAGCCTCAGCAATGTGAAGGAAGTCTCTCTTCCTCTGTCCAGGCACATGTTCCATCTGTGAAGAATTTGTCATGGGAAGTCCATCAACCCAAGAAGAGCATGTTTGATTCCCCACCTGTGCAGTCCCAGCCATGCGGTACAGGCACTCCCCTGGATGAGGGAGTGGTTTTACTCACATGAGCATGGAGAGAGCATAAGGAAGAGGGACAGAAAACTCACTTCAGTCCTAGCTGCACAAGTCCATGAATTACAAGGACATTCTCCCACGAAGAATTACACTTCAGTTTTCATGGACAGTCACCAAAACAGCAGCCAAGCTGATACTGCTTCTGATCCTCTTGAAGGGACTCCCAAAGCATCTTCACAAGAGTCACACAATTCACTGTAATTACACCAAACTGTGAGAGGTGGAACCCCTCTGTTTCTGGTGTGATAGAAGGATCCCAAAACCTGAACTTGTTAGAAGCAGAGCACCGCAATGCAAGCGGCAGTCTGATTTTGACTTGGAGATGTGGAAGGAGTCACTGGAATCGACTGCCTCAGGGATGGAAGCACAGCTCCATCATTTGAGAATAATCCCATCTGCATCACAGCTTCCCCCTCACAAAAATCTAAAAGAACTTAAAACATTGAAGAGTTTCAACATCAGCTTGAACCAGCAAAAAGCACTTCAACATAAGCACACACTTCATGCCATCACAGGCTCCAGAATATAGTAACACCACATAAAACAACAAGGTTTGGAAAGGCTCTCTGAGGCTCATATTCTAATTGATTTTATTTTTATGATTAAGATTCTAGGCCATGAGAAGAAAACTTCAGAAGCTTTCCCTTTCTCAGATAGCCTTCCATGAAGATTTCGCTACAGATGGGACGATCTGCAAATAATGTGTTTACAAACAGTAGCTTCAGACAGTTGCCAACAGTCCTTTAAAGATGAAATTGACTAGCAAGAGCAGTGAATGTCAAACGTTAACTTTTACCACCAAAACGTTTTTTAAAAGCCTTCAAAAGGTGATGAGCTACACTAGATTCTAGCAGATGCCCAGCCACGTAATCAAGCACCACAGAAGGAAGATTTTGAAAAGCACTTGTGTCAGACCTACACAAGTTCCCACTGCAGAAACAGAAGTCCTCAAAAGACAGAAACTCCCACTGAATCTGAAATTGTTTCAGGGTAGCAAAGCCACTTAGGAGTTTTTCATAGAGATTAAAAAAAAAGCCCAAACTGGAAACTTGCAATTTAATAGACAGTGAAAAAATAAAGTGGTTTTCTTTAAATAGAACCCTTTAAAAAAAAAAGAAAAATCAGTATTTTAAACTTTCTACTAGTACTGTTGCTAGTAACATTTCATCACAAAATGCTTTGGCTTGGAAGGGACCTTAAAGATTATGTAGGTCCTTAAACATTATCTAGTCCACTTGGGCAGGGGCACTTTCTACGCGAGCAGGTTCCTGGTTCCTCAAGGGCCCATCCAACCTGGCTTTCAAAGAGTCACAGAACGTTAGCATTTGGCAGGGACCTCCAGAGATCAAGCCCAACCGCCCTGCTAAAGCAGGATCACTTCGGGCAGCAACACTTACAGGCTTGGACTATCCACGACTTCTCAATCCCTTATTATCCTCGTGATGAGGAACCATCCCGTCTCTACGCTCCAAGGTATCCTTAAAGGCGCAGACCTCTTTGACTAACATGACAACGTGCCAGCAATTCTCTACCGTTGCAATTAACTTTGCTGACACTAGCCTCAGATGCTTAGCGGGCAAGTGTCCTAATCTGTTTCAGTTAGGGCGGAGAAATGGTCCTGCTGGCACCATGACCGCACGGTGTCACTCCCGGCAGTACCTGCCGGGCACTGGCACACCTGGAAGGGGAGAAACTTTCTCCTGAGCGCTCCGCGGTCAGGCACAGGGCCACGGATCCTGTTTGACGCCCAGTTCCTTCAGCAAAGGACTTTCACATCCTAGAAGTTCTGTAGAGGTCCCACGCACACCTCACCCCTTCCCAAGGGCAAACGAGGGGCTGCAAGTACTGAACCACAGCACGACGGCCAGCCCGGGAACGGGAGCCAGATCTCTCTCCTTCCCCATTTCGGGTGCGCCGAGCAGCCGCGAGGAAGGGAAACATCGCACCGAGCCGGAGGGCTGCCGCCGCTGTAAGGGCTGGGGGTATAGGAAGTAACCGGGGAAGAGGAGCTGGCGGTGAGGGAGATAATTCCCGATCCCATTAAGTGGAAGCGAGAGTCTAGCGCCCGCGGAGAAACCCTCCACCAGGGTCGCGGCTCGAGTAGATGGTCCTCCCCAGCAAGCGCCGGCTACACGGGCTACCCCAGCCCGTCACACGCCCCCGGCAACCCGCCCCCCCCCCCCCGCCCCCCCTCCGCCCTGCTCACCGCCCGCCCCCCGGGAGGCCCGCCCTCCCCGTTCTCTTTACCTTACCTGCCAGGAGGATGAAGACCTCCTCGGGCACAGCGAGCGCGCCGTCCATGCTGAGGCCGGCGGGCGGCAGCCAGAGCGCTGGGGACACCCCGCGGGCGGGGCTTGGCGACTCGCTCCGGACTCGGTCCCGCGGCAGAACCGAAAGCCCCGCCCCTTCCCCGGCCGCAAGGGCACCACTGCTGGCCGCGGGGGCGGGGTTTCATGGGCTTTCCCCGCCCCTCCCCTCCTTCCCCGCCCTCCGGTGCTGCGCATGCGCTTCATCCCCCTTCCCGGTTTCTATACCGGCACCGGGTGCCCCCAGCAACGCCCCCGCCGTAGGGACTGCCTTCCACATGACTGCTGCCAGCAGCCATTTTGCATGAGGGCATGGTGCAGGCTCGTCGCTCCTGCCATAATCAGATGTGGCGCTCAGCGCTAGTTGTCTGCTCGTCCCCGCCCCGACGCCCAAAGAAAGATGACTATTGGATAAGAAAGCCCACAAATCCCTCTCTGATTGGTCACTGGATTGTCCCGGCCAGCCGTCAGGACTGTCACAAGCCGAGGGCTGACAGCCGGATCTCCTTGCAGGGCTAAGGAAGCTGGTGGCCAGTGAGGGTGCTGGATATGAAGAGCGATAAATTTTGGACCTGATGTCTTCAAAATATGTTTACGCCCTTCACTGAGAGCCCGGTAGTGGCCTCGGCTCTCCTGTCGGCAGGCGGGATGCAGCTGCCGAGGGCTTAAGGGAGAAAATGACAGCCCTGGCATTCATCAGTGTCCCCCAGTTCCTTCTCTGCCTGCTGTCGTTGCCAGCGTCAGGCTTTGGGATAGCAGGACTGCAGTCCAACCTCATGCCACAGCTGTGCCAATGTTCCAACGGTTGCATATGGGAAAATTAAGACAGAGAACTTGAAGAAATGGCATGCACACAGGAAGCATGTAGTGGGATGTGAAGGATGAAGCGGGAAGTGAAGCGGTGGGAACAAGATAATTGAGCCTTGGCGTATGCTGGCATGGATGTCTGGGTCGAGAGAGAAGGAGATGCTCTCCCTGAGCAGCACAGCTGGCTTTGTGGCAGTTTTGCTTATGGGGCAGCTTTGATTTTTCCCCTGCAAATCCCTAGTCACATGTATTTGAAGCACCATCAGTGATGTAATATGTTTAGTGTAGAAATAGTCCAAGTAAACTCTAAAAATGTGCTTCTGTGACCTTGGTGGTTTTGGCTGTGTCTATGTTATTGCTACAGTAAGTGTTTGTGTTAGAGCTGCGGTTATTTTCGCACGTCTGTGTGTAGAAAAAGCAGCAACGAAAAGAATTCATGAAATTTCACCTTTATTCCAGTGTAATTATGTTAACACTTGTGGCACAGCTGGCAGCACAGCTGTATCAGCCAGATATTAACCAGTTTTGTACTTCTGCTTGATGTAGCTGCGCCAGCTGAAGTCTGCAGTGCAGGCATGGTGTTAGATTATATTGTTCTCCTGACCTCTCACATCTCTTTTAATTACATGGAACAACTAATTTCAAATACATCTGGGCTTTCAAAGCATTGCAGCTTTATTACCTGATTTTATGGCCATCTTGACTGAAACCCAAGCAGTTAACTAAGTGACCTGTATAATGTTCCATAATGATTTTCGTGTTATCTAATTTCAGAATGAGCATACACATGTATCTGGGTACGTATGTGTATAACTAGATCTTGCCTCTTTATTTGTGTTCTTCTGGTACAAGAATATCTTTGATTCGTTTTTCTGCAGTTGGCAAGGAGGGCTCTTTGGTTTTTATGTTAGGTTACACATCTCGGATGTGCAGCCTTGGGAAGCTGCCATAAGGAATGGGAAAAGGTCTTGCAGTGTAATTGGGCTTGTACTTTAATCAGATTTATCGTGATCCTGCTATCTTGGTTGATTTTATGGCTCTATCCATTTCTACTTTAGAAATGAGTCAAGGGTATCACAGGAACTCTGTTGTAGGCTTTTTTGAGATCATTTTTTGTGATAATTTATTCCACGTGTTTACCATTTGTGTGAGTTTTCCCTGAGTTTCAGAACATAAGATGGGAAGAAATAACTTCTGTTTATGATTTCCCTCCCTCCATCTATTCCTCGCTGTTTTTTTCTACTTACTTTTTTTTTCTTAAAGACCTCCTTGTTGTTGTTGCACTGAAGACAAGCCCATCACACAGTTAGCGAGATTTGTGACCTAAGCCTGTTTTGAGCCTTGTTAAGTTCCAGATTTACTCATAGTTCACTAATTTTTAAATCTACCACTAATGGGAAGCATAATTCAAAACAGACTCCTTCACTGAAACAAGTCTGGCTTCAGTGCCAATTCTGCCTGGTTTCTGAGGATTCCACAGCTTGTGCCTCATCAAAACCAGACACACTGTTTTGCCTAATCAGGCTCATAGATCAGGGGTTTGTGGGTAGCAACACCACAGGGGAGCACGCAGAAGTTTATTGTCTTTCTGTGTGGGGAGAGCTACAAAACTAGGGAGCTCAGGAGTGATAGCTCACCTGAATCTGCAGAGTCTACAGCAAAATCATAGAATTCATAGAATCAGCCCGGTTGGAAGAGACCTCCAAGATCATCCAGTCCAACCTATCCCCTAGCCCTATCCAGTCAACTAGACCATGGCACTAAGTGCCTCATCCAGCCTTTTCTTGAACACCTCCAGCCCCAGGACCACCTCCCTGGGCAGCCCATTCCAATGCCAATCACTCTCTCTGCCAACAACTTCCTCCTAACATCCAACCTAGACTTCCCCCAGCACAACTTGAGACTGTGTCCCCTTGTTCTGTTGCTGGTTGCCTGTGAGAAGAGACCAACCCCACCTGTCTGCAACCTCCCTTCAGGTAGTTGCAGACAGCAATGAGATCACCCCTGAGCCTCCTCTTCTACAGCATAGCTGTAGGAAGAATAAAGTTTCCCACTCAGGAGCAGTATCGTTGATGCTTTGCCCCTGTGAAGAAATCCAACATATCCAATGCACTGGAAAGTCTAGCATTTCTGCCATGAAGCATTCCACTTCTTTGCAGCCGTGCTTTAAAAGCTTAGATTCTAGGAGAGGAAGTAAACAAGACCTGTGCACAGTTGCTGCTTGTTCTCTACATGTCCTTTAACAGAAAATTAATCAGATTAGAGTGCATGCAGCCTGCACTGCTCCCTGCACTGTCTCATACAAGCAGCAACGGCCTTGTTGAGCCTGCTCTGTGTTGTCATCTGCTCACCCTGCTGGCCGTCTGCCTTCTTTTGGCAGATTCAGAACAAGATAGCTAGTCAATAATCAGAATATTTATATTTTTAATTGTTTGAGTACATTAAACAGTGGTTGGGAAAGATTTCTGGCGTGCATATGTAGCTGTTCAGTGGAAAGAGCGTGGACTTTCTTTACAGAAGTGCTCTCTTTATAAAGAAATGCAAAAACTTCTGGGTTTAAAAATACCAGAAAATTATATTGTTGTATGACAGTGCTCCAAACATGGTTGCTCTATTCATGTTGACTGTGGCTGCTGCACTGAAGAAAAGCTAGTGCCTCTAACAGTGGGAAAACATTCTGAACCCTTTGTCCTCTGGCAAAACATCATTAGTGTTTTCTTAGGATTTGCTGCTGCTGCTGCTGCTGCTCAAGCTAAGATGATTTTCTTTCAGGCAGAAAAACATTCATTACATCACAGCAGTTGTTTTGAGACTAAGTTTGTGAATTTACTTTTTACTTGGTATAAACATCTCATTAAAGTTTCATATGTCCTCTTCTATTCAGAGTCCACCTCCGTTAAAGCTTCTCATTTTGCTGTCTTCTTACAGGCATTTCATACAGAAGCAAAACCTTTCAAGCATTCAAGTATTGTTTGTGCAGTTGAGTTGCACC
Organism: Pogoniulus pusillus; assembly: GCF_015220805.1. Taxonomy (NCBI): domain Eukaryota; kingdom Metazoa; phylum Chordata; class Aves; order Piciformes; family Lybiidae; genus Pogoniulus; species Pogoniulus pusillus. Next base: position 7,818,412 of record NC_087291.1, on the reverse strand, counting down.
AGCTGAACTTTATTAGGGTTAGGAACCATGGTCTTGCACTGGGAATTCAGCCCATTGAATTCAGCCCATGGAACATGAACTGAACATGCCTTTCAGTTTATGAGATGCTTTGGTAGTCAAAAATGGAACTAAAGTGCACGCAATGAGACTGTAAAAGTGTTGAATGCTTGTTCCTTCATGAGTTTATACTGTGAAAAATTGCTGCACCCACCTTTTTTTCTACACAATTTGGACACTTTGGTGGCACTGTTTCATGTCCTGAGTTTAAAAAAATTATGCACTTGGCCTCGTGAAGGAAAATCTCAGCATGAGCTGGCAGTGTGCACATGCAGCCCAGACAGCAACCATGTCCTGGTCTGCATCAAGAGCAATGTGGCCAGCAGGGAAAGGGAGGGGATTCTCCCCCTTTACTCTGCTCTCATCAGACCCCACGTGGAGTACTGTGTACAGTTCTGGAGCCCCCAACACAAGAAGGACATGGAACTGTTGGAGCAAGTCCGGTGGATGGCCATGAAGATGGTCAGAGGGCTACAGCAGCTCTGCTATGAGGACAGGCTATGAGAGAAGAGAAGGCTTAGAAGAGACCTTATAGTGGCCTTCCAGCATCTGAAGTGGGCTACAGGAAGGCTGGGGAGGGACTACTGACAAGGTCTTGTAATAACAGGACAAGGAGTAACTGGCAGAGGGGAGATTCAAACTAGATGTTAGGAAGTTCTTTCCAGTGAGGGTGGTGAGACACTGGCACAGGTTGCCCAGGGAGGTTGTGGCTGCTCCCACCCTGGAGATGTTCAAGGCCAGGTTGGATGAGGCCTTGAGCAACCTGTTCTAGTGGGAGGTGTCCCTGCCTATGGCAGGGGGTTGGAACTGGATGATCTTTGAGGTCCCTTCCAACCTAAACCATGCCAGGTTGGTACTGCCTTGCTCTGAATGTTACATTCTGTAACCCTCAAATATTGAGATGTCATCCTGAGGATCACAATGCCCAGAAGGTTTAAAATCACCTCTCAAGGATCACAAGTCGTTCCCTTCCTTCTCCATGGTTGTCCAGCCACACAACCACAGAGAGGTACTGAACTGAAAAAGGTAAAACACAATCCCCTCGATCATTTACTGTGTGTCATGTCATGGCTGAGCAGGTGGTCAGCCTTCAGAACTATTATTTTTAATGCTGAAGTCTTAACCTTTCCAAATATGGAGCAGCAAGACCCTAATTCTTCAGTTTTGTACTTGAATGCATTCCAGCAATGTCTAATTTAACCTAGCAAAGAATTACCTCTGGAAATAAAAAAAAACCCTTGATGTTTGTATTATCAAAACTACAAGATAACAAATACAGCTTTGAATGATGTCTTCTAAGTGTTACATGTTTGGGGGAATATTTTTGCTTTATTTTCACCTGATCATCCATTAGTTTGTATAGGATTGTGCATTATCCAGTATTTAATTAAATAAAAAAATCTGTATCTCATCAAACTCAGTGTCATGTTTAAAAACCAAATTATTAAGAAAACAGATAAAGGCTTCAGAGTTTCACTAAGATCCTGTTTCAAGGTGATTTTCCCAGCTGGATTGGTTCAAATGAAACATCTCAAAAGTTAGTTTTGGCAAAGTGGACTCACAAAAGTCTATGAAAGCAAGCCAAAGATAACTCCCCAACTCTCACAGAAAGAAGATGACTTCTGCTGCTCATCATGCAAATGGTTCCAACAAAGTGTGGAGACAAACAGCTGAATAAAGTTGTTTGATTTTAGCTCATACATACTCAATCTATTTGTTCCTGTTTGTGTCTAGCTTTTTGTTCTTATACATCTTAAATACTAAAGGAATTAATACTCTCCCTCTCCCCATTTCTTGTGTCAAGATGCATAGAGATGTCCAGATGGAGCTTGGTTTTCAGAATCATAGAATAGCCTAGGTTGGAAGGGACATTAGAGATCTACTCTAACCTCTTCATCCTGGGCAGGAGGAAGCAAGGAAGGAAACTCTCTTTGACTGGAGTTAATAACTTGCACTTACATAAACTTCTCTTTACCCTCTCCATAACTAAGGAATAATTTGGAGCAATGAAAAGTCTTAATAACTCCAAGGATTAAATGGCATAAATACTGTGTTGCATTCTTCAGAAGTAAAGGCAAAACTTCATCATTATTTGAAAGACAGATGAAATAAAAATAAAACCAAGCAAAAATTGTTACTTTGGAGACTTGGAGGTCAGTTTCATAATAATTAGCAGAAGCCTTGAGGCACAGCCACATTAAGTGTGCCTATCTGCTAGTGTGTTTTGTGAGCAGCAGGGCAATCCTCTTTTTAAAGTTCCCTCATCTGTATGTTGTGGAAGAAGAAGTAACAAGATTTGCAGGAAAAACCATAAAGGCTTCTGAGGCTGTAAAGCTTCTTGATGCTGCATTTCCCTTTCTAGTGGAAATAAAACAGTCACTTTGGTCTGAAGTGGAACTAAATCAAAATCGGGGTAAAACCTAAATAAAACTTCTGGGATAAGCTATGGAGCTTACAGCCTTGGAACTGTCGATGTTTTAACTGACACACCAAGAGCCTTTCAGTAAACATTAGAGACACGGTAAGCTAAGAGTTTAAAAAGTTGAAGGGAGCTGCTGTGTTGTTTTGATTTTTGGAAAGTCAAAGTGCACTTTGGAAGAGCGCTTCCATCAACCTAAAAAAAGTAATGTATGACAAGTTGTAGTTTAGCTAACAAGAAGAGCTAAAGTTACATCATGAGCAGAGGCATTAGCTCTTTTTGAAACAAATGATATTTTTTTTTTCTTAATGTGCTTAACTTAAAGTGCTGCTTAACTGCAGCATTCCCAGCTTTTGGAGTTTGTTTGTTTGTTTCTGCTGTATGTGATTGCCACAAACAGCAACAGGTCTGGAAAGCATGCTAAAATGTCAAACTTCCCTGTTGTCTGAATTCAACATTGTTTTGGGGAACATAGAGGAAAATCATCTTCCACACGTGGGGAAGGGCTGCCCAAGTGAGGCAGATATACAGGCTTATTCCTTGCCATGCAAACTCGTTTACTCTACAAGATGGTGAGCATCATCAAGTACATCTTCAGTTCCTTCAGGTGATACATAATTTTCTCTTCCAACCTGATTGATTCTGTGATTCTCTGAAAATACCATGCCAAAGAAAAACCATTTGTTGTCTCCACTAGAAATTGCACCTGATCTGATTTTATTAAAATGCTCAACTGATAAACTCCAGCTCAGTGGATTTAGTTTAAGCTGTGAATGACTATTTTGTAAAATAGAGAACCTTGAAAAACTCCTGATGTAGATACACTTTATTTAGAAAGTGTCTTCTGGGATATCACATGGTTTACAGGGAGACTACTCAATTAATAAAACAGCTTTTCTCAGCAAGTATTTCTACAGTAATGTCCATAAACTACACTGTGCCTGGCTAAAAGTAGTCCAAGACAATCACAGCAATATGCTAAAGGGGGAAAGCAGCCCCCAAGCCAATATTGTTTCCTTTTCTTTTTTTTTTTCCCTTCTTAATTTAATAAAAAGCTCTGAATGCAGAGACTGATGGATTTTCAAGATCTGACTGACAGGTTTTCAATTGATCTTGATACTTTAATGCTCCTGACACTTGGTAACTAAGCACCTTACAAACCCAACCAAAACAGAAACCTTACAAGGTAAAGGGGAGTTATTACCCCCAGGCTGTAGAAGCGCTATCCAGGAGAAGCAGCTTTGCCAGGATGACAGGGGAAGTATGTGCCAGCATGTGGAAATCAACCAGTTTGCAGGAATCCCAAATAAGTACGTCCACTGCTCAGTCATACCTCCCCTCCAGCAGGCCACTGTCAAATCCTCCAGCTTTCACTGACTCTCACCAGATCATTTAATTCCTGTCCTTTCTGTGACAGATATGTATAGACTCCTAATTCTTCAGCCCTAGACTCTGCATTCTGAGACTACCCTACACCCCCACCAGCTGGCACAGTAGAGTCTTGCTAGCTTGGCTGAATTACCTCCTTGCTGTTTCCACAGCTTCTTACCTTTCCCAGGCGTAAGCCTGGTGCTAACAGAGTCAGTGCAGTCAACAGATAAAAGGTTTAAAAAGTTAGAAGGAGATTGAAATTGTATATTTAATTTAATACATCAAAGCATGCTATGTAAGGCTTCTTCCATGGGAAGAAGACCCATCTGTATGTGTCTTCCCACACAGATAACTCCTGACTTCAACCACAATATGAGGAGCCACCTTAGCCTTACCACCCATCTATCCTTTCCATTCCCAGTGAAGCTGCTGACTTGAACACCAGCTGCCAGTTCTGAAATGACTGCTGAGCAAATGTCTCCATTATGTATAAAGCATATAAATCCATACAGTATGAAACTGTTGTGCTTTTATCTTACACTGCAAAGTGCTAAAGTACTAAATATTAAATATCCCACACCCAGTCACTTACAAATAGAAGAAAATTAGCTAGGGCACAGGTGGCAGTCTTGAGGCATCCCAGTCAACTGCTAGCCTTGGGCTCTGTGGTAAAGGGTTGGACTTGATGATCTGTGAGGTCTCTTCCAACCTTGGTGATACTGTAATACTGTGATACTGTGAGTTCACCTAATACACTGATCCATCTTACCCATTTCTGCTTAGAAGTTTATCAATGCAATTATGCCTAATGAAAGTATTAAATACGGTGCCAAACTCATGAGCCAGAGGGCTTTTTTTTCCCAAGTTTTTCATTACCTACTAAGTAAATTAATTAATGCAAATGAAACTCTAGTATCATAAAACCACATCCTGCTCTAATTGAAGACAATGGCAAAACTGTCATTGACCTCCATGGGAACAGGTTCAGGCCCATAACTTTCAAATATTGTACATTAAGCGACATAATCAGAAATACTATCTTCTCCCATTAAAATGATATATGGCCATAGTATGACAAGTAGCAGCACAGGGACTCATCTGATGGCTGTAATTAGAGTTTTTTAATGACAGGTTATGTATGTTTAATATGCAATTCCACATTGCTGTTACACTATCAGGATCTTTACACAGAGCATAACTGAACTCAGAGGCAGACGAACGTCCCTGATGTTTCAAATTCAACAGGTTTGCTGATTTAGCACCTTCTGAAGCATGCACCATGTGGTGAACAAACACTACAAGCAAAGATGTTTTCCACTGAGATTTGTCAGTGATTCAAAACATTAACACTTTCCCCCTTTCCTTACAACCAGGAGAAAGTGTTGCTTTCTATTTAGACACAGAGAGCTGTGCAATCATTCTAATAGGTATCGTTCCATTATCTCTGAGGAAGTTAGGTGTGGAGCCAACTCTGTGTATTAGTTAATAACCAATCCATTACTTGATTAACTGACTTACATGAAGAAAGCTTATCATCCATAGATTTGTCTGCTTGGAATTAAGTCACAATAAAATAGTGAACCTTTTTTTCTTATGGGGGTGGGGGGAATGGGTTTCAGTATCTTAGAAAAGTCATTGTGCTACTTTACAATGCAATATTCTGAAGAATGTGTGTCTTAAAAATGGCAGATACTAGAAATGCATTTAAACAATATAAAAATAACCCAAGGCACTACTAATTAAGCATGACTCAGTGCTTCCAGTAAATTCATGGCAACTGCAAGCAACAGGAAGAGTTGTCTATCTCAGACCATTGCCAACTTACTGTCCTGACTTAATCCAAAGGGTTTGAATGTCTCATGTATATAAGGTTGCCAGTTCATATCCATATATACAGTTGCCTTCTCTTAGGATTTTTCTTTATCCATCCTAGTTGTCAGTAGCTTATGCAGAAGGTCATAACTGCCTGCTGACAGTAAGATTTAGGAATTACTCTATGAACTGATATGTTTATTTTCTTGTCATAGTGTTAGGAGCATATTTTAACCAGGATGCCTGAAGCTAAATATTGCAGGATTTTTTTTTAAACACCTGCAACTTGCAGTTATGCAAATTCCTCTGAGATATGTCAGAACACTGTTTATTTGCACCATACCAACAGCATGTCATCTGAATTAATTTTCACATTCTTGTCCTGATGGGACATGGCTCCAAAGGCGAAGATTGACATGTGAGTGTTGTGTGGTTGAAGAAATGTTCATGCTTTGCCAAAGTTACCCAATAGATCATTGCTGGCCGACAATACCATCAGCCTGAAATACCTTTCTGAGTTATGTGTTAGCAACCACAGTTCACAGACATGTACTGCTGGAGTAGCATTGCAGCCTTAAATAAATGCAACGCCTCAATGCTTCTCAGCACTGTCCTGCACAGTAGCCTACACCCTGGGGTGAAGACCCCTGTAGGCGGGCACTTCACTCCTTCAGCAAAAGCAAGTCACTTGGAGAGTAGAAGGGAAGTGGGAGAGACCATGTTCACCTGTAGTCCTTTGAAATATTGCTAATTGCTTATTTAAAAGGTTCACTAACATAAAAATAGCTGGTTCTGGGATCAACATTAGAGAAGAGCTGGGGTTGTTTAGCCTGGAGAAGAGGATGTTCAGGGGTGACCTCATTGCTGTCTGCAACTACCTGAAGGGAGGCTGTAGCCAGGTTGGGGTTGATCTTTTCTCCCAGGCAACCAGCAACAGAACAAGGGGACACACTCTCAAGTTGTGCCTGGGGAAGTCTATGCTGGATGTTAGGAGGAAGTTGTTGGCAGAGAGAGTGATTGGCATTGGAATGGGCTGCCCAGGGAGGTGGTGGAGTCACCATCCCTGGAGGTGTTCAAGAAAAGACTGGATGAGGGAGTTAGTGCCATGGTCTGGTTGACTGGATAGGGCTGGAGGATAAGTTGGACTGGATGATCTTGGAGGTCTCTTCCAACCTGGTTGATTCTATGATTAAGATTCAAAGTATATTACTTCTACTTCAAGGAAGGTGGTGTCAAAATTTGTTAACTTCCTATGTTGTTGCTTCATGACCTACAGATATGAAGATTGTTTTACTCGGGATATTGTTCTTTCAGTCTCTGTCTCCTCCATATGTATTTTTCTTTTTGTGTGACACTAGAGAAGTAAAACCTTCAGTAGATGGCCCATAGGAGGAGAATCTGATGTGCACATTTTTATCATGTTTCATGCCATATATTTGTTAAAAAGGGATAAGAATGACTTACTGGCATGCACAGTGCTTTTATCACACAGCTTTCTAGCTTTATCAGCTTTATCAGCAAGAGAATAAATAACAGTATCAAGCTGAGCATTTACTTCTAGTTGTCTAAGGCAAAGAGGAAGCTTGAGGAGATAAGGTGATGATTTGCTTTCATGGCAGGGAATATCCCTGTTACTGGCTGCTGCTTGCAGGAGTACACACCTTCTTTGACAGACATGGAAAGTCCTATCAAGACAGAGACTCCAGGTCATGTGGGTTTCACAAGCATATGTGAGTGCAAACAGGTAGTTGCATTTGGTCTGTTGTTTTACTGAATGTATTCCCTTTTTTTCTAAAGAAGGATTTTTGGGACAACTAGAACTACTGAAAGCAGTCATTTTGGTGGCTGACTGTGAGCTCTGAAGGTTTATTGACAGGTTGGCATGTATGAAAGATCTTGCTGTTCACAGTGTGGATTCTCTTCGGTCTTACAGCTTTTGAACTCTACACTTCAGCCTTTTCTTTGTCCGGAATTTGCGGGATCTCCTCTGCTATTCATCTTTGTATTTTCATGGACTTTTAAATCATTTAAATATCTGTGAAATATTTGCTTATCTCTTTTAAATCGTTTAGATATCTGTGAAATATTTGCATGTCTCTTTTAAGTCATTTAGATATCTGTGAAATATTTGCTTATCTCTTTTAAATCATTTTAGATACCTGTGAAATATTTGCTTATCTCTAATGAGATTGAAACCAAAAATCATAGAATCATAGAATGGTTTAGGTTGGAAGGGACCTCAAAGATCATCCAGTTCCAACCCTGCCTGTGGTTATGCTACCACTAGAACAGATTGTTCAAGGTCTCATCCAACCTGGCCTTGAACACCACCAGGGAGGCTGTGGAGCACAGAAGCACCAAATGTCATCAAAGGTCACATTTGGTGCTTCTGTGCTCCACAATCTCCCTGGGCAACCTCTGCCAGTGTCTCACCACCCTCACTGGAAAGAACGTCTTCCTAATATCCAGTTGAAATCTCCCCTCTTCCAGTTTAAACCCATTACTCTTCATCCTGTCATTACAAGACCTTGTCAATAGTCCCTCCCCAGCCTTCCTGTATGCCCCCTTCAGCTTCTGGAAGGCCAAAGACAGCACATACATTGGATGCATACATAGACACATCTGCAAGCAAATGCCTAGCACCAAGAACACTATATTCTCTGCTCTGCTAAAATGACATCTTGTGGATAGCAGCTGCCTGCAGGAATTGCTGTCCAGTTCCCTGTTTGAGCCTAAATGTATTATCTTTAATTATAATAAAATCATTACCTGGTTTTGTTAGAGCTTCTGCCTGACCACATTCTAATGTGCCCATGGCAAGGAAAATATTGGTTCCATTCCAATTGGCATAATGAGAAACTACATTTAATGTGTTGGCTTTAACACAGTATTTATCAGAAGATTGTGCTGTGAAATTGTCAGTTTATGGCATGATAATTAGATATGGTACTTGAAACCTGTCAACTAAAAGCAAGCTTTCTTCAATAATTGTATTCCTTTTCCCTTCACAGGTGGGACCTAATAAAGTGAACTACTGGAAAGTATTGAGGCAATAGGAGGCTTGGCATTTCAGTAAGGGCAGTGAATACTGCATCCCAGGAAATTGCTTTGCAATGCTTTCCACATACAAGCTTTCTTCAGGAGACAGACTGGAAAATGGAAGGCAACTGAGCAATAAAGACAGATGGAAAGGACTTGGTAGCATAACTAATGATTAATAAAAGTATCAGCAGTATCTAATTATTAAGAAACCTTAAATATGATCTTTGGTCTTGTATATTTTGTTGAATGAGATAAAGTTTGGCTTGGTCTAACCTACCTAGCTGATAACCTACCTTCCAGACAAACTGGAAGACATTAGACAACTGAGCAATAAAGACAGAGGGAAAGGACATGGTAGCATAACTAATAATTAGTAAAGGTATCAGTGGTATCTAAGTATTATTAAGAAACCTTAAATATTGGGTTTGGTCTTGTATATATTTTGAATGAGATAAAGTTTGGCTTGGCCTAACCTACCTAGCTGACAACCTACCTTCCAGACAAACTGGAAGACATTAGACAACTGAGCAATAAAGACAGAGGGAAAGGACATGGTAGCATAATAATAATTAGTAAAGGTATCAGTGATATTTAAGTATTATTAATAAACCTAAAATATTGGCTTTGGTCTTTTATATTTTGTTGAATGAGATGAAGTTTGGTTTGGCCTAACTTACCTAGCTGGTTTGGATTCATAGGAGAAAAGCCTTATCAATGTAGGTACTCTAAGCAGCAAGATAAACTCTGGGAAGTAATAGGGGAAGTGTTATTCCACCTCTGGGAATGGGGAGGTAAAAAAGTTAATTGTTAATTCTAAAATGCAGTCCATGGAGCAGCTGTTTCCTCATTTCAGCTGAGGGTGTCACACTGTTGACAATGATGAGAATTGAAAAGCAGCCTGAAAATTACACAATTCTTTCCAAGTACCAGCTTGCTTAGTATACTGTCCAATGGATTCTCCTCAGCTGAAACACAGTGAAAGAAATCCTCCTTGTAGAGGTTAAGGCTTTCATCAATTTAACTGAATCATTCTTTAAGTCTACTTGATAGGACAATACTTGATAGGATAATACTGACCTTTTTGTTCCTTTTTGTTGTTTCTGATGACTAATCAAGAAGTTATATCTACCTGAACTAAGACAACATGATATGCATATAAATATCCGTATCTTAAGATACCTGTGATCTTATCTGCAGCACTTGTAGCCAGCTAGATGCTCAGAAAACAGGGTGAAAAAAAAAGCCACAATAACACAAAATAAGAAACAGAAACAAAGTGCCCTGGTAGCTAGGCAGAATTGCTGTCACAGCTAGGAAAAGGCAGCTAGGAAAGGCAGCTAAGAAGCCACTCATATCACTCACATTAGTTAAAGGATTTCTGTATTTTCCACTAAGTATTTTAAGTTAATTCTTCTCTTTCTCCTGCAAGCATGGACCATGTAGTTCTGTAGTGCACTTGAGGGTCCCTTTCTCAAATGTGAGAAGGGGAGGGAAGGGAAGGGAAGGGAAGGGAAGGGAAGGGAAGGGAAGGGAAGGGAAGGGAAGGGAAGGGAAGGGAAGGGAAGGGAAGGGAAGGGAAGGGAAGGGAAGGGAAGGGAAGGGAAGGGAAGGGAAGGGAAGGGAAGGGAAGGGAAGGGAAGGGAAGGGAAGGGAAGGGAAGGGAAGGGAAGGGAAGGGAAGGGAAGGGAAGGGAAGGGAAGGGAAGGGAAGGGAAGGGAAGGGAAGGGAAGGGAAGGGAAGGGAAGGGAAGGGAAGGGAAGGGAAGGGAAGGGAAGGGAAGGGAAGGGAAAGGAAGTTTTTTGTATATAAACTAATGCTTTCAGTGATTTTTTTGTCCACATGCAAATAATGTTTCTATATTATTTCCTCCTGCTTATTCTGTGCCTAGCAAATAACCAAAAAAACAAACAGAAAATACAACTTCAAAATTACTATTTTTTTCCTATGTAAGATGTTAATGTTATGGCTACCCCTTTTTAAATCACTGAGATGAAAGTCCACTATCCTGAAGATGTTTGTCTGGATCAGCACAACACGTTTGCATTGCTGAAAACCCAGCATGCCTGCCATGTCACAGTTTAAACAGAGCTGTTTGGGTGTTTTTAAATGTTTCAAAATCTTGTCCAGTTCCAGTTTTTATTTAGCACAGGTTGTACTACTAGATGAAAAAAAAATCATTACTTTTAAGCAAAATGTGCAGCATTTATTTCCATGGCAGTTGTTCTTCCCTCATTTGAGCTGCTCTAAATAAACAGTAAAAACTTCTTGTGTAACAGAGGACTGTCCATCCCATATTGAACCAGCTTGGTCAACCAGATAGTTTTCATTGTCTTTGGCAGTGGCCAGTGTTTTGTGGAACAGAAGTCCTGCAAATTCATACTATCAACCAGCTGACTTTGAGCTAATGCACTCATAATGGGATTGTAGTGACACATCTTACTGTAAATTGTATGGCTTTGGTTATAGTGCACGTTTGGCAGGCTGACAGTACAATACATGAGGTTTTGTTTTCCTTTTATTCATTTTTCTGAAACAAAAATATTAGAACAGAGACTGACAACATGGCATGTAGTAATCTCAGTTCTCTGCAATTTCTGTAACATTTTGAAGGGATATAGGCATTGATTCACAGCACATCTTGAATGACAGACACAGCAGCAAAGGTCCATTTTATGCATGTACTTAGACAACTTTGGTGACGTTGACTTATAATAAAACTCAGGATCTTAAGTGTTGCTACTTTTAGAAACTCAGGTCCAAATTTGAATGAGTGCCTGAATAAACATTCAGAACTTGGTTCATAAACTAAACTATGGGAAATGTGTCCTGAAAAACACCAGGGTTTTTGCCTACTAATATGCCCAAAGGTGTGTCTGGAGTCATTAGGGAACAAAGACCTGTCTGAGAAACATTATGAAGATTAATAACTGTGCATACAAGATTGGAAAGGAGCAAGCAGAGGGCATATTGCTTATTGCCAGTATCTATCTGGGACTGGGATGAAAAATAGATCAAATTCAGGAAGGTTTTCAAAGAGGTTTTAGGAAAAATTAGGAGTTGAAGTGGGGAGGGGAGTTCCAGTACATGTAGAAACAATCTTTTTTTTCCCACCTTCTGGAATATTAGAAGTAGGACCTGCTCTTAAAGTTGGAGGCTGATGATAAAATACAGGTGCAATCTTTTCATGTTCAGTTAACAGAAGGAATTTTTGCATGCCTCATAGGGACTGAGAAGCCTACATTTTGAAATGTTAGGCATATAAGATTATGAGTGGCATTAGAATATGATATGTGGGGTTTAATTTTTAAACTCATCAACCCACTTAAGGAATATTTGACATGCCTACATGTAAATGGACAACTCAGATGGAGGAAATCTCTTGGCTTCCTTACATCTTTATTCCATAGCACTTGCAAGACACTGTGTGCTAAATAAATGGAGCAATGTCTTACTACCATGTCTAGGAAGCAGACTATTAAGCACAGATATATGCAGTGCAGAGTGAGAAAGTGAAGTAGTTTGAGAAGTCTTGGAGAAACGTTGAATTTCATGTTCCAGTACATGGTACTCTCTCAGATGGCTCATCTCTTGTTTGGAGAGCTCAGCCCTATCAGTTGTGCAGCAGAACTTTTGGTACAGAAAGAAAATGAGAGAGATGTATGGATAGAAAGTCAGAGTTGTTGATTGAAGCTACTTGGCTTGAACTTTTTTATTTAATTGTTCAGATCAGAGGTGACAAGATAACAGGAAATTGATTCCACCAGCTTTAAAGCCGTTTTACTGAGTTACTGTAACAAGTACTTGACTGATTTTATCCCTTTTGTTAGAAGCAATGGAAAGAAGAAGTATCTGCACTTCTTCAGTCATCTGGAAGAGCAGATCAACAGTGATTTTACTTATAACTGCAAAGAATCGTGGTGTGTATGTGCAAAAGACAAAAAAAGAGCTTTTTAAAGTGTAATTCACTTTACTGAGAAGCGTAATTTCACCTAACATGCACCGTTTTGCTGCCTCCTACTGCAGGGTTAATCAGATTGTTGTGTATCAACAGGATCAGGCTCTGGCAGAAAAGTCAAGGAGTCAGCCCTCAGTTCTCATGGTTGTTCTTTTGAAACATTTGTCCACAGGAATAAATTCACCTTGACTTGTACAGGAAAATGCATGTAGTGCATACCTGCACTGGGAAGGATTTTTGTGCTCAGAGCATTTACTGTTGGCTTTGCTTGAGGACTATGCTAGATATGAGAAGGTTTAGTTCTCATCAAAAGCTCTGCAGAACTGCTGTCGGCTGAAGCTGCAGGGAAGACAAGCTGAACCAAACCATAACCTCTGCTCCTCTGACATGACAGCTTGTGGGATGGGCTTGGTTTTCCAGCCAAGAGTGTAATTCTCATGAAAGGTTAAAAGAAGTTTCTGTGCAGGATCAGGAAAAATCAGTTTTCCTAATGGGATAGAAATTTCCAGGAGAAAATTCCTTCTTTCTTTGTATTGCTTTCCCCTGGGGGCAGATGTGACTGAGTTGGAGGGCAGAAGGGCTCTGCAGTGGGACCTTGACCGCCTGGACAGATGGGCAGAGTCCAATGGGATGGCTTCAATAGCTCCAAGTGCAGGGTGTTGCACCTTGGCCGCAGCAACCCCATGCAGAGATACAAGCTGGGGTCGGAGTGCCTGGAGAGCAGCCAGACAGAGAGGGATCTGGGGGTGCCGATTGATACCCACCTGAACATGAGCCAGCAGTGTGCCCAGGTGGCCAAGAGAGCCAGTGGCATCCTGGCCTGCATCAGGAATGGTGTGGTCAGCAGGAGCAGGGAGGTCATTCTGCCCCTGTACTCTGCACTGGTCAGACCACACCTTGAGTACTGTGTTCAGTTCTGGGCCCCCCAGTTTAGGAAGGACACTGAGATGCTTGAGTGTGTCCAGAGAAGGGCGACGAGGCTGGTGAGAGGCCTTGAGCACAGCCCTACGAGGAGAGGCTGAGGGAGCTGGGATTGGTTAGCCTGGAGAAGAGGAGGCTCAGGGGTGACCTTATTGCTGTCTACAACTACCTGAAGAGTGGTTGTGGCCAGGAGGAGGTTGCTCTCTTCTCTCAGGTGGCCAGCACCAGAACAAGAGGACACAGCCTCAGGCTGCACCAGGGGAAATTTAGGCTTGAGGTGAGGAGAAAGTTCTTCACTGAGAGAGTCATTGGACACTGGAATGGGCTGCCCGGGGAGGTGGTGGAGTCGCCATCCCTGGGGCAGTTCAAGGCAGGATTGGACGTGGCACTTGGTGCCATGGTCTAGCCTTGAGCTCTGTGGTAAAAGGTTGGACTTGATGATCTGTGAGGTCTCTTCCAACCTTGGTGATACTGTGATACTGTGTGATACTGTGAGTCCTGAAACTGGGTAAGGAGGTTCAATACAAAACACCTCTACTCTAATGGAGTGATCATGACATTTGTCCTCACCAAGTAGTATTGCTGCCTTTTTCTCTTTGCACATTTCCAGACCCTCTTCTTTTTTTCAGTTCCTGTCTGCCCTTTTGCAATGTCATCTTTCTTTCAGGACACCATTTTTCATTTGGTCCCTGCTTTATCCAAGTAAGTGGAAAGATCCACACCATTTGCTGAAGTGTATTTAAGCTCTCCAAATGACCACTAATTTTAACACTGACTTATGGGAAGGAGCCTTAATGCTGAGTAGTTGTATTTGTGATCTTGGTAATGTTTCTGAATGTCACTTGCAATAAATTTGCTCATAACCAGCTTGGATTACAACATTTTCATTTTATAACCTCTCTGCTGTTAATAATAAAATGCACTGAATGTAAAAAAGCAGACAACTCTTTCTGCAGCTCTCCTGATGTGACTCTGTGGTGTTCCTGGACATGAAAAGATGCTGCACCATTTGTGGACTGCATGGAATATGTCATAAAGAGTATATTTGTGGCATCTTGGAATGGAGTTAGTAATTAATGAATTGGAGTGTTATGCAAGAAACACATCTGCTGTATAACACAGGAGTCTTATAGTAGAAAGCACTCTACAGAAGAAGAACCTTCAAAATATAAACCTTTTACTGTCATCATCTGCAGAAAACTGGACATTCACAACACACAAATGTCCAAGTTATGAACTTCCAAGCTGCATTAATGTGGCAGTTAAATTTACTAGTCTGAAAGCTGCACTTGTAAAATATTTATGGATACATGTGGTTGTCACTGCAAAGAAACTGCACTGTCAGCTCAACCTCTGTCCCTGATTGTTTTCTCTCCCCATCGTCTCCCACTGGAGTGTATTCCATGGAATTCAAAGCATGAGGGTTACCTTACTTTAAAAATATCTACATGGGAGATGTTAAACTGCAAAAGGAATAAAGAAGAGCCACTTCCATTATACTTTGGTGTAATCATGTTCACTGCTTTATCCACTCAGGAAGGTTTCAATTTGGTGTTCTTTAACGGGACATTAAATGTGGGGGTTTTATGTCTGAGGTTTTTCAGATGAAAAAAAAAATGAACTGTGAGGAATAATTTGATTTTTTTTTTTCCCCCACAAAATTTAAGCTATCCATTAAGTCATCACTGGTTTTGCAAATGCCCTGCATAGCTGCCTAACTGTGGGAGAAGAGGGTTGAAGATTACGCTGGAAGGATTTCAATATATGCTACATGCTTTAAATGCACATTGTAACTTTCCTCTTTGTTTGTTTGTTTGCATTTTCTGTTTCGTTTTGCTTTGTCCCAGAGAAGTCACAGCTTTTGTATTTAAACAATTACTAATATTACATATACTTTGCATAAGAAGACTCCCATTACTGTAGGATGCCCCTGCATACCTTTTGGAGGGCTCAGTGATAGAATAGACTGTACAAGAAAGGAAGTATGAAGAAGAAATGTTCTCTTTTCCTTACTGTGCTAATTTGAGCCTAGCTACAATGTTTTGGTGAGAAGAGTTAGACTCTAGGCTGTTAAAAGGAAACAATGGTGATGTCTACTGCACTCATAGGCTTGCTGAGATGTATAAGAACAAGAGCAAAACCATAGATAACGCAGTCTCTCTTTGGGCTTTGGTCTGAACTTCTCTCTGTCTAACCTAACCTGCCATCTATGTGACTAATTCAGCTGCTTCCTAATCCCCCTGGCCAACCCTCCAAACTTTCCTTGAATATAAGGCAAGATCTGGAGTAAGGGAGAGGAGTGGGAGGAAGGTGGAAGGTGATTGAGAGCCCCTCCTGGGGACTCAGGTTTCTGGGAGGGCTGTTGTGTTTCTGTATTACTTTTTAACTTGTGTATTTCTGTATGTAACTGTATATATGGTAAATATCTGCTTGTATATCGTGCCAAGCTGTAAATATAAAGCTTCTTTCAATTTCCAGAGCCACTGTGTACAGTCTGGGTGATTTTACAAAGTGTGGAGGGGTGGGTAACACCCAAACCATCACACTTACCTGACAGCAAACTGACATCATTGTCATTTTTCTTCAAGAAGTGGTCAGGGCTGAATGCTTTCTTAATGTAACCTTGAATTAAAAGATGGGGGGAAGGGGAAAGAAAACAAAGCAAAAACACAGCAAGATATTGAAATGTTAATATGGTCTTTGAGTTGCTCAGTTGTAATCATGTGCACACAAGAGGTATGAGCTTATTTACTCAGTAGTTACACATCCTCAAATTCTTTAGCCTGAAGTACCAGTGAATTTACAAGTACCCATACTGAAGCTTGCGACTGAGGGAGGCAAATGAGCTTGAAGTAATAGTTGCAGTGCTTCAGAAGTAGTTGCATCTTCAGCATTTTAACAGTTCCTCAACAGTTCTGTGATTCTGTGATAGTGAGAGTTTGACCATGGTCCTTATGGACTCTGAGGTAAGACTCAAAAGTATGGATAGCATGAGTCAAAGTTTGTGTAGGTGTGAGTCTGGCCAGGGAAGCCTATGAATCTATAGAACTCTGGACCTAAGAAGACCCTTCTCCAGGAATCATAGAATCATAGAATCAACCAGGTTGGAAGACACTTCCAAGATCCTCCAGGCCAACCTAGCACCCAGCTCTATCCAGTCAACTAGACCATGGCACTAAGTGCCTCATCCAGGCTTTTCTTGAAGACCTCCAGGGACGGTGCCTCCACCACCTCCCTGGGCAGCCCATTGCAATGCCAATCACTCTCTCTGTGAAGAACTTCCTCCTAACACCCAGCCTATACTTCCCCTCGGAGCACGCTTTGGGTTTGGATCATCCCAGTGCCTCTGATACTGTGGATCCTTACAATTCTCTTTTGCTTGTCTCCCTCCTTACAGCAATGCTGGGATGGCTGCTGAACCCCTCATGCACACCATGCTATCTGCAAGGAAGGGAGTTGTTTGGGCACCCATCCTCCTGGAGTCTCATTCACCATGGTGCTGGTGGTGAAGTAAGCATCACCAAACACTGCAGGCCATCTGGCATGCTTCTGAGCTGGCAAAATGCTGACTGAAGAGCACATAAGGAGCTCTGGCACACCACTGTCTTGAGAGCACTCAAAGCAATAGCTGCTACAATACCACCATAAGTGTGTGCTCTGCTGCATGTAATGAAATCCTTGTTACATAGTTCAGCCAATGGATAAAGGCTGATCTATAGTCAACAGCTGGCATTTCCAGGAGTGAATATTACTAGAATCTCTTTTCATATTTAACACACTACATGGCTTTTCCCTCTACAGAAAGAAAAACCAAACCAAACAAAAAAAAATTGACAGCACATGTCTGTAACACTTAAAAAAAACCAAAATCTTTTAAAGTAATAAAGACAGTGCTCAGAAAATGTTATGAACAGTAGCCCTACTGCAGTATTTCCTTTAAAGAGACATCTGGGGTGAATTAGGGTGCTGCTCAGGCTGTGGCACTGCTACAGATGTCGAGGCGTCAACGTGTTTTGCAGGGTCGGCAGATATGTGATCATGTATAATACTTTTATTAGCAACTCCAGCACTATATTTCCAGCAATATGAAAAATGACAGAGAGGCAAAGAAATGCCTTCTGAGTTTGAATTACAACCATATCTAATGAACTCAGAGGTGTTTTCGCTGGGCTTTAGTATTACTTTTCAACTCCTGTAGCTTAAATGCACCTACTGATCATAACAGTAAAAGTAGGCTCAAAGAGTATCCCAAGAGGTGTCATTAGGCACATATTACATCCTTTTCTAATTTGTACACTTAACCATGTTGCAGAATTTCACAGGGCTGATGAAACCTCCAGAATTTCATGTTTCCCTCAGCAGTCTACAATAACCCTTAGTCTGAACGCCATGTATTATTTCCTTGTTGAAAATGTGATGTAGAGGGCTTAGTCAAAGATTTATTGTAAGGAAAAGTAGATGTTTTATTTCCAACCTAATTGAATACATTATAGCCCTGAGTTTAAAAATGCTGTGATGATATATTGCACCTCAAAACAACTGTGCACATGAAAGCTGCAGCAAGAAAACTTATTGGACTACAAATCAGAATACAGTTGTTGATAGGAAAGCTGCGTACCTTAAGTTACAATAAGATACAACAAAGTTTTACTGTATAAATCCTAGTAAGAAATGAAACAGAATAAAATTCTGATGAAATAGTTATGCAATACTTCTACTGACCGAAATAATGGCAGCTGCCAAACTCAAATCCCCTTTGTTGTGTACAGATGATAAAAGGGCCATGGTGAAATCTTCCTGGCATGGTGATAAGGTTGCTAATCCTAGTAAGGATTAACTGCAGAAGAGAATAGTTTCCAAGTTGGCCCTGGAATGGGAAAGCATGATCTTAGCCATACTCATTGCTTGCCCAAGTATTTGGACAGAGTGCAGGCACAGCACAGAGCAGCAGGGGAATATGAAATGCCCTCTTCCCTCGGTCCATGGCCAGCAGGCAGGACTGCCATGCAGCTCGGTCCCACGCTGCCAGCTCAACCTTCCTTCACCCTCTCACCAGCTGTTAGGGCCCCAAGAGCTATCAAAGCACGTGTGGGTCAGGGAACTCTCTGCATCCATTTGTCCTCCTGCAGCTGGATACCTGCAAAAGTTGGTGCTAGCACCACTCTCCATATAGCAGGGCCATTTTGTAACAAGTTCAGTGGCAGAGATGCTGCACTGCTTTTTTGCTGGGCCTTTATGAATGGGAAGTAAGGTTTAATGAAATGATGACTTCTGCAGTAAATCTTTCTTCTTAAGTGATGCCTGCAGCATTTTACTCTGGGTTGTATTTCACCTGAAATTTTACCTTTTCTTCTTTATTTTTTTTCCCCCAAGCATGTATTTTCTAACTAACAAGTGGTCAAATTAAAATATCATCTGCAGAGTAGAGGAGAGTCTGAAATATCACAGCACCACAGTGCTGCTTGCTCTGAGGCAAAGAGAAACTATAGCTGACTCTGCATGTTATGGGTTTCTGCCTGTTCACCACTCCTGCTTTGTACCTAAGCTACTTGTTTAAGTGGAAAGCAAGAAGAAAGGGGGAAGAAGAAAGGGGGGAGGGGGGGGAAGCTGATTTCCAGAAGCCCAGAAAGCACACAGACCTGATGTCTAATACTGTGACAAATGTAGAACTAACCCAAAATTTAGAGCCTAAAGGCAAATTAATCTCTTTGTGGAATTTATTTTTATAAATATAATAATTAGGTAGCAGCCCTACCTGGAAGCACTGGGCCTAAGCTTAAGTTGTGGTCATGAAATGTTTATTCCACATCATTAATGTCTGAGATCAGTGGGGGTCCTAAGATGAAAGTGATGCAGAGATTTTCCAGATAACAATATTTAAGCAGACATTTTCAAGAACATGGACCACCCTGTTAGCTTTAAGAATGCTGTCTCTACTAGGGCAAGTTATTTTCTATTGCCAAAAGAATAAATCCAAGGATTACAACCACACTAAATATCTAATTGCCTACCTTTACATGCCTGGTGAGCCCAGGGGAGCTATTCATCTCTCCATGCTTTTTGTCTTCTGAGTCCTATGAAATGGCCCAACTGCTCAGCCTATCAAAAGTTTGTCAATCTTCCCCTTTTCTTACCAGTGCTATGAGATTTCCCTTAAAACTAAAAACCTCAGGTTTTCATTGCACACTTGAAATATTCATCCGTGGTGAAGCAGAAGCCAGAGGTTTATGAATTATGCCCATCCCTTCCATCTGACTAGTGCCATCCTGCTCTCCCTTCTTGTGTTTTCACTGCTGGTCTTATGAGACACTGCCATTAGCCAGCCAAATCTACTGTTAGCTGCTGTTAGCTATCACAGTTTCTTTGTTATGCTTCCTTCTGTTGTGTGTCCTCTTTTGTTGTTTTTTTTTCTTCCCTTGGCCCAAGTAATATAAAGTTACTCTTCCATGTGCAAAGAGCATCTTTTTTTGTGTTCCTCTCAGAGCACCAATTTTCTGAGCTAGCCTCCATCTATTGTTTTAAACAATCGATCCATGGGCTAAATTAGGAAAACAGAATAATCCCACATTTAAATGATCAATGGAAAGGAATGACTAGGGGGAAATGCTGATCGCTGCTGCAGCCCTAATCATCCAAAGTGTTAGTGCAATTCAGAGATGGGAGGAGGGGAAGAGATTTACAACATTGGGAGTTTCCAGCAAAGGAGGTCTGTAAGGAATAGCTCCCATATGGAACTGGAATGCTTTGTACACCCTGGCCTAGCAATTAAATTTACAAGGTGTTGCTAAGTGGCAGTACCCCTGTAAACTCAGCAAACGCTGGAAATGCTGTTGCAAAACTAGGGACTTCTTTTATTGCTTCTCACATTTCAATAGGGGGAAAGTCATTAGCAGAAGGCTGTTCTTTGTACAGACTTCCCATTTGGAGAGTTGTGAGGTGTATTCTGATAAAAGATCTGTGAGTGAGTGCAGCACAGCCCATTGGCAAAGGCAGTTTTTTCAGCAGGGAGGACAAAGATAGAATGAACCAAGCATTTGGATCTAAATTAGATAGCATATGTCTAAAATCACTGGGCAGTCATTTACTTGCACACACATTCATATATATATCCATATATGTAGATTTCCCCTTGGAACAAAAACTGCCTTTTAAATTCTTCTCAGTCAAGTCTCGCTGACAAACTTGCTTGATGGGCATCAGGGACCTGAAGCAAGCTTCAAGGGAAAAAGTAGCCATCACTCATGCTTCATTGGATTTCTATGACAGGATGATCAAATCCTGTAGAACCTGGCATAAGCACATCATTATCAAACCCTGCTTTAGCATTTCTTAACTGATCACGGAGGCTGAGGTCCTTGGTGACTCCTGTTTTCTGGCACTGTTTGTAGTTATTTGACCTTTTCTCAATGGATAATCCACACAAAAAGCCCTAATTACTTCCCCAGCTTTGAGCGGTCCAGCACTGTGAATAATCAATGCCACTGATTTAGGTATTGCACAATCAGATGCTTATGGTGTTTAAAGAACATTTTTCCATTGACCTGCCATAGCCGTAGGACAATACTCAAGCACCGAAGTTGCTGTTGTAATCACAACCTGACCAAGTGACCTTGGGGGTCTGAAGTTGATTACTTGGCCCTTGATTTGGACAGATATAATACAATGGTTTTGTTCTTTTTTATTTTCTTAAAACAGCATTTAGTCAAGATGCAGCTAGCAAGATACTGGAGTACTGACAAACTAGCAGAGTCAGATTTGTCTATAAACATAGCTCAGTATTTTTTCTTCCTTAGTGTTGTCTTGATTTTTATTTTGGCTGCTAGAAAGCACATTGCTGGGGGTATTTTTTCAGCACTTTATTTTACATTTATCTATAAAAAGGATGAACACCACTGGGCACTTGAATATTTACTTGCTAAAAAAGAAACCAGAACAGAAGAAAAATAAAATAGTAGTTTTCTAGGTATTGCTACTGATTGAAATCTCTGTGAGAGGAACAGAGTCATAGAATCATAGAATCAACCAGGTTGGAAGAGACCTCCAAGATCATCCAGTCCAACCTAGCACCCAGCCCTATCCGGTCAACTAGACCATGGCACCGAGTGCCTTATCCAGTCTTGTACAATCATAGAATGTCCATAGTGATTCACAGTGATTAGATGTTGTGCTGAGGGATTTGGGTTAATCAAGGACTTGTCAGTGTGAAACTAATGATTGGACTCAATGATCTTGAAGGCCTTTTCCTATCTAAGAAATTCTGTGATTCTGTGACCTCAAAAGCTCATCCAGTCCAACTCCCCTTCCAGAGCAGCATCATTTATATCAGACCACACAGGAACACATCCAGGCAGGTTTTGAATATCTCCAAAGAGGAAGACTCCACAACCTGCCCTGGGCAACCTGCTCCAGTGTT
This sequence comes from Pogoniulus pusillus, assembly GCF_015220805.1. Lineage (NCBI taxonomy): Eukaryota > Metazoa > Chordata > Aves > Piciformes > Lybiidae > Pogoniulus > Pogoniulus pusillus. The sequence goes on along the minus strand of NC_087291.1, from coordinate 7,796,422 downwards.
CTATCACCCTCATAGTGAAAATAATTCCTCCTCATGTTTAAATGAAACTTCCTATGCCTCAGTTCCACCCATTGCCCCTTGTCCTGTCATCAGGCATCACTGAGAAGAGCCTGGCTCCAGCCTCCTGGCACTCACCCCGCACATATTTGTAAGCATTGGTGAGGGCTGTTATAACTTAAGCAGTCTCTCATTTGCTGAGGGTTTTTTTGCTGTTTATTCACACGTATTCCTCTGTGATCTGTTAGATAGTATTGCCCTGCTCTGGCAGGGGGGTTGGACTCGATGGTTTCCTTAGGTCCATTCCAAACCCTCACATCCTGTCATCCTGTGATCCTGTGATTCTTCTCTGTTCACATAACGTGAAAATGCAGTGCATTATCCTAGGTTAACAGGCTTAATTCTATCACCTGCTCATTTAGTTCAACTTTAACATCTGGAAAGAGGGAGGAGATCAATTTGTACCCTTGCTCTGTTTAAAATTGAAACTCCACAAAGATTTCTTGTAAGGAGCCCTTTGCTCAGGCAAAGTTTATGATGGGTTAGCAGATGATTTGGAGGGTGACTTTGAATCACAAAAGTCTTTGACCAATGAGATAGAAAATAAAACATGTTTGGTGGAGAGAGGTGCAAAAAGAAAGGGAAAAGAGAGAGGCACACACATGCCCTTCCCAGCTAAAAAATCAATCATCCAAGAGAACTTCCCTCAGATATGGTGGGTTGGGTTTTTTTAACAAGACTTACACATCCCATTGAAAAGAGTCAGCAAAAGACTTAAAAGCTTACTACTGGAGAATTTGGCAATAATTAACATGTTTCCTCAGAGAAATCCCAAGCAATCAGAAGCAAACATAGAACAGGAGGGAGCACCACCTCTGTACCTACACAGCTGGGAGAATTTCGTGGATAGCTCCACCACCTTTCCTTTCCCAAAGCAGGAAGGAAGTTCTTTCTCCTGACAGAGAGGATCACTCCTGGCATGGCAGCCTCTGAAGAAGAAGTAACAGGAAGGAACACTTTTATTGTGGACTTTTTTGTTCTTCCAAACTTCCTGCCATTCCATGAAGGGGAAGATAAACAAAAGCATGTAATAGGAGCTAGGATAAAGTTTATCAAACAAGAACCTGCATTTGTCTTCTCCATAGGAAAGCCTGTCTTCTTATCAGTTTCCTCTCCTTTGAGGACATGACCATGCTTCTGTCCTTCCTCATATAAAATCTCTTCTTAAGACACCTGCTTATATTTGCATCCATCCTGAGCAAGCCTAAGCGATAACATCTGAGGGAGTGGTTGGGGAAGTGCTTGTACAAAGTTTATATTGTTGAGGCATCATGAGGGCACAGCCTGCTTAGAGCCTGCTTCGGCTGATGCCAGACAAGCGGCATAAGTAACATTAATTGCCCTGGAGATCTGGAGCTTTCCACCTGTGTGGCTCTGCTACAGATGGCTGGGAAAGAGGATCTGAAAAAATAGGTTTCATCTGAGAGCTTTTTCCTCCCTCAAAGACAGAACAGGAAAGCATATGCTTGCTGCAGAAGAGGGAAAACATAACGTTGAAGTCAGTACAGCTAGTGAAATGAAACCAGGCATTGCAGCACTTGTGTAATAAGGGTGAAGAAGAGTTGTTGAGGCATCTTTTGTCCTGCTACATTTGCATCCTTCTGGGGTACATCTCAGTCTCCTGAAATACACAAGCTGCTGTTGGATGTAGTATGTAGTTGTGTGATCAGAGACTACACAATCCACACAGGAGTTTCAGGATGGCAGGAGCAGAATGGCACAAACTATGGGCAGAAAAATCCTGGAAAGAATCATAGAATCAACCAGGTTGGAAGAGACCTCCAAGATGATCCAGTCCAACCTATGAAGTAATAAAAAGTGCTCTGAACCTATGAAGTAATAGAAAGTGCTCTGAATAACTCAGCCTTCTAGATTTCTACTGCTGCTAGTGATTTCAGTTTGCATACTAAGCTCTTGAGGCAAATAAACTGACTTTCCAGTGATTTTGGCCTGTTTAATCTGGTAACAATTTTGGAACAAGCTAGTTCTGAACACACTCTCCAGTGAACTGGACACAAACATGCTAAGTATGCACGATTTCATTTCACAAATATTTTCTGCATGAAGAGTATTTAGGCTCAACAAAATGTTTGTTTCTAGGATGTCACAAAAGAAAAAAGATGTGCCTAATGCTAATTAGTATGAGCTGAAATGGTGTGCAGCAGTGCAACCTCTTCAGGAAAAGACTGGATGAGGCACTTGGTGCCATGGTCTAGTTGACTGGATAGGGCTGGGTGCTAGGTTGGACTGGATGATCTTGGAGGTCTCTTCCAACCTGGTTGATTCTATGATTCTATGACTGACCAAGCCTGTGTGCAGTCAGCCTGCTAAGGTAGCCAGTAGACTTCATTCCATCTCTCATTTTGTCATGGTGCCCTTCAGATGCTTCTACCATGGGCAGACACCAACTGTGCCCCACATTCCCTGGAGAAGGACAGCTCTGAGTGAGGATTAAGTGCACTCACTTTTTAACAGTTGCTGACCAGGGAGAGTTTGAAAACAACCTGTTGATCTCTTCTCCGCAGTGACTCAGTTTCTTCATACCATATGGTTATGTTTATGTGCTCTGTTGTGGGAAAGCTATAACAGCTTTTAGGTCAGCACTAGTGTTAGTGCTGGAGAATGAGTCTTACAGTTAAAGAAAGAGGCTGATCTTCATTCTGGAGAAATGGCATTGTTTCTGAATGCCACCTCCAGTCCTAAAAATCTTGCCATTTTAAAACTGCTCAGCCTAATTTTACAAATAGGGGATTATTGCAGTAGCTAGGGTTGACTAGGAGAGCCTTCATTAATGTGTAGAGAAATGGTCTTTCTTCTGTGCTGGATTCACTGCTGAGCTGAGCTGAAATTTAATTGAAATACATATTCCTCCTCCCAGTCTCCTGATTGTTCCTTTCTCTTCTAAATCAGATTAAAATGTGAGTGAGGCACTTAGCCTTATTTCCCCCAAGATCACAAATTCTCGAGTATTTTAATTTCTCATGTCTTCAAATTATGGCTATCCCACTACCTTCAGTAATTTCCTGAGAAGAAAGAAGAATTAAATCTCTCACATGCTGCCGTGATAGGTGTTGACCTGAAGATCAGAGCAGCTGAGGACCAGGTTGCTGCTCAGCTGACTTCCTTAGGAATATATCTTTTTTTTTTCAGAAGCTCTGAAAATCAAACAAAACCTTGCTAATAATTATTTTTGTTTAATAAAGAAAGCCACAAACAAACCAAAACACACCCAAACCACTTGCCAGGCTGTGAGTGGTCTTCTCTGTGTAACTTTGCTATTAAGGAAATGATCTCTAAACAGCAGGCACTTCACTATCACATTCTGTGTGAGTGCTCTGGAGAGGCAGTCGCAGAGTGTTTACATACACTGATAACACTGTTGGTTCTGCTGAAAAATAGCATGTTAAGTAGTAACTCAAATGAATAACATATTTTCAATGTATTGATTCCAGTCACATAAAAGCTGTGTGATTCATAGAGGAAATACAAATAGAGTGGTGCATCTCATGAATTCATGTGGGGTCAGGTCTGAACTCTCACACAGGTCAGTAGCTGCTCCAGGGTTAGATGGTGGCACTTCATTCTGTGGTAATCCTCGTAATGCGTTTGCACCATGCTGCTTAAAAGGTGAAATAAAAGCTGCTGTTTGGATGTTTCAAAATTGCTGGGCAGTTGAAGTGTACATAGAGACCCCTTGCCTAAAGAAGGAGAATTTGTGCCTCAGTCAGAGACAAAAATCTGGCACAAGAAGCAGCTGTCTTATTTTATATCAAGAGCAAAGACAAATCTGTTATTTGCCTCCTTCCCTTTTGTGATGGTTTGGGTATTACCTTATGAAATCACCCAGACTAGACTCAGATGGCTGGAAATTAAAGAATGAAGCTATATTTACAGCTTAGCACAACCTACAAGCAAATATGCACAAATATATACAGCTATATACAAATTAAAAGTAACACAGAAACACAATACCCCTCCCAGAAACAATCAAAGTCCCCAGGAGGGCTCCCAACCCAAATCCTCTTCCCCTTCCCTCTCTCCCTCCCTTCAGAAATAACCAGATCAACCCACATATATCTCATGTGATAAATGTGGAGATCTGAGGTGAGATGTTAAAAAAAAGACAACAAGGAGGTTAGAGGGAAAAGGGGTTGAGTGGATTAAAGAGTTAAAGGCAGAGTCAGCCACAGAGACCAGACCACCAGAAAGAAGGCACAGCCAGAAGTGAGAGCTAAGAAGTATATGAGAATTGCCTAGCAAAGCTGGAGATGGGTAGGTTCAGATTGGACATGAGGATGAAGTTCTTCACCATGAGAGTGGTGAGAGGCTGGAATGGGTTGCCCAGGGAGGTAGTTGAAGCCCCATCCCTGGAGGTGTTTAAGACCAGGCTGGATGAGGCTCTGGCCATCCTGATCTAGGGTAGGGTGTCCCTGGCCATGGCAGGGGGGGTTGGAACTAGATAATCCTTGTGGTCCCTTCCAACCCTGACTGATTCTAGGATTCTAGGATTCTATGATCTGAGAAGATTTTAAGTCAGGATAAGACCATCTATTAAGGCTGTGATTAGATAAGTAAATAAATAAGCTCATTATACCTATTTGAAAGACACTGATTCTATGAGTCTATATTTTGACTAGTTGCATTTCTCAGCAGAAAACTGAGGGATATAGATTACTGTTGGGCTTTTTCTTTCTTCTCACAGCTAAAGATTTCATTTCTCTCAGTAAAAATTAGCCTCAAAGCAGCACACCTTTACACCTCCTATCCTCTGCTTTGTTCTACTTTGGATCTTAAAGAGCCGCACGTGTCTCAATGCTTCCTGACACATCTACAGCCACTGAAAAAGGCCTCTAAAAAAACCCTTTCACCATTTTCTGCCTAATTTGCATTTATACAAAATGCTTTTGAGTCCTTTCAGAAAATAAATACTTTAAAAGAATGCATGCTTCCTAAATGCCACGTTAGGAAGTATATGCTTCCTAAGTATAATACCATCATTTTTTCTCCTGCACGTGAAATTTATTGTGTCATCAGATCTGACTGAAATTTACACTTAGCCATAATGTTATTTTGATACATTTGATTTATATTTTTATTGCATTGTGGAATGGAAAATGCGTTTATGGCTTTGTCCTATGCATATTTTTGCAGGAATTTAATCAATATAAGATTTTAACCAAGAAACTTTGCAGTTCTGTTTTGACAGTCGTCTCCCCAAATGCTTCATCATTTTGGCAACATTTTTTTTTCCTTCAGATAAATGTCCCTTTCAGAGCTCATATAGCTCTTTCCTGCTCAGACAAACCAGTCTAGAGAATCATTTCATTTCATTTGCATGAGAATTCATACACATTTCCCCAACGTGAATTGAAGTGCAGACTTGCTGTGAAAGGTTGTTGCTTATAAGCCTTTTTAAAAAGCAAAATGTACCTAGCAAGTGCCCTGAGCTTCATTTGCAGTTAGTTGATGTCAATCTTCTATTTTCATTTCCCCAGCCAGTAAAAAAAAATGCCTTTTTTGTGCAGAGATCAGTTTCTGTTCTAAAATTTAACAGTGAAATGTTTTACAGAGCATTTATGCTACAATGTAAAGAACAAAAAAAAAACAGAAGAAAGAGCAATATTTCTCCCCCCTGAATCCAGAGAATTATAAAAGTTGTTATTGAAGAAATGGTCCAAGGAAGACTGCTTCCTACTGTGATGGTTTGGGTATTTCCTGTCCCCCCATACTTAAGGAAATCACCCAGACTAGATTCAGTCGAGATGGAAATTGAATTAAGCTTTGTACTTACAGCTTAGCACAACATACAAGCAGATATTTGCACTATATACAGATGCAGACAGAAATATACATGTTAAAAAGTAATACAGAAACACAACAGCCCTCCCAGAAACCTGAGTCCCCAGGAGGGGCTGTCAACCACCGTTCCACCCCTCTACCTTACCCCAGACTTTGCCTTACATTCAAGGTGAGTTTGGAGGATCAGCCAGGGGGAGTAGGAAGTAGAAAGATTAGTCAGGCAGCAAGTCAGAAAAAAGAGAAGTTCATGCAGCCCCAGAGCCCAGAGAGCAACTCTGTTATCTATGTTTGTGTTCTTGTTCTTATACATCTCAGCAAGCTTATGAGTGCAGTAGCCATCACCATTGTTTCCTTTTCACAGCCTGTAATCTAGCTCTTCTCACCAAAACATCCTAGCTAGGCTCAAACTAGCACACCTACTGTCACACAGGGATGTCTTTCAGCATGGACAAGATCCATCTGGACTGTATGCGAGGAGGAAGTTCTTCACCATGAGAGTGGAGAGAGCTTGGAATGGGTTGCCCAGGGAGGCAGTTGAGGATCTGTCCCTGGAGGTGTTTAAGGCCAGGCTGGATGGGGTTCTGGCCAGCCTGACTTAGAGTAGAGTATCCCTGCCCATGGCAGGGGGCTTGGAGCTAGATGATCCTTGTGGTCCCTTCCAACCCTGACTGATTCTAGGATTCTAGGATTCTATGATCTGTGAAGATTTTAAGTCAGGATAAGACCATGTATTAAGGCTGTGATTAGATAAATAAATAAGCTCATTATACCTATTTGAAAGACACTTTAAATATTAGAACTTGGGGGGGTTATTTCTGGCTCCTTTGCTTACGTGGGTAGCCATTTATTCCACAGCCATCAAAATCAATGGGATCAGCTGCATAATATTTTTGAGTTGGGTTGGTGCCAGAGTGCATATAAATATTTTATTGTACTCAAAGCTTGAGGAAAGAGATGGAAATCATAAGGCAGTATAGAGAGGGGCTATTCACTGTATCAGTGCCTCCAATCTTGGAAACTTCCTTTTCATAACCAGAGATGGGACATTTCTAGCTTTCAGTGGGTGTACACACAGAAATTCAGAGAGGTAGTCAGGTTGCAATGTCACATCACAAGCTGGCTTTGAGGAAAGGTAGACAAAGAAAGAGCTGTCTGTGGAGTGATGTATGCCTTCTAGGCCTGTGCTTTGGGTTTTATTTGCTTCCTAGTTATGGTTTTTCATTCCAGCATGCATTTAGAAGGTACCATTAAAAAATATGTCTCAAGAAAAATTGTGCAGGGCTAATGCAAGCCACTCTTGTTCCATACAATGTCTGCTTTGCCTTCAGCCAGGTTTGCTCTGACATTTTTATTTGCAATGGCTGATATTTACATGATGCTCCAGGACACAGTTTTCTTTTTGAAGTTGTAGAAATTTGTAGTAGGGAATTTGGTCTGAAGCTTGAGGTAGATTTGGGGTTGGAGGTAATTCTTCAGTATAGGGATATGTGGACAGACTGAGAAGCTGAGGAACTACCTGAAGGGACATTGTAGCCAGGTGGGGGGTGGCCTCTTCTCCCAGGCAACCAGCAATAGAACAAGGGGACACAGTCTCAAGTTGTGCCAGGGTAGGTATAGGCTGGATGTTAGGAAGAAGTTCTTCACAGAGAGAGTGATTGGCATTGGAATGGGCTGCCCAGGGAGGTGGTGGAGGCACCGTCCCTGGGGGTCTTCAAGAAAAGACTGGATGAGGCACTTAGTGCCATGGTCTGGTTGATTGGTTAGGGTTGGGTGCTAGGTTGGACTGGATGATCTTGGAGGTCTCTTCCAACCTGGTTGATTCTATGATTCTAAGGTGGACAACAGTGACACAGAAATAGGGCACAACTTTTTGACAGAAATATACAAGTTAAAAAGTAATACAGAAGCACAACAGCCCTCCCAGAAACCAGAGTCCCCAGAAAAGGCTCTCAACCACCCTTCCAGCTCCTTTCCCCCCTCTACCTTACCCCAGACTTTGCCTTATGTTCAAGGTGAGTTTGGAGGATCAGCCAGGGGGGTTAGGAAGCAGATGGATCCGTTAGGCAGCAAGTTAGAGAGAGGGAAGTGCACGCAGCCAGAACCCAAGAGCAACTCTGTTATCTATATTTATGTTCTTGTTTTTATCCATCTCAGCAAGCCTATGAGTGCAGTAGCCATCACCATTGTTTCCTTTTCACAGCCTGTAATCTAATTCTTCTCACCAAAATATTCTAGCTAGGCTCAAACTAGTACAATTCTGCCTTGATGCTCCCAAATCACTGTGTCCTTCTTGTGCTCTCTTTGACTTGCAGTTTATTTGCGCCCAGCCATGTCTTTCAGATTCCTGTTAATTGCTGTGGTCACTGTGTATTTTTCCAAAAGCAGAAGAAGTCAGAAACTAATTCTCTCCTTTGTCTGTTAAGTTATGCAGTTAAATCAGCAGTGCCAGTGCTTCCAGGACTGCTCTTCATCATCCCATGCTTACAGTCAGTCTTTGCTGACTCAACACTGCTTACCAAATTTCATTTTTCTGTATTCTTGCATATATCAGAAGTCTTTGTTTCTTTCAGTGAGGTCTTTGTTATATTAGTAGAAAAAGCACATTCAGGTATTCACATTAATAGACCTGAGAAAACTAATTTTACAGTCTGTAAGATGAATGAAAGTATTGCATCACCCAAAAGTGCTCTGTTTTCACTGTGAAGTTACCTTCTTCACTCTTGAAAAATAGAAGATGCCAAACAAGAATCAACTTTGTATAATGAAGATACCTCGTTTAGACACCAGAGTTCAGAGGATAGGGGATTGGATCTTCAATTTCCTTGTTAAATGAAGGCATCCTTGAAGAAAGGATAAAATATCTTGACTGTTCTTGGAAAAGGAAAAAAAAATCAAACTTGGCATGAATTTTTCATTTTTTTCTTCTGGATCAAAACAATTTTTTTAGAGAATAAACATTTTCTTGGCAAAATTGGGCCAGCTGTATTCAGCACTTCACTCCCTGTGAGTGTCAGACCTCGATGGTATGGTGTAGCTAACCAAACCTCTTGCTGTCATTACTGCAACTGATAGTGCATGGGAGGCTCAACCCTGGTGGTCAGCTTGAGAGGGAGGGAGTGGTGTTTGAATGCACCAGACCCCAGATATCTGTCCTAGCCAGCCTTGGGGAGGTCCCAGATAAGCCTGTCAACCTGACAGCACGAATCAGTGCTGAAAAGCCTTTGCACTCTGTGGATTTCTGGTTAACAGGACAGAGTCACCTTCTGATAAGCAGAAGCTTTGTGCTTCCTCTGACTTTCCTGGGCCCCACTCAGGCTTCTCATGCTTCATCTCATCTCTGAGGCAGGCCACCACATACCAGCTCCGGGACAGCACATTCATGCAGCAGCCATTCTGACATCATTTTATGCTGAAGTGACTGGGCTGGCATTGCTTCCTGCCACTGATGCAGGGCAAAACGTTGCCATCTATTCCCTGTCCTGACATTTATATAAAAGCTAAGCACTATCATCCTAATAAAAATACCCCTCTGTTGGCATGGGAAGGGGAGGAAGACTGTACTGTGTTTTCAGGAGCAGTGTGGATCAAGTGACACATTTTCTGTGTGGCCAAAGCACAGTGGGCAATGCTGTTGCATTACTTTTGCTCAGTTCACACTCTAGGCTCTATTTAACTGGAAGGGCAAATGCAAAAAATGTGTCTTAAACAGGCCCTTAATGTCTGGAACTTGTTACATGTTTCAGACAGCAGTGCTAATTAAATGGCAAGTTGGAAAGGTTTGATTGCATGATTTTAATAGAGAACATAGGCTTGTAATCCTCTCTGTAAACACGAGAGCAGTAAAAGACATGGACTTCTGCACATGATCTTTTTAATGGTTGTCTGTATTAAGAGTAATTTACATGTCTGGAAATGAGATACATTTAACTTCAAAAGGGTCTTATAAAGGTGATCACTTTGACTTTTTTTTTCTCAGCCTGTTATCATGATTTTCTAGCATTTTAAACAGAAGCATTCCTAAAGGGATGACAAATTAGTTGATGGTGCTGCAAGAGAGGCTTTGCAGTCCTCCTCTTTTGAAGTTCCTAATGATGTGGGTTTCTCAGTGCTTCAGTGGTGCCTTCTGCTCACCTTATTTACTCAAAAGTGAAGTGAAAAACAGGGTTTTCTTCCTTTACTTCTGCTCGCAAGAGCTGTGACCAGATGCAAACACGATGATGTGCCTGTGCATGCCACTGTTGCTAAACTGTAAGCAAAGCAAGAGAAAAGGCTGATTTAGAAAATAAACCAAAGGTACTTGATGAGTGAAATGTCAAGTAGATTCATGTCTGGCAAAGGACTCTTTCTTGTCCATCATCATCCAATCAATGACACTTGAACCTGATTTGACCAGGTCACCACACCACCTCTGCTCAAAGCAGGGGGAAATTTATAGGTCACCTTTTTTAAATGACAATTAGTACAAGAAGATATGGTAATCCTGCTGCCTTTCAAAGTGTTATTGTTTTACCATGATAAAGTCTCAGTGTACCGTGCCCAGCAGAGTACCTGCTCTCTATGTTCTTTACATGAAGAGGAACAAAAGACCTTTAGGAAACTATCTCCCTAGTGGCTCTTGTCTGATTAGAAAGTCCTCAGGGGATTAGCGGTATGAATTTCACAGCTTGTCCTCCACACACACTCCCTCCCACCCCTCTGCATTAAGGTTAGAAGGATGTGCTTAGATCGAATCAGAAGGAGATTAAAGGAAAAAGAAACCCCAGAGCAATTCTCTTTTGCATTTGAATGAATATTTGTAGTCAATAGTCATTTACCATTTCTTTTAAAATATCCTTGAGTTTTAGTCAAAGAAAAACTTCAAATGCTGCCATAAGACAGTGAGATCTTATACTTCCATTTTAGATCAGTTATATCTTTTACAGTTAATTTGTTATACTTGTACATATTTACTGTTGCATGTAATCCTTCGATTTGCTCAAGAGATTTCATCAAGTCCCCAAGAAGATCAAAAGCTTTAAAGGTTTTGTTTGCATTTCCATGTAAGTCCTACTACTTTCTCACAGCAAAACGGCCTAGAGAGCATTCTTTAAACCCATGTTAGCTGTCACAGGCAGAGCCTGCAGGGGATATCTTTGAGGTGTGCACCATCAAGCAGAAATAAATTTTAACTTGTTGCTCAACAAAGTGAGGGAAAACTTCCAGTTTCATATGAAGCCCTCTACATTGGCTGCGAAATCTATTTCACCAAAGATGGTCTTTGAAAGGACAAATAGTGCAGATGGATTTCCTTAGCAAGAGTTGTAAAGGATGTTTTTAAAAGCACAGTGTGGTACTAAAAGGAGAAAGATGGGGAAAGGCTGTTCCAAGGTATATTCATTTATATCTGCATCTCTTGCCAAATCAATGTAATAAGAGCAGGTCCCTGCACTGGCATCACCCTGCTAAGTAATAGCATAAGTCAAAGACTGCTTCTTCACAAAGAGAAAAATAAATCACACTTAATGCAAGCAGGAAGAGACATGGCTGCAGGATTGATATGCAAGTAAAACCACTCCTTCTTGCTTCCTTCTGCAGCTAGGTAATGCTATCTCGGTGACGGGGTACAAATGAAAACCAATCTGAATCCAGCACACTTTAGAACTTAAATAATCAGCTAATGAAAAAGTGAAATGGAAATATAGATCATGAAGCAGAAGGTGCTCTGGGAGTGGATTAGGTTATTGAAAGTGTTTGGACTTCCTTGTAGGCACCTAGTGGACTGGCCACCTTTCAATGGGAACTGCTCCTCTGGAAGCACTGTGGCAGATTTGGGCTCCCTCACTCTGTGTGTTGTGTTGTGGAGGAGTCCATCACCAAAGGAAATCTTTAGAAATAAAGCGTGCAAGCAGCAAAGGAATTGTTTATTGCAGCCTTCACAACTCAAATGTGTGAAGGTAGTTGGTTAAGTGCTTCACCTTAGTGTGGGTTGAGCATGTAGCCCAACACAAAAAGCAAAACCAAAGGGATGGTGTGCCTGGTATTTAAAATAGCAGCTCCGTACCTGTAAGCCTCTAGTGAGCAGAGTCAGCTTCAGACATCTGAGAGCATTGGGAAAGGAAAAAGGTCTCCCTTTCTCCAGCAGCAACCACTGTAGACTGGCACAGCTCTCTCAGCTTGGCATGCAGTTAAACAAACATTTTCCCTGTCAGTAAAAGCTGGCTTTCTGCAGTCTCTGCTTCTCTCTATTTACTCATTCCTAGAGGTCAGTGGTCTCTTAATGTGCTAGTTTAACTGTTTGTGAGCTTGTATCTAAACCGAATCAGTGCCTTGAGTGGAGAAGCTTGTTGTTCTTTCCAGCATTCTTTGCTAATGGTGCTTTTGGAGGTATTCAATCTAAACCGACTCACCGATTGACCACACAGCAAAACCGCACTGGTGGCTGCCCTTAAGCAAGCGCTGGAGTGATGCACTGAGAGACAAAGGAGAAAATGAGCGACGAGGCTGGAACCTCTCGAACTTGCTGCCAGAGAAAAATGCTCTCCTTTCACATTCCTAAACTTAGCAGTTGCTGTGATTGCTCTCCTTTAACATCAGCTCTGCCGCAAACATCTATCTGCCTACAAATCACGTTAGCAGTATGGCTTCCAGCTAGTGTGCAGGAGAGATAGGGAGCATGGCACAGTGAACAAGTGCAATCAATGCAGATTAATGGTGCCTGCTTTCATTCATGTCTAGGTATTTCAGAGATGTAGCTGATAGCCAATCTTTCTTGCTTGTATTTATGCAAGCCACATTTATTTGGTTAGCTTTTGGTTGATTGATTTTGTACTTCTGCTTGTTTGGGTTTTGTTAGGTTTATTTCATTTCGCGACAATGTGGCTGATTTATTTCTGACAGCAGTAGCAGTTTAATGCAAAACATTATTGAAAGCTTCATATAACTTATGTTTTTAATTTCTGCAAATACCACCTAGATGCTGTAGGGAAAGACACTGTGTAAATCTTAAAGTTAAATAAATATTTACTGTACAAGTGACTTGCGTTAATGAATATTGCAGAGGGAGCAGAGCGTGCAGATTCACCAGGAAACAACTGCACAGTCTAAGGCATCTTTCTTGGGTGAGGGCAGATTTGACACGTGTTCAGACTCGCCGTGGCTTTGTTTGTTCTACTAGGACCAGCTGGGTGGTGGTGCTCACTGGTATTCACTAGTGGGTGATGGTAAGGCAGCCTTCATCAAAGGGTCGTCAGTATGAAGGGTTGAATTCACATCTTAAGAGAGTGGCATGGAAGGAAACAGTAAGTAAAGTTCTCTCAGCAGAAAGCAATACAAAGAAGACCTGTAGAAAATAGTATGTGGTTAGAATACAAGATCAAAGGTACAGATCTTGATTCCTCATGAACATTCCTGCTCATCTGTCTGTCTGTCTGTATTTTGGACCTCATTCTGCAGTGCAGTATGTTAAAATCTTCTGGAAGTTAAGGGGGGAAAAAAAAAAACCCAACATATTATTTCTGTCATTTTCATCACAGAAATGAAAGAAAGAGGTCCAGACCAATGTTTTGACCAGTCTTGTTTCAAAAATTACAGCCTCTGTGGCCAGCACAACAAAAAGCATTGTTCCATTCTCCTTTTTTTTCATCCCTGTGTGCCTTTTGTTATGTGGTTTTATCTTCCCTTTCAATTAAATGGCTCAATCTACAGCAAAACACCTGAGTTCATGCAAATTATTTTGAGTTTTATTGCCTCACTTCATTTCCTCTTCATTTATATGAATGCCTTCACTTTCTTAAATCACCCTTCCCCCTAGTGTAAGAGACTGATAAAACGTGATCCCTATGGTTCTTTGCTACATCTTTTCAGACTCTTTGAACTTTCAACAACGAACAACAAAAACTGGGGCATTCTTTTATATGTCCTCTGGGTTGTTTGGTTTGTTTGCTGCTATTTTTTTTTCTCTTTTTTTCTTCCTTTTTTTGTTTTTGGTTGGTTGGTGAGGGGTTTCTGCCATGCTTGCAGGTGAAGCAGTGCATCTAAATTGCACAAATTTAAGGAGACATCTCATGGAGAGTAAAATTGTTTATTTTGTTGTCGAGTCTGGCAACACTCAGAAGTGAGATTCCTTTATTTATTATTGGTGCATGAAAGATCCAAGATGAAAGATCATTCAAGAGAAATGGAGGCTGTAAGTTGTAAGGATTTTCATCTTTGAGAGCGTTTTTTGGGAGCCTTTGTTCCAAGAGTTTGCATTTCTGGTGTTAATTTAGCGGATCAAACAATGATAAAGTCTTTGTGAAGCCAGAGGGGGGCCTAATCAGCAGTGTTTTATATGCCCTGCCAGGAGAAATAGTTCAAAGTATTCCCTGCCATTGTCTCAGATTGGAAGCTGGTGTTGGGTGGGTGGTGAAATATCCCTTGGATAAAATTCAGCCTGTATCTTCATCTTTGATGTAGAACTTTTATGACTCCTGTGATGCTGAGTAACAAGCTCGATTTGCATTCTAAGGCACTTGGTCTGCTGCTGATATCTCGAGTAGGAGTTCAAGCCCTGTTGAAGGAATCTCTCTTAACATCAGTGTGAGCTTTAACATGCATTCCTTTTTCCTGTTGACCTCCTCTTGGAGGTTAAAGTTGAGTAGCTGAACTTTAGCTGCTACCTAGATATATGCTGAGTGTTTGATACACATTGTCATCATAAGCCCATAAGGAGCAGTTGTGCACATTGTCTTTGAGTATTTTTACACATGTTTTCTGATAAGTTATTGAGGATGCAAACACTTTTCTCAACCCTTTTACCAGATACTAGGTGTAAGGGTAAGTAATACTTGAAGCAAAGCTAGAGAAGTATTTCCTAGAAAAACATCCTGAAGTCTTTAAGAAGCAGAAGTACCCCTCACATCTTTCCATTTTCAAAGTCAGGGCTCAAGATTATGATTTTAAATGTTTAAACTGTGGAACACTCTTCTAAGCTGATCTTTTGCACTATTTTGATTACAACAGTCAGATCAAAGGCATTTTCCACTTCTTCAGATGTGTCAATCCTGGGATTGTCTCAGTATTAGTACAAAATCCAATTTACTACTAAAGAGTCAAGTTAGTTAATTAACAACAGCAGTAGCACCTTGCACCCCTGAGCAGCACAGGTTCTGTTATGTTGTTCTACAAATACTTAGTGACATACAGGCTGGAAGCATTTTCAGCTATATTGACAAAATCTAGATAAGGGTGGGAAACACAGCATCACAAATTACACTGGTAATAAAATTTGTATCATGTAAAAGCTCCTTGTGAAGTGTGGCAAAAGAGAATATTCTGATGCTGATAGATGCAGAAAGAGAGGAAATAAGACACTAGTTTGCTACAGCCAGCTCCCATTTAGGACTAGGCACTTAAAAGAGCTGAATAGTCACTGTCTGCTGTACCCTAGGTAGTCATCAGCATCCTTGGTAAATCATAAGTGAAGCAGTAACAACTTTCAGTGGTAAAAGAATTTAAAGATTTAAATAATAGCAGACATTTTCAAAAGTCCTGGGAAAGTCAGGCCCAATTTCCTGAAAATCACTAAGAGCTCAGTGCCTTGTCCTCTGTGAAAGTCCCAGAAGGGGAAAGCAGCACAGCAACATGTTAAATTAGCCACCTTAGTAGATGACCTCTTAACATTTATCACCTACAGCTATGCAATAACCCTCCTACAGACCCCCTCTCCCAGACAATGAGATTTTATGCCCACAGTTTACTCAGTAAATTTACTAGTTACTACTACCATCTTCTTCCAGGACAGCTGAATCTGTGATCCTGGGAACAGTCACATGCTGATGCTGCTCCTCCAAATTCCTGCCCTGGGAGCAAACGAAAAGGGGAGAGAGAGGAATTGCTTGTGAGAGAACAGCAGAGAAAGAGGAATTATCATGAGCAGTGTTCAAAAAGAAGAAAAGGTGATGCAGGAAGTCTCAGTGAATTCTTAAAACTGATAAAAGTCAGAAGTGAAGAGAGGCAAACTGGAGAACATGATAAAAGTTCAGGAGTCAGAGGGCAAGCAGCCATGCTCTCAGGTATGTCCACATCCATCAGCAAAGTTCTATGCAAACAAATGAAATATCACCAAGAGGGCTTGTCCATCTAAGCAATACAAAGAGATTCAGGGTTGATCTTGGAGAAATTTATGCCTATAGTGATATCAGTGGTCCTCAGCACTGAGTTACCATAGTTGGCTTTTGTCTAGGTGTAGAGCAATTGTTTGAAGTGCTGTGCTTGTAAGAACCATTGCTGCTTATATGGATGGGAAAAACAATATTCTGTGTGATATGAAAGAGCACATTTAAATGGAAAGGAAGTGGAGTTTCTCTCAAACTTATTCTCTTACCTAATATTCTATCAAAAAAACCCCTATGCTATAAGAGGTATGAAATCTTCTTGAGGTGCTAAGCATCTTCACTCCTTCTTGGGACTGATTCATTCCCATTTAGATCAGTTTTTCACTGGCCTGACTTAATTTGCATTAGCAGAGCAGAGTTATGCTACAGTGACATTGTATAAGAGCAGAGCATTTCACTCATTGTCGTTAGCATCTGTTGAAATCATTCTCCTCCTTGCACGCTGAGTGCATTGTAAGGAAGAGACAGAGAATCAGGGGAGGGTCTTTTTTTCTGTTGAGATCACTTGTCAGCTCCTGCCTTGGATGCAATGAATTTATGTTTCACAATTAAAAGTTAGCTATAAAATCCAATGAGTGCCTGTTTTGCTGCAGATCGGTTAGATAAAACATGCAGCTACAGAGAGACTGGAAATTGAGTTAAGAGATCATCTCCTTATTTTCTAGACATGTTCCTGAAACCACTGTGATTTATGACAATATTTTTCTTACTCTGGTTCACATACTAGGAAAGAAAATCCTAGCCTGCAATGCCACTGGCAGGACAGTCATTAATGTCAGTGCTGATGATTTTTTTTTTCCCTTTGTTTCCAGTTACTAACCAAACACTTGAAATAAGTCTTCCTTATAAATCCTTCATTTTATCCCTTTGAATACACAGATGTTGTTTCACCCCTCGTCACTTTACATAGTTCATGGTAGAAGAAGCCATGTAAACATGAAGAGATATTTTTGGGCTTATGGACAAACATGATCAGTAAGCAGAAATGTAAATATTAGCTCAGTTTTCCTTCCTGATCTTTAGAAGAAGCAATGACTGCACTATTATACAGCTTAAACACACAAAAACAATCTAGGAGATATGCTATGAATATGTTAACATAAAATAACAAAGGTGAAAGAAGGGCTTCTCCTTTGAGTTTCAGGTGGATGATGGATGATGCTCTTACTATATTGCCAGGTTAACTCTAAACTACCTTCTGCTCTTTTATATAAGAAATCTATTGCTTGCTTTTTTGATCTATAAAGGCTTAGAATGTAGAGTTATTTTTTTTCCTCTTGACTGTAAAAGAGGTTTTCCAAATTAGACACTGAAAACTTCAGCATAACTAGAAAAAATATGGCAGTTTTTGTGCCAAAAGAGATATAAATCTTTCAACTCTGAGCACATTTGTTTATATCACATCCAGTTGCAACCCTTTTGCTTCAAATTTATTGATACAACCTGGCTAAGTTACTCATTATTTACCTTTGGCAATCAAAAACACAATAAAATCAATTTGTGAGGTCATCCATCTGTGGCTGTCGCTGTTGTAAAGTTTTAGTGAGAATGTTGCCATTCTTCTGTTGCCCACTTGTGCTGTAATGGTGATTATAAGACAAAACTATGTTACACTTGGACAAAGACCACACAACAACAGACCTTCAGTCCATCGTAGAGCTTACATATGCAACAGCATTCTAAATAATGGCTCCACATTTATTAACTGACAAATGAGGCTGTGCAGCTACTTCTGTCACGATCATGTAAGGCCTTCAATGAAATCTGAACAGCTGTAATATGTATCTTTCTTAAAACTCAGCCTGAGGTTTGAAGATGCTCAATGCCAGTCTAATTGCTACACCTTACTGCCTTCTACTCAACCTCTTCATTTTTTCTAACAAAAGAGAATGTAGTTTCATGCACTGAAAAAAGGTCTGCTTTTAGTGATCTTTCACAGGCACTTTAGAAGTATCATAGAATCAACAAGGTTGGAAGAGACTTCCAAGATCATCCAGACCAACCTAGCACCCAGCTCTATCCAGTCAACTAGACCATAGCACTATGTGCCTCAGCCAGGCTTTTCTTCAACACCTCCAGGGATGGTGACTCCACCACCTCCCTGGGCAGCCCATTCCAATGCAAATCACTCTCCCTGGGAAGAACTTCCTCCTAACATCCAGCCTAGATCTCCCCCAGCACAACTTGAGGCTGTGTCCCCTCGTTCTGTTGCTGGTTGCCTGGCAGAAGAGACCAACCCTACCTGGCTACAGCCTCCCTTCAGGTAGTTGTAGACAGTAATAAGATCACCCCTGAGCCTCCTCTTCTGCAGGCTGCACACCCCCAGATCCTTCAGCCTCTCCTCACAGGGCTCTGCTTCAGGCCCCTCACCAGATTCATCACCCTTCTCTGGACACGTTGCAGTATCTCAACATCTCCCTCAAATTGAGGAGCCCAGAACTGGACACAGCACTCAAGGTGTGGCCTGGCCAGTGCTGAGCACAGGGGCAGAATAACCTCCCTTGTCCTACTGGCCACACTATTCCTGATCCAGGCCAGGATGCCATTGGCTCTCTTGGCCACCTGGGCACACTGCTGGCTGATGGTCAGCTACTATCTACCAGTACCCCCAGGTCCCTTTCTTCCTGGCTGCTCTCAGCCACTCTGTCCCCAGCCTGTAGTGCTGCTTGGGGTTGTTGTGGCCAAAGTGCAGAACCCTGCACTTGGCCTTGTTAAATCTCATCCCACTGGCCTCTGCCAAGTAGTCCAGAAACCTCCAGGGGCCAGTGTCCAGTCATCTTTCCCAAAAAATGCAGTCCATGGTGCATGTGCCTTCTAGACTGGGAGCAGGCTAGCTTACTCTTGGGTATAGGTGATCATAATGTTGCTGATACTCACAGAGGTATATATATTTTCATTTATAGACAAATTTATTTCATGCCTGTCATTGCATCTGTGTACACAAGTGCAGCATCTTTTAATTGGCATGCCAAGTATATCAGTCAGTTTGGCTTTGCACAGACTATGAGGGCTCTTAAAGTGCCTCCAACAAATATGTTCATAGTCCAAAAGATAATTCTTCTGAAATCTCACACAAGATACAACCCTGAGCTGTAATAGCTTGAGGAAGAAGGAGAAGAATGCAATGATGAGACTATAGATTTTCATCTCAGAGCAGTCATAAGGACACCTGCAAATTCCACACTCACCTCTTAGCAGCTTCAGGTACCCATTACAACATCTGTGAGAGTCAATCGATGTTCTTGAGACATCACTGAACATGACCATACCAGGGCCATTCTAACAATTTATGAGTAGTGTTAACAACTGCCCAGTGCTGAGAACATAGCCTGCAGTGTTTACACATCTAGCAATACACTGTCTGTAAAACTCACCTACAGGAAAACAAGACATTGTCCAGAGAGGTGCTCCATCACTGAGTCCCAGTGCTGAGGTTCACTGGAGAGATAAAGGAGAGCTTTCATTGCTTGCTGCCCAATTTCAGCCAGTAAGATTAAGTCTTCTCCTGTGATTTAGTCTGTTTGTATCAATCCATGAAAGCACAATTCCTATCCAGAAAAAAAAAAAAGACTATATATTATCTAAAACAATTTCAAACTGAAAAGCCTTAGTCTCCATAACACTTCTTTAAAAGTATGATATAAACTGCAGTTAATTTACTATCTGATTTTTCTTAACATCCATTTAGTCATTTGCAGGGCTTCTTGCTTCAATTAACAACACTTTTTTTTTTTGTTATTATTGATTAAAGTAGTTGTGAATTCATCACCAGAGGACAGACTGTACAGTTATGCCCTAAAGGAAAGCTTTAAAGTAGTGGGATTATATTATGCAAATAGTTTAAAAAATATTTTTAAGCAGGCATTATTTCAGCATTTAGATATTGGCTTTAAGCAGCTTTAATATGCAAGACAGGATGTTAGGTGCTTAGCTGATCCAAATGCCAGTCTATAGATTTGAAAGACTAAAGATCACATCACTGGGAGGTTGACAGAAGTGACACTTTGCAAAGTGCCAATGATTTATGCCAATGTCTTGCTTGATGATACTGTTATAGACAGCACTGTCATTACAAAGTCCCTAACGACTTCAGTCTACATTTATGGTGCACAAATTATAGGTGAGCCCAAAGATCGAAACCTTCCTGACTTTCAGATTTCAATGACCAAGTAATTCTCACTAGGTTCACTTCTTGTGCATTGCCTGATGCTTCACACTTGCTTTTCTGTCTCAGCATTGTAATTAAACCACACCATCAAGGGCAAAATATACATTTGTTATACATTACTAAGCCTTTTTAGCACATACCATGCAAAATGGATTAACTTTTATACTCCAGCAGTGTATAAGTAATACTGCTCTGGCTTTTTCATCAACAGAAATTAATGCATCCAGTTTTGCAAGGTACCAAGGGCCTCGTGCAAGCTGCTTGTGTCCTCTGCTTGCTGGTTGTGTCAGTGATGGGATAAAGGGAACGTGCAAGACTCAGAAGGATTATACCTCATTTTCAAGAGTACCTTGTGGACTTGACTCTAAGTTTTACATGCTGTTGTGGACTGCAGCATTCTTTCCTCCTTTAGACAGACCTGAAATGATTGCTGGTATTAAAGCAAATGACAGTGTTTAGGGACTTGATTCTCTTCAGTATTCCTGTTACCTTAAGAAGACAGAAATCAAGGAATTAATTGTGTGAAGCATAAAATCTCCAGAATAACACTGATAATTTCAGAAGATATCAGACCAACTGAGGAGAGAAATTAGTTTCCCATGACCATTTAAAATGAAGGAATAAACTTCCCAGGGCTAGAATTTCTTCAGTTCTAGCAGTTCTCCTGTTCACAAAGAAAAACAAGAACTGCCAGGATACTTGAGGGATCTAGAAATAGTGGGATGGCAGCACACAGAGGGAGGCTCCAGAAGCCAAGCTATAATTAAGTGAGCCATAAGATTCCATACCTCACAAATAAAGTTCTCCATGTTATTCCAAATCAGATATCTTCCAGAGGGAGGAGTAATTTAAAAGCAGTGAGTGAAACTCTGCAGGTTATTATAAAGTAAGTCAGGCCTTTCTGTGTCTATCAAGTAGCCTACTCCAGTGTCTAAATGCTGCGTGAGAGCTGAACTACAGCATGTATGACCTACTGTAGAAGCAGTTCAGTCCAAATATACTAGAAAGCATCCGATTGCTTTGGTCTTGTGGTTTGCTTTGTGACCACAAATGCTTCAGGAAAACACAGCCTTGTATTACACAATAAGATATATTCATGTCTGAGCTAGGACTTCCTTCAGTTTCCATCCCAGTCAGTGCAATTCCCTGCTGGCTGTGAGGGCACAAATGGAACACACAAAACCAGCCAAGCAAACATACAAATGATGAATGTCTAGATAGAAACAATGTCCTTCTCAGTGAGTTTTTGTGGTGCAGCTGGCAGTGTTCTGCAATTTGTTCACTCAAACAACATGTCATCCCAAGGTCAGATTAGAACTTAACCAGAAAGTTATGTGTCCAAAACTGTGTTTTCTTGTCTGCTCTAAATAAAGCTTCTGTCTGTCAACTTTGTTACTATCCATAGCAATGTTAAATAGAGGGTATGGTAAGCCTGTTTAATCTGCAAGAGAAATGGATTCCCTCAGAAAAAAAAAAACAGACTAAACCCAAGTGCAGTAGTGTCTTTAGATCCACTTCAGGAAAAGCTGATGAAAAAGTAGTCATTTAATCAGGGAAAGAGGACCATTGATACATAAGGGATGATCTGACAGGGCTTAAGATGCAAATAACTCCACAAAGTCTTCGATTCCACAGCCACCAACTCCAGCTCAGACAGGAGTTCTCAAGTAGTGTGCTGCAAGTATGCTGTTTTAGTACAAGTAAAAGCATAATTTATACAAAAAGAAGTGGGTTTTTTTTAATGTTAATTAGTTATTTTCACCATAGTAAATACATATCAGTTTAGTGATGCTATTCAGTCAGGCAAATGAGGACTTGGAGCGTCTGTGATGTTTGCATTTTATTTTTACATCTGAAAATCATAAAGTCAGCATTAGAAATCATTCTTATATTCTGGTAACTTCATAAAAAAAAAAAGGAAGTTCAAGGCAGTTAAGTTAATCTTTGCAAGACTAAAAGCTTAAAAGAAGGCTGAAAAGACCATTGAAGGTCAGAATTTGCATATTGATCAAACTGTAAGTTTATACTCTTGCAAACATGTAATTAACTTTGCTGTTATTGAATTTTGGATCCCAACCTGTTTTATTAATCATAGTTGCACCCAGTAATTTCGCTGGACTGAATCATGAGTGGCAGACATCCGTAATAAGGTAAAGTGAATACTAAGGTGGTATGCTTAAAAATAGATATAAATCACCTGAAATGTCTATTATTTTGAAGAAAGCACTCCAGAAAAACACAGCTCTTGGCAATAAAATGAAGAGATCTTTTGAGAATTATTGATGGGAATCCAAAATGGAGACTTGTATAAAACTTTTGTTTCAAGCCATTGGACCTTTCTCTATGCATTTGATTTTGTAGGCAAATAATCATAAGTTCAGTGATAAAACAGCTAAAGGGGGGGGGGGGGGGGGGGGTGGTGTTAACCGTTTGTTTTCTGACCACTGAATGGCTGGAAGCTGGTAAAAAAAAAAGTTGTCTGGAAGGCTGAGCCTCACAGGTATTGAAGGGATGATTCCAGTCCAAATAGCAAGAGGACGTGAGTGAACACACATTGCTACGTTTGAGAGTTGCTCTAGAATGAGCAATTGATGAGCAGCTGGTGAACAACCTGGAATCTGCTCTGGTTTATGAAACTGCAGCAGAAATGCTCCTTAATATTCCAGCTGGATGAGCAAATGAATGATGATTCCTAAAACATGAAGAGAGTGCATAGGAACCAGCCATAACATCTCAAAAGGCTACTCTTTTGCCTTCTATCCCCACAACTGCACTACAGTCAGGGGTATTAAAGCTATAGAATCATAGAATCAAGCAGGTTGGAAGAGACCTCCAAGATCATCCAGACCAACCTAGCACCCAGCTCTATCCAGTCAACTAGACCATGGCACTAAATGCCTCAGCCAGGCTTTTCTTGAGCACCTCCAGGGATGGTGACTCCACTACCTCCCCGGGCAGCCCATTCCAATGCCAATCACTCTCTCTGGCAAGAGCTTACTCCTAACATCCAGCCTATACATCCCCCAGCACAACTTGAGACTGTGTCCCCTTATTCTGTTGCAGGTTGCCTGGGAGAAGAGACCAACTCCCACCTGGCTACAGCCTCCCTTCAGGTAGTTATAGACAGCAGTGAGGTCACCCCTGAGCCTCCTCTTCATGTAGATGAAGGTCTCACATTCTTAAAATCAGTCATAACAGTTGGTAACAGTGATCAATCGTAAGTCACTGACCTCAGTGATCCTTTCACCTTATGACATGAAAGAGCAGAGGGCAAGGTTTGCTTTTTAGTATCTCTCTGAACTGGCAGCCTTCTGCATAATGAGGGTTTCTGGGTGCCCTATAAGATGGGTATCCAGAAGAATAAAGTTCTTCCTTTGAGACTACTAAACCCCTTATAGATAACAAGAGAGCCAAGTTTGGACTTTGCTGCAGACTCATGCAGAGGATTCACATGCAGGTGGGCTGACACTGTTAAGAACAGAAATCACACACAGCCTGCAGCCAAATGTTAAGATGATTATGATACCTTTTCTGCTTATTTTGCCAAGAGAATCTGAATACAAGGAGGAACCTCAGGAGTCTGGACGTGCACTCTCATGTCTAAAAGATGTATAAAACCAAGCTGGGTTCAGACCTGAGCTCTTGAAATTATGACACCTTCCAACCAAGCGTGTCCTTGCTTGACAAAATAGTAAAAACCTGAAGATTATATAAAGCATTTCAAGAATGACTGTGACCAATCTCAGCAGGCTGCTGTGCCTTCAATACACATTGCCCTCAGCCATCATCTCCATGTCAATGCAGGTATCAGCAACGAAGGCTTCACTCTGAGAAGGAAATTCCTGACTTCAGTTGTTATAGCAAGACCCAGAAGCACAATATCATACAACACTCTGGGAAAAAAGATGACAGGATCATTGTCAGCATAAGCACAGCAAAATGTCTAGTGGAAAAGAGTAACTGTTTGAAATGTGTTTTATTTGTGTTGGAGACAGGTAAGTTTACACTGTGAGAGAGTGTGTCACTGGATAAATGTCTCCTGAAAACAGAAACATAGATAAAGACATAGAAGCATTATGGCCTAGCACTTAGAGCTAACCAGAAATTACAGTACTGCTCAGCATTCATCTGGCCACACCCTCTCTAGATGCAGAGAGGTGATGTGTTTAGCTAGACTTCAGCTCCAAGATATGAACTGTTTGCTTGTGGCTTCAGTGGTGCCACTGGCAGTAGGCTGCTTGTTGGTTTTGCATTTGGTTTGAACGAATTACTGTGTCCACAAGCAACTCTCAGTATTTTTTTTCTTCCACTACAGAGAAAATGTGGTATCAGGTTACATCAACTACCATCAGGTTACATCAACTACCATGTTCATCAACTACCATGTTCATCAACCAGCCCATCCGAAATCACTGCATTTCCTTGCAAGTCTCGAGATAGAACCTTATTGTACACCTCCACATAGCAAAAACACATGAAGCAAGGCAGCAAAAAAAGAACCTATAGTAGAGCAGACAGTCAAGGATGACTCTTGTCTCCATATTTGAGCCCCACCTCATCACCTTTTGGAAGTTACTTAGTGTGGTAGCTGTGAAAATTAACTGACTGCCCCAGCTATTATTCTGAACAAACTGCTGGCAAAATCTAGCTTGCTGCTGCAGCATTATTTACTCTCCCAAAGTCATCTTACCAGCCTAAAGCTGTGTCTAGCAGTTTTCTTAATGATGTACTAGCTGTAAACATTTCATTAGTTATAACTATAAAGTGACTAAAATTATTTAGCAGCTGTTGTGCATTTCATAACTCATCCTATAACTTTAGAGCACCAAGAAATTGAAATTCAGAATACAGTGGAAGATGACCTTTTGTGTGCAAGGTAAATCAATTCTATAATCCTTAGAATTTGGCCCACTGAATATAAAGAAGTCCAAGCTGTCAAAAAGAGAAAGATAGATGTAGATATAGGTATAGATATAGACCTAGACATGGATATAGATATAGATTATATTGATATAGGTATGATATGGATATAGATATGTAGACATAGACATGGTTATGGATATGGATATAGATATAGATATATAGACCTAGATATGGATATAGATATAGATGATATAGGTATAGATATAAATATAGGTATAGATATGGAGGAGGAGGAGGAGGAGGAGGAGGAGGAGGAGGAGGAGGGGGAGGGGGAGGAGGAGGAGGAGGAGGAGGAGGAGGAGGAGGAGGAGGAGGAGGAGGAGGAGGAGGAGGAGGAGGAGGAGGAGGAGGAGGAGGAGGAGGAGGAGGAGGAGGAGGAGGAGGAGGAGGAGGAGGAGGAGGGGATTTCTGCAGTTCCTTGGAATTAGGTAGTTTACAGAGGTTACAGTATAGATCTTCCTCCCTTCTGGCCGTTCCTAGCTACTACATGGTGCCTGGCTCATGAAGTGAGTGCACTTTACAGGTGAATAGGACTCAGTCTTACAAGTTTTGATTAAGCTCTCCAGAGATGGAGAGAAGGCAGTGGAGATGGCAGGTGACAGGCTGGCAGCTGAGAAGGATCACAGAAACATTCAGGTTGGGAAAGACCCTTAGGATCACTAAGTCCAACCAATAAAAACACACCTCTTTCAAAGTAAGGAAATACTCCATCAGGGACAGAGATAAAGAGGTCATAGGCATTGTGCAACAGCATCAGAAAACTATTCAAAAGAGCAATTTCAGAAGGTAAGGAGGACCATACATTTCCTTCGTTCAGACAATCCATTTGCTTTAGCAAACCAGAACCTAGGCTGAAGAAAAGGTTCATTTTTCACAAGTGAGGCTTAGGTGCAGTAGATGACAGAATGGCTGTTGTAATTCCCTGATTCGTTTTGTATCTCACAGGTGCCTCAGTGGCTCACACTATGCAAGTGGGAAATGGCTTATACTAGGAATGCTGCTAAAGGGCTCAGTGATCATCCAATGCTGCAGCACGCTTTCTGGTGGCAGGGTTCAGCTCCTGCAGTTGAACTTCTGGCTGTTCATGAAAGAAAAGCTTTCCCTCTGCCACCCTAGAAGCTGGTTTTATCCCCAAGGATGCTAGAAGAGAACAGATCCTACACTTGTCATATGGAAGGTGTATAACTGGTAAAAAAGGCCTGGAAGGAACTTACCCTATGTTTTAAATCCAGTGCAGACACCAGGTTCACAGGATCCTGTCGTCTTTTAAGCTTCCTTTTCTCTTTTTCAGTAGAATCAACAATAGAGGGCAGGAGCCAGAGGGGATGGTTTTATTTAAAAGTTCTCTGAAGTTAGAAGAGCTGAAGGTTTTGTCACTTCATTTGTCCAAAATTTGGGCTTACATTCTGCTTTTGGTAACAATTGGGTGACTTCAGAGGAGTCAGCAGGCATATCAGAGAGCTGAAACTGGTTCTCAATCATTAAAATATTATGTAAAGGAACATGAATAGAAACAAAGGCAAAAGGGTCTCCACTTCCATATCAATGTTCCAGATACTTTGCATTCATACAGAGCAGAGTTCATGAACTCTCTCTAACCATGTTAACAATCCTCTGGGTTTCTATAGAAGCAGCAGGGGTTGGAATGAGAAGTCTCCCCATATACATCAATAACATCAGTCTTGACACACTGATGGGATTTCCAGGGGGTTCTTTCCTAACCGTGCCTGCTAAATCCTCTGCACCACTCAGCAGTGGTAGTTCAGTATGCCTCACAGGGAGGAAAAAACCTTCTGAAGTCTCTAGCTGAAAACAAAATGTGCATCTGTGGCATGTGATTGCTTGTGCAAAACTAAGAGCACAGACGTTTTAAAAGCACTTTTTTCTCAGTGACTGGTGTCAGTTGGGGTGTCTCAAATGGCTGTTTTTGCACAGATTAAGCCCAGCAGCATTTTGCACCACACAGTTTGTATTTCACAAGATATATGCAAATAAATAAAGCATTTTTTCATTTGAAAATAATAGGAGTAGTCTCTATCTGGGAGAACTGTATGACTGGTGATAGGTAGCATGTTGTTAGTTCTGAGGAAGTGAAAAAACATCAGAGTGACAAAACTCTGCCAGACCAAGGATCCACATAACTCAGTTCACTGTTACTCAGTGTATGGCACATGATAATTGGAGAACATTATCAGAACAGGACAAGTAAGTTTTGATTCAGTGAACCCTTTTAGTACCCAATAATCCATAATGTAAGGGCATCCTATGAGCCTACATCCTTTTTTGTGGAATTGTTCTTTTCACCATGATTATATGTTGATTGCTTTTTGAGTGCTTTTGTACTTCTTGAGTTTGGAGATTGCATTCAGGTTTTCCTTGGTGTCATATTCACAAAGTTGTAAGTGATGCAAAAATTACCATGCCTGGATTAGGCACAAAATAAAACCTATTGTAGATCATGGGTTTTTTTTTCTTCATCCCAGATGCATGAAGTTCCATCTTGGTTCACCTCATGCTAGAAAGACATTGATAAGCTGAAACAAGCTAAGCAGAGGACCACTGAGGTGGCCAGGGCTGGAACACTTGCCCAGTGAGAATTTGGCTTACTCAGCATGGGGAAGAAGTGACTTTGGAAGGATCCAAAAGCAGCCTCTCAGCCCCTCAGTGCCTACAAGGAAGTTGTTGACAATGTGAAGGGATCTTCACAGAGGTGCACAGAAGCAGACTGAGGAGCAATGAATTGAAACAAGAGGTTCAGAATGGATCTCAGAAAAATGCTTTTTCACAGTGGGCACAGTTGAGGACTGGAAGTCACTGCCTAGGAAGGCTGTGCTGTCACCACCGTGGGAAGTTTTTAAGAGCCATCCCTGAGCCACCAAATCTGCTCTTATAACTGACCTTGCTATGAGCAGGTTGGACTGGAGTCTGCTTGTAGTCCCTTTCAGCACCTTCTGCACTTTGTGTCATTACCCTGAAGATACTGGCTTGCATGCACCAGAGCCAAGCTGGAGGAGTCTCTGATGTGGTTAATGGCAATGAAAAGAGGCAGCTGAGGCTTAGCAATGATGACAGTGCAGATATAGCTGCTGAGCATGCTGAAAGAGACAGGCATGTAAAGTGGAACCTGAAGCACTCCAGCACATAACCAACTCTGCCCTTTCTTCCTAGACTTTTCACAAGCTCTGGACCTTCAAATTTTAACCCTGCTAGAAGAACTCAACTCCTGCGGTTACAGGGACATCTAAGGACATCTGCATGGTCCTGGATGGACTTGAGAGCTATCAGAGTCTTCACATGGTCGTGGCTTATGTAGTAGTATCTCAATATCTTCATTTTAATGCCAGCAAGGAGGCAGAAATTCATCTCTGCAGTGTTCTCTTTGGTTCACTGTGCAACTCTGTGAGCTGTTTGCCAGAACCTCATCAGATGCCAGGATTTCCACTTTGTTTTGCCTTAATGCTAATTTAAACAAAGAGAAATCAATTTTAAGTAAAAAAGTGAAATAAGTCACAGATTCATAGGTTCAGTCCTCAGGCTCTGGGTGACTATAGTGGATTGATTGTACATATGGGAAATGTAGTTCTAACAAAATCGGTGTTATATGGTAATTGTCCTAAGATTCCTAACAAACAAGGTTCATCTGGCACAATTCACCCAATGCCTTCAGGGAACTTGCAAATTTTAATCATAAATGAGACAGAAAAAATACTGTCCTTAAGATAAGGGAGTGTGAAAAAATGGAAGCCAGCCACATGCATCCTTCTTGTGGTGGCAAGCAGGGCTGTTTAAACAGAAGGTGATCTTCCCAGCTACTTCTGCAGAAAGAAACGGCCTCTACACAGACTGGAAACTAATTCTTTTAACCTTAAGTGATAGGAAAGGAGAGGAAGAACTAGATGGGGACAAAATATAAACCTAACCTCATCTCAAAGAGTTTTGGGCAGATTTTGCTTCATGTAGATTTGGAGTAACTCAGCAATGGGATATGCGAAAGAGACTATCAAGGGAAACGTTATAGAGGAAAGAACTTCACAGTAGATATGGAAAAGATATTTGAAAGCAAAATATGTAAAATGCTAAAGGAAGAGTAAAGAAATGCACCATCTTAGTGGCAAGGGTCATGATGTGGATAGACACATTCCTTTTTGTACGTCTCCTTGCCCTTAAAACCCGAAATGTACTCAGGAGCACATCATCATAAATCCTGCCTGGATCAGACAAGTGTTTTTCATTGTTCAATCACCCACCAAAGAGAGTGCTGACAGCTTTTGTAACAGGTGGCACTTGCTCTATTATGTGCTACTAAAGAGTGAAATGGTACAGGCTGTCATCCTATTCCCAAGTATCATGCCTCAAATGTGAAAGGGTTTTCAGAGTCTGACTGGGCTTAAACCAGCAGTGTGATCTTCTGCCTCGTAGCATAAACCTGACTGCAAAAATAGTTTGGGCAAAGTTTAAATGGGTGAACTTTTAGAGATGACCTGTGGGTCTGCATGCCCAAAGTAAAATTCTAGCTCTGCTGAAATCAGTTGTAGTATTCATGCCAACTGTAATAAGGCCAAGTTTTACTGAACTTTTATAATGCTGGACATTTTTTAATATCATAAATAATGTGTTCAGGAAACATCAGTGCCTTTGCTTAACTGAAAGTGGGAACACCACTCACAGACAGCTTGGCTGTTCTTCCAAGCTTAGCTGTTTTGTGGACATACTTTGCTGCCTCCTACACACCACACAGCAGTGTTGAAAATGGCAAAGAACAGGATTGTTCTTCCCCTTTTGAAAGCTCTGCAAGCTCAATCCTCCTGGTGAGCCAGGGTTAACAGCTGGGATCTCGAAAAATACATCACTGATGGGAAATTCAGGCAGCAGAGCTCAGGTTGTTGGATGATCAGAAGTGGGTTGCTGAGCATGGCTAGAATAGTGTTGGATCTGTTCCTAGGTAGGGGTTTGGATTTGCTCTCCCAAGGTAATGAACCCTTACCCTGTTGTGCAAGAAACGCTGACGTTGCCAACAGAGTCTGTGGGTAAAACACCATGTGAATTAGAGTCATTAAACCCAGACATATCTCTTTAGGGTCAAAGAGGCAAGGAATTGCAATTCACACTTATGGATGAGTGAGCACATAAATTATGGCTATTTAACTAATTCCTTACCTCACAAAGATAAATTGGACAAGACTTTCCCAGAAACCAGAGACATTTTGGACATGTTTGTATATGAGAACACTTTCCCAGTCCTCATGCAAATTTCTTCCACAAACTCATTTCTCATTATCTGAACTTTCCAAACTATTTCAGACTGTTTAATGGACCCAGTATATCCAACGCCTCTCTCTGTAGCAAGGACAGTATGATTCCCTGTTGTTCCCTCAGAGATGCAGAAAGCTCTTAACAGCACAGACAACAGCCCTGTGGACTGGCGTAGGAACAGTTAAGGAGCACAGGAACAAATCCTGGTCCAACTTCTAGTAAATGAAACTGGGTGTTCCTCATCCAGTCCAGCCATAGGGGACAAACTGTGAGACACTAAGCCAGCTCTCTCTGGCTAAAACGTTTGTTTCCCTAATTGTTTCCCTAAAGCATTTGTGTTTTTCCAAACACAGTGAATTTCCACAAGGGTAGGACCTGCCTCAGATGGTAGGAGTCAGGAGATTGTATTTTATTTTCACAGGAACAGAACACGAGAAGTTATTTACTCTAGAAGGTGATGTGCAGTAACGGGTATGAACCAGCACTATTTAGCCCCAGGAAGAAACTATGAAGTCAGAAGTTCTGCATTTAAAAGAAGAAAAAAAACCTGCAGGATTCAAAGACTTTATTTCTGAGCAGAGGATGCCTGCCAGAACCAGAAATAGTTCTGTTGCCTGATGTTTTCTTTCCTCAGGCTCACAAACCCCAGAGGTGTCTTGGGGAGTGGGTGGAGGTGCAATGTTTTACTAAACTGCCCTGGAATTTTGTTAATGTGAAAGGTTGCAAATGCCTGCAGTTCTGGTCATGTGAGCAACTGCATTCAGCTGTCCTGGATTTTAATGAGGTGGTGGAGAACATTAGCTATGTAATTCTTATGTGGCTGCTCTTTTGGCTGATAACAGAGTTTAGCAAGATTAGCATTGTGTTCACATTCAGATTTTAGTGTTTGTCTTCCTGGATAAAAGCAAACTTAAAAATAAGCAAGAAAAATAATCATTGTGCTATGCATCAAAGGGGATCAGAAAGACACTTGGAAACCAAAGTAGTAGTTTGCAAGTGTGAAGCTCATGGAGAGAGGCTAGCCAGGAAGATATTAGAGTTTCCTATCAAGAGACTTTATTGAAGGTCCCAGGCTCACAGAAAGTACTGGCTGTTCTGATTCATTCCCAGTCAGGAAGAGATGAAACCCAAGGTGAGTTTCTGAAACCTTTTTCTTTTCAAGAGCAGATCAGGTCAGTGATCCTTCTCAGAAAGAACAAGTGCCTACAGTCCGGGGGCTTCTTTATTACAGCATATAGTTTGCTGTTGGTCTCAGGGTGGCTTTGACTGGAGCTCAAGCCCTGTGAAAGGGCTGTCTGTGCACTGATGTTGCCCTTGGAGCTGTGTCAGCTCAGGAGCTGACAGCATGGAGAAATATCTTGAAGCCAGTGGTAAGCATCTTGACTTAGTCTTATGTGAACTTCTCCCAGGAAGCAAACTGATCTCCTCAAGTCTTGACTTAGAAGCAGACTGATTTCCTGACATTTCTTGGCATAAGTACCAGCCAGCTTTCTGACCATGGACTGGTAGGCTCTCCCATATCCTGAACTTATATTTCAAGCAATGCAATCCCAAGCACAAATACAGGCTGGGCAGTGACTGGCTGGAGAGCAGCCCTGAGGAGAGGGACTTGGGGGTCCTGATGGATGAGAAGCTGGAGGGCAGGGATGTCATCCAGAGTGACCTGGGCAGGCTGGAGAGGTGGGCACAAGCCACCCTCATGAGGTTCAACAAGACCAAGTTCAAAGTCCTGCATCTGGGTCAAGGTAATCCCAAGCACAAATCCAGGCTGGGCAGTGAGTGGCTGGAGAGCAGCCCTCAGCAGAGGGACTTGGAGGTGCTGGTGGATGAGAAGCTCAACATGAGCCAGCAGTGTGCACTTGCAGCCCAGAAAGCCAACCAGATCCTGGGCTGCATCAAGAGAAGTGTGTCCAGCAAGTCAAGGGAGGTGATTCTTCCCCTCTACTCCGCCCTGATGAGACCCTACCTGGAGTACTGCATCCAGTTCTGGAGCCCTTGTTACAAGAGAAATGTGGAAATGCTGAAGCGTGTCCAGAGAAGGGCCACGAGGATGCTCAGAGGGCTGCAGCAGCTCCACTATGAGCACAGACTGAAAGAGTTGGGGCTGTTCAGTCTGGAGAAGAGGAGGCTCCCAGGTGACCTTAATATAGCTTTCCAGTATCTGAAGGGAGTCTACGTTTTAGGCTCTCAGGGAGTGACAGGACTGGGGGGAATGGAGCAAAGCTGGAGGTTGGGAGATTCAGACTGGACATGAGGAGGAAGTTGTTCAGCATGAGAGTGGTGAGAGCCTGGAATGGGTTGCCCAGGGAGGTGGTTGAGACCCCGTGCCTGGAGGTGTTTAAGGGCAGGCTGGATGAGACTCTGGCCAGCCTGATCTAGGGTAGGGTGTCCCTGCCCATGGCAGGAGGATTTGAACTAGATGATCCTTGTGGTCCCTTCCAACCCTGACTGATTCTATGATTCTAGGAGAAGAGCTCTTTCAAGAAGGAGAAGAGCAATTCCATATGTGAATCCTACTCTGAACATCAGCTTCTGTTATGACTACAGGTGGTCACACAGCTTTTCCACCACAGGTTTCTTCCTCCCTCAAAACCCACCTCTGTCACAGGCTCTGGTGTAGTCCCTTTCTGCTTCCAGAGGAGGACTTGGCATTCAAAAGGATGTTCACTGTGAAATCAATCAGCACCCAGCACTCATCCACTGCATACAACTCATGCTCT
This sequence comes from Pogoniulus pusillus, assembly GCF_015220805.1. NCBI lineage: Eukaryota > Metazoa > Chordata > Aves > Piciformes > Lybiidae > Pogoniulus > Pogoniulus pusillus. The sequence continues at coordinate 7,763,369 of NC_087291.1, read as the reverse complement.
GGTCAGCTATCTTTTTTCAGTGTTTTGGAGTGGAGGTAGATCCTAGCCCCAGCTCTACCACTGCTTACTGAAGTCATCACCTCTTTGGGCTTATCTTTCCCCTTGTCCTGATGGCAGCCTGAACAACACAGTCACAGCATGTGACGCTATAGCAGAAGTACCAGGGACTCCTTCTCTGTGACAAGACTATTAGAAGGACCTGGTCAGACATTCAAAATCAGGCAGGGGTATTATTTGTTGAATGCTCCTCAGGAACTGTATTTCCAGCTTCTCCTCAGGAACTAGAGTATCACAGCTGAGGAAAGAGACCAGGCAGGACAGGTCAGGAGTGTATCACAGTATCACAGTATCAACAAGGTTGGAAAAGACTTCACAGATCATCAAGTCCAACCCTTTACCACAGAGCTCAAGGCTAGACCATGGCACCAAGTGCCACGTCCAATCCTGCCTTGAACAGCTCCAGGGACGGCGACTCCACCACCTCCCCGGGCAGCCCATTCCAGTGTCCAATGACTCTCTCAGGGAAGAACTTTCTCCTCACCTCCAGCCTAAATTTCCCCTGGCGCAGCCTGAGGCTGTGTCCTCTTGTTCTGGTGCTGGCCACCTGAGAGAAGAGAGCAACCTCCTCCTGGCCACAACCACTCTTCAGGTAGTTGTAGACAGCAATAAGGTCCCCCCTGAGCCTCCTCTTCTCCAGGCTAACCAATCCCAGCTCCCTCAGCCTCTCCTCATAGGGCCATGTTGTGCAGTCCCTCTCCAGAAATGCAAAGGCCACTTTCCTGTGAAAATATTCAAACAACATTTTTCCCCTGTGCCAGATTGTGAGCTGTATGTCATTCTGTCAAGGGCAGCAATCAGCCTGATTGTTGCAGACTTGACAAACAGGCTTATTTTTAGCACTACTAGATATTACACATTGCGCTGGATCTCTCTTTCATGTTAAAGACTTTAATCTTCTGCTGGAGTTTCTTATTGGACATCTGCCCAGAACATAAAGACTGATCTTTCTTACACCCCACCCCCCTCCTTTGATAAAGTGTCAGAAGGTGTAGATGGCAGTCAAAGGATCTCAGCTGAAGTCATGCCTCTCCCACCTCTCATCCAAATTGTATGTAGGGATTATTGGCAGTATGTTGAAATAACTTTACCTTGGGATAATAGCCTTTTGCTTATCTTCCATCTATCTGTCACACTGTCTAACTTCTGTATTAACAGAGTCTACCTTTGGGCAGCTCACACAGTACAGTAGCTGTCATTCTGTCCTCACTCCTGGGTATTTAGTGTAAACTGAGCCAAAGTATGTTAAAGGTGTACCAGGAAAGACAGTCATTCTTCCATCTCTCTCCCCAGCAAAGTGAGAGGGAGCCAAAAGAGCGGCCCTGCAGCACTCCAGATGTGAAGTAGCGTAGTACGTATCATTACAGAAGAAACACTTTCTGCCTCAGGGGTCTATTAGTAATTTTGACAGCAGAGGCACTCTAATCCCATACAGAAGAGAACAAGGCTGAAATAAGCCAAAACCTAGTAAGTTCCTAAAGTTAAGCCCCAATTGAGCTACCCTGGCACTGCCATCAGACCAGAGATGGCTGCAGATTGTATTCCAGAGTGCAGGACTCAATATTGCCTGACTGTGATGGCCAGGAATAAAGTTGGAGTTAGAAAGATGGGGAAGTTCACTTAAAAGGTTCCTTTATTTCATCCCAAATGTAAGACTAGATGATAAACAGCCCACAAGGACAATGTAGTCTGAGAAGCTGAGGCCAGAGGAGCCATGTGCATGCTTCCCTCTCGCTGCAGGAGGTACTATCCAAAACCAAGAGAAGGCAGAAAGAAGCTTACACAAGAACAAAACCTAATTGGAACACCATTTCTGAGAAGCAAAGACCCACGCAGCTCAGCATCCTCCTCCTCCTCCTCGGGTTCACTTCTCCTTTGCACTCACAGTATCACAGTATCACAGTATCATCAAGGTTGGAAGAGACCTCACAGATCATCAAGTCCAACCCTTTACCACAGAGCTCAAGGCCAGACCATGGCACCAAGTGCCACGTCCAATCCTGCCTTGAACAGCTCCAGGGACGGCGACTCCACCACCTCCCCGGGCAGCCCATTCCAGTGTCCAATGACTCTCTCAGTGAAGAACTTTCTCCTCACCTCCAGCCTAAATTTCCCCTGATGTAGCCTGAGGCTGTGTCCTCTTGTTCTGGTGCTGGCCACCTGAGAGAAGAGAGCAACCTCCTCCTGGCCACAACCACCCCTCAGGTAGTTGCAGACAACAATAAGGTCACCCCTGAGCCTTCTCTTCTCCAGGCTAACCAATCCCAGCTCCCTCAGCCTCTCCTCGTAGGGCTGTGCTCGAGGTCTCTCACCAGCCTTGTTGCCCTTCTCTGGACACGCTGCCACAAGCTCAATCTTTGTCTTCCTTGAATGTTTATTAAAAAGGTACCCTAAAAGAAAAAATGGTTCACTTGAGAATAAGCCAAGATGCTTACCACTACCTTCCACAGATTACTTTTTTCTTTCCCCTACTATTTCTGATCTGATTTTTTACTAAACATCATTCAGTCTTTGTTCTATTTTTTTTATCTATGCCCTTGTTCAGTGAGAATAGGGGGATGTTGAGTTTTGGTTCCTATTTGCTGATTTTAATTTTAAAATCAAGAAACACAAAAAGTCTCTTCTCTGGCATCTGAGTGAAACTACAAACCTTCCTTGTTCAAGAGTATAAAACTCAAGGCAGAAATTGTCAAAGCATGACATAACTTTCCCACAGGATAGAATATGTCCAACTCTTCAAAAAGGAAATATATGGACATCTCAAAGATGAGTCATTATTCCTTTGCAAGGTGTATGATCTTTGGAACTGCAAAGCTGAAATCTCCTACGCCTGTATGCATTTAATCACATTTAAACCTCACCACAACCATTATTCGTCACTCCTAGACTGCTCTCCAGCCGATCCAGATGGTCACAGGCTCACAGGATATTAGAGGTTGGAAGGGACCCAAGGAGATCATCAAGTCCAATCCCCCTGCCAGAGCAGGACCACACAACCTAGCACAGATCACAGGAACACATCCAGACAGGCCTTGAAAGTCCCCAGAGAAGAAGACTCCACAACCTCTCTGGGGAGCCTGTGCCAGTGCTCTGTGACCCTAACAGTAAAGAAGTTCCCCCTTGTGTTGAGGCAGAGCTTCTTTTGCTGCAACTTACACCCATTGCTCCTTGTCCTATCACACGGAGCCTGTCCCCCCAATCCTGACCAGCCCTCAGATGTTTATAAACATTTATTAAATCCTCCTCTCAGTCTTCTCCAGGCTAAACAGCCCCAGGTCCCTCAGCCTCTCCTCATAAGCCATGTCCTCCAGTCCCTTAATCATCCTTGTAGCTCTCCACTGGACCCTCTCCAGCAGATCCCTGTCCCTCTTAAACTGGGAAGCCCAAAACTGATCACAGTATTCAAAATGAGGTCTCACCAGGGCAGAGTAGAGGGGGAGGAGAACCTCCCTTGATCTGCTGGACACACTCCTCCTCATGCACCTCAGGATCCCATTGGCCTTCTTGGCTACAAGGGCACATGGCTGTGCCATGGATAATTTGTTATCTACCAGCACTCCCAGGTCCCTCCCCACAGGACTGCTCTCCAGCAGGTCACCTCCCAACCTGTACTGGTTCAGTTTGTTATTCCTCCCCAGATGCAGGACTCTGCACTTGTCCTTGTTGAACTTCATCTGGTTCCTCTGTGCCCAGCTCTCAGTCTGTCCAGGTCTCACTGGATGGCTGCACAGCCTTCAGCTGTATCAGCCAAGCCTCCCAGTTTGGTATCATCAGCAAACTTGCTGAGCAGACACTCTGTGCCCTCATCAATGTCATCAATGTCATTGGTGACATGAGCTGCTACAGACATGGACAATGGCTAAACTCCACACAGAATAAATATCTTATCAGTGCATTGCCTCATGAGCAAGTGTGAGAAAAGGTAGGAGAACCACAAACAAGAAGGAACTGGCCTGAGGCAGTTCAGCTTGTTAGCAGAAAGAGTGGAGCAGCCCTGAAACAGATGTAGCCAACACCCTTTGTCTGTAATCGCTGTACAGTTCTCATGTCAGGAGAGTCTGGGCAAAATGAGAATCTCAACTGCTGTCAGCATCCACTCCATGAGAAAACAGAAGATGTGGCAGACCTCCAAGCACAGCTTGTCTTGACGGTCCAGCAAGTTAGTGCTGCACTGGAGACACTTGCTTTCCAGCCACTCTTTCTTTTTTTCAGTGACAGATGGGGATTAGTGGGGCTAGCCAATATGCTTAGTCTCTGGAGAGCAGGAAACATTTTATGCCACTCAACAGGAGGCTTTACGGATTCTAGGGGTCAAATTCGCAATGATATCTGAAATCCTAAATCCTATAGGGGTACTTGACTTCACTCTGCCCTTGGTGGGAAATTAGCCACTGGAGAGTTAGACCTTAAATACCTTTGGGAAACTGAGCCTAGACAGCTGACATTTAACCAGTTTCTTTGGGAGCTGCTTCTTGAACTAATCTGAAGTTTCAAGGATCTGTTCTTCAGCTATAAAGCTGGAGGGGCAGAATGGATTAGAACAGTGTTTAGTGAGTCAATACTCCTGTAAGAAGCAAGACAGCTACCTGCCCTAGAAAAATGTGCTAGCTTGAAGCAGGCTAGAAAGTTTTGGTGAGAAGAACTAGATTACAGGTTGTGAAAGGAAAACAAAGTGATGTCTACTTCGCTCATAGGCTTGCTGAGATGTGTAGGAACAAGAAATAAAAACATAGATAACCACTCTCACTTGGGCTGCTGGCTGAGCTGCATCTTATTCTCTAACCTCACCCTCCATTTTGGACTGATCCACTTTGCTTCCTAACCCCCTGCCCAAACCTCCATTCTTCCTTGGGACTGGAGTAAGGTTGAGAGGGGTAGGGGGAAGGTGAAGGGGTGGTTGAGAGCCTCTCCTGGGGACTCAGGTTTCTGGGAGGGGAGTATATTTCTGTATATACTGTAAATATCTGCTTGTATATTGTGCCAGCTCTAAATATAAGCTTCATTCATATTTCCAGAGCCGTCTGAGTCTAGTCTGGGTGATTTCTAAAGTGTGGGGTGGCAGGGAACACCCAAACCATCACAAAAAAAAAGTACTGTCAAGATTGTACTTTTAAGCATAACATTGGTCTCTTCCCATTAACTGCGTAGCTGGGAAGCTGTTTGTAAGTGATATATCTGCAGTCACAGACCCTGAATGTCTTCATGCACCTTCCATTCTGTTTACCAAGGCTGGTATTGGAGAACCTGAATTTTGTGTCAGATGTGTCAATAATTCCACAACTGGCATTCTTCCACAGAGTTCAGTGCCTCTCTTCTATACCACAGGCATCACTTTAAAACATTTGCTATGTCATCTCACCTGCAAGAAAAAAAAAACAAGCCTTGGATTTCACTTGGAAATGTGAATGTCCAATATGTGTCAAAACACGTTGCTTCTTCCATTAATTCCTTCCCATAAGCATTTCAGCAACCACGGTTTAAATTAAAATTCATGAGTGAAACAGCTTACCAGAAGGTTTTGCTAGTACCTGCAAGGACACTGTCCCTTTAAGTCCTTGCAGTCGGCCTCAATTAACATTCCACTTTTATTGCATGTACCTGGTCTGAAGAGAATCGGTAGCCACTGGGTGTAGCATAAATTGTTGGCCTTCAGCAAAATGAACAGCTGAAATGCATGCAGTACCTGACCATGCTTGTTAGGCTATTTGCTCCTTTAATCACCCACTGTACTTGTGAATGCCTGCCATTCAATTACCTTCAAACTTTCATCGTGTCACTAGACACTAAAACGTGACAAGACAGGTACTACTGTGTAAAGGTCATCTGATATCTAGAAGGATTTCATTATTCCCTTCAGTGATTAGCTACAATTACTGTTTTAACCTAAGTATTTAAAGCCGTAACAAAGTGCCTCAAATATTCAGCGTAAGATACCTTACAAGCTGGATAAGTGTTCATGGAGGAAAAAAGTGGTCCCCAGCTGACTCTTCCCAGAGCAGCAGCAACCCCAGAGAGAGTGCTCCCAAAAGTATCTTGACTCTCAGCTTGCTCCTAAGACACAGCACTTGCTAGCCTAAGGGTAGGCAGCCTACATCTTGCCTGTGCTGACTGTTGAGTGATACCAGAACTTTTAGGAAGAGCCCATGTGCAAGACTGACCTAGAGTCATCTTTCTTGCACTAAATCACTCCAGGCATGGCTGACATGGTAGCTGGAGTCCAGAGATTAATTTGAAGCACTCAAAACATCTCTCACAGAAGGTGCCACAGAAGCCATCAGAAGGCTGCAGCTGTGTTTTCAGGCTGTGTTAGCCCCAAGGATGTAATGTTACCCAGCTCTGGTAACACTGGCAAACCTGGCCCAGAACTTACTGCAGTTTCACTATTTCAGTTAGGAATTTGCAATTAGATTCAAGCTTAGGCTGTCTGGTTTGCTAAGACAATGCAGTTCTATCCTAGCAAAGTCCCTTCCATCAATTTTAGACTGGGACATATTTTTGTTCCTGACACCTAAAAACAGCAAGGTGCAAGAGTTAGAACCTATAAAATATTGCACGATCCAACATTCCTTGAATTTGGGTAAATTAGGTAGCTCCTTCAATTACAATTCTGTTTTTTCTTCAGGCCACATTATTTATGGTGAGCAATGGGTAATGGAGAGTTCCCTCCAAGAAGGGCTTTCCCCTCATCTACAGAAAAGCAGAGATGAAGAAGGTAAAGCTGGCATTCATGCAATAGGAATGCTGATTGCCAAGGAGAAAGCAGGAGAGATGCAGGGCTAACATTTCTCACTAACTGTAAACTTCATCCAGTTTCATACTAAAGGCTTCCTCTCCCCCCACCCCCCCTCACCCTGCCCAGCCTAAGTCAAACTCTGTTGGAGGCAATAATTTATCCTGATCTTTAAGTTCAGAGGCATGATCCACATTTCACAGCCATGCTGCAGGAGGTGGAAATAATACCTACATGAAGCAGTAAACAGCAGCCAGCCTTTTGCTGGGGGAAAAGCAGTTTTGAAAGCACACTGACAATCTAATGCTTCCCACTGCAGCTCACAGTGGTCCCAGCATCCATTTTGCCTTTCACATTGTGTTCAACATGACACACTAATAACCACAGCTGGCACTGCTGCTGGCAAAGTCAGCAGTTACCTCAAGCAGATGACTGGTAGAAATGGCAAAATAGCCTTTGTGTTACCTACCAGCAGAGCCCTGGAAAGTCAAGTAAGGGAATGTGGCAGATGTCCCATCCCAATGGCACGGGAGCAGCAAGCATGACTCTCCAGGACTCGCTGCCGTTCCAGCCCTTCCTTTGTCCTTTCCCCATCCAACAGCAGGACAAAACCAGTCCTCCAACCTTGGGAATTCAATCCTGCCAACACCCCTGAGAAGCTTGGAGCCGGCCCTGCAGACAGCGTGGCTCATTGCAAGAGGATGAGTTGCCAATTCTGTTTCTTGTGGTACAACGAAATGTATTTAAATGAATTCCTGATTAAGACCAAAAGGCATGGACTCAATTCACAGCAGGGAAAGCTGAAAACTGCCTGCTACATGCCGTTAAATTGCTGATTTCTGCCATTTTCTTGCTAAAGCAGAGTGCTGTCTCTTAGAACTGGGAACAACACGGCGTGCACATCATTTTGGTTAATGCGCATGCAAGGTCACTTCGTTCATCCAATGTGATTGAGCCCAAAGTAAGAATCCTGGGGGGATTATTTCCTCTCCAGTTCAGTAGTGTCTTTTGATATGTGGAAGTCAATGACCCTACGACAGGAAAAGATCTGTCAGATGGTGCAAATGGTAGAGAAAGGTGGCCTGCTTCACCATAAGGATGATGCAGCTTTCACCTGTCATTGTCCTGTGCCAGGAGTACATTCATGAGGAAAAACAAACTTTGAAGTTCTGTCCTCTGTTCCTCACTTTCAAGTCATAACTGCTACAGGGCATACAGTTAATATTTGTAGATCATTGCTTTCTGTCTCGGTTACAAAACAAACTTTGTTGTTCTGTCCTCTGTTCCTCACATTCAACTCACAACTGCTACAGGGCACAGTTAGTATTTGTAGATCATTGCTTTCTGTCTCGGTTACAAAGGACCTGTTACACATGCTAGGAACAGCTGGCAAAAGTTCAATTAGAGACACATAACAGTGCCCCAAATATTTAATTTAATGCTTACTGTGAATAATTTGGCTCATTTTGGCCATATTTCAGTCTGAATCTTGTTCAGTTACTCTCTCAACACCTTTTTCACTGCCTGGCTGTAACTATTCTCCTGCTAGTCCATGGAGCTTTGTTGTAGTTGATCATTTCCATTTCCTAATGGGGTAAGCATGTGAGGTATTGTTAAGCAAATACTTAAATGCATTTCATATAGATATCATATCTAGAGTCAGAAGCACAAGAACTTCCATGGAAAATGGCTATAAATAGAGTCTGATCATATTAAGAAAATACAGTTACTGGGATTCATATTTGCTCATCCTTTGTGCTCTTTTCCTAGATCTTCATGAAATGAATTATTTAGCTCCCACCTGCTAGTCCAGGTATGAATTTAGGGCACTGTTTCAGCTTACACCATCTAAGAATCTGCTCCTTTCATGTATTGCCTGTATGCAGCTACAGCAGAAAATCACAGGAAGCCTGTTCAATACTTAACTGCTTCTTGTTCATCTGCACATCACCAGAATGTATCACATATATTAACCACCATAACTGTTAGTGTGTGTTTGTAGTACTCAGAGAATTAATGACATTGATTTTTAGGTATCTACATTTCAGATGAGGGTGCACTGCACAACACAGATGAGTTTGCATCATTGTGAGAAAGATAATTCAGCCATTTTAGAGCAGCCCTTTGAAACTCATCTCTGGCCTTCTACAAGGACAAAGGCTTATAGATAAAACTTTTCAGTGAAACCATCTTCCTTTAACAATGTCCAGCTTTTAGAGATCAAGCTAAGTCAGAAACATTCCCTTCCTCTGCAGAGCTACGAGGGGGCAGTGATAGTCCACTGTCACTCTTCTGCTGCAGTTCCACTTTAGGCTGTGATGGAGAGCAGTCAGCCCTAGCAGCTGCTACCAGGATAAGATTTCATGTTTCAATCACATTAGATCTTTCATCAGCTAGACCCAAGGAGAAATCTAAGGCAGGTAAATTAAGAAGTTCTGTGCTGAAAGTGTACCTGCTTATTAGGTGATGGGTTTATAATTGTATTTTGAAGAGTGACTGTGAGTCCTTTCTCTGGTGCATGGCATTATTACCTTAACTGCCCAGCCCCACATCCTCACCCCTCTGCCCTAGCCCCTGTCTCCAAGAGGTCTTACCTAGCAGTAATATTCTTAACCTAGTCAGTGCAAAATGATTCTTACCTATTGCAAGTGCATGATTCTTACCTAGTCAGTGCAAAATGATTCTTACCTAGTGCAAGTGCATGATTCTTACCTAGTCAGTGCAAAATGATTCTTACCTAGTGCAAGTGCAAGGTTCTTACCTAGCCAGTGCAAAATGCCATTTATTCCACACTACCAGTGCTCAGGTGACATGTAACTATGTGTCCATCACCCTCTCTTCCTCATCAAAATGTCTCTACTTTTGTGTAAGATAGGCAGCTGGAAGGATGAGAATAAAAATTTGATCTACAAAAGCAGAGAGGTGAGATAAAGACGACAGATCAACTTGCCAATGCATTGATCTATTAGCCCAGAGGCCAACAGGGCATTGAAAAGCCTCTGGGTCCTTCTAGACATCTGGATACAAGTCACTACTTACTGGGAAAAGTTGTTTTCAGATGTCTGCCCTGTGGCTTATTCTCTTTTCCATAAACACCAGTATAGCAGCAGCAGTGGGTGTGAGTGGACTATTTCAGCATCAGTTTTTTGGTTTCTGTGGCCAGGTGTTTGGCCGTGATGAAGCTTGTGTTTGCTGTACCTCAACTTTCTGTTATGGTCATATGAGCTCCCTGGACAGGCTGGAGGGTGCTTAGCTTCCAAAGCAGACCACAATCAAATTAATTCAACTCAGTATGGGTAAGGCTTAATGATTTCTTTGTAATAGTAGTCCTTCAGTGAGACCATGAAGCTCTAAGTGATACCCAGCTATGGACTCTGCTTATATGTCACTACTGAGAGTTGTATTACAATAACAAGCCATTGGAGATATTATTCATTACACATAATTAAGATGTTAGTTAACCATGACATCCAGAATGAGCATTAGAGCAAAGACATTTTGCTAAATCTGTAGCAGTATTCCAAGCCATCAAGATATCAGTTTGATTGACAGATCAGATAATCTTTTTAGTAATCCTCTGAATTCTAAACACAGAAAGCCCCTAAGTCATCATCAGATAAGAAAAGCTGTGGTTACACTCTGCAGTAATGGAGAAGAGAGTTTCAACTGGCTGACTTTGTCCACATGCTGTTTGCACACACTTCTTAGGGTGTCTCTGTTTCAAAATGAAGTTTAGCTTTACTAGCACCAGGCTTATTCATTAATGAGTCAATGATGAGTTCTTACAGAGGTTCTGATTTTTATGTTTTGTTTGTTGCAAGTCACTAATGATGGAATAAAGATTAATTAGTGTAAGTTATAGTGTCTGAAGGGTATACCTTCAAGCTGTTAAATGTGTCAGTGGAGATCCATTACAACAACAACAGGCATATTATTCTCAATAGGGATTGCTCTATTTGCCAGTATGAGATGTACACTCGTTATTAAAACAAAACCAGTGAGAAGGACCCAGATTTGAATGCAGCTGAAATAAGAGCCTTTACACAGCATGATAAACCTTGATTTTTTTTTTTTAAACACTATTACTTTGCTTTCATTACATATTCCTGCTGGTATTACTTCATGGCAGCAGCTATTTTACGGTTTTTATTTGTCATCATACAAAATCAGGCCAACAGATTAGCACTTTGAAGCTTAGAAAACCATAATCAGCCTGCTGATTTATGAAAGATAAATGTTTGAATTTCAAATAGAATCTGTGTATCCCTATCAATATCTGCCCAGGTCTAAATGGCCCATCAGATGGAAAAGGTTAAAGCACACTGAGTTCCTGCAGCCAATAGCATACAAGGGATTGTTGTGGCTAACAGCACATCTGTATCTTCAGGCAGGCTTTTATCTGGTTAAGCAATCATCCTCCACTCACTATTGGATCAGAGAGGGATGATTACCCCAAAATCAAAGCCCAGATCCATCTGTGCCTGTGGATCCATACTGACAATCAAGATATAGTCCCACGATCTCTTTAACTTGTTAGAGGATTTGAATTGATTTTAAGGCCCTTTTCAATATATTTTAAAAGAACCATGAAATGCAACAGTAGGAAATTTGTTGCAGACTTCCTGTTTAAATGTTAGAAATGCCAGTAGCAAATGCATTGCTTGGAACCTTTTGAGTGCACAAGCCAGTCAGGAAAATTCAGTGCTTGAAATGGTTCTTCAGAAGTGCTGCAAGTAACATGGGACTGGGAAATCCTTTACACACTGAGATGTTTCCAAATCCCCCACAGCAGCCTGGCCACAGCGTGGTGTTCCAGCAAAATGGAATAGACAGCTCTTTTCCACCTCCCAGGTTGTCATGCTAAAGAGTTTTCCTTTGTTTGTGTTTCTCAAAGGCATGTTTTCCCCATGCACACTTAGAAACTGTTTCTGAACACTGTTTTCCAAAGCTGAGATTTTAGCCAAAAGCCTTCTGTGCATGGCATTCCTTCAATGTTGTGGAACTGTAGCTAGGCAAGGACATTGGCATTTACAGAAAAGCATTCAGATAGCAACATTGGATACCATTTTCTCTGGGCCATTTTTGTTCACTTGTTTTCTTGTTCTTAAATTCTAGCTGGTAAGAAGATTCATCGAGTCGCTCTTCTGTGACTCCAAGTTGGATCAAAGAATTTTCCACAGAACTTCAGCAGAAAAAAAAATATATGTATCTTTTCTTAGGTGAGATCAAGCATCATAGAATCACAGAACCTTAGAATTGTCAGGGCTGGGAAGGACCTCAAGGATCATCCAGCTCCTACCCCCCTGCCATGGGCAGGGACACCTCACGCTAGATCGGGCTGCTCAGAGACCCATCCAGCCTGGCCTTAAAGACCTCCAGGGATGGAGCTTCCACCATCCCCCTGGACAACCTGTTCCACCTTCATGGTGAAGATCTTCTTCCTAACATCCAATCTGAATCTATCTACCCACTTCTAGTTTTGCTCCATTCCCCCTAGTCCCATAGTGATGGGACCTGACATCCTAAAAAGTCCTTCATCAGCTTTCTTGTAGGCCCCCTTCAGATACAGGAAGGCCACAATAAGGTCTCCTCACATCAATGCTTTGAACCCTAGAGAAGCTTGGGAGGAATTTACAAGTATTTGAAACTGAGGGGGGAAAATGCAAACATGCCAAGAGTGGCCCCCCTGACATCCAGGGAAACAGAATTCCTGCCATGGCCTCCAGTTAAACCAAACTTCAACCTTTTCAGAGCAACATGAGGAAGGTTCAAGTCTAGATCTTCTACTCAGTTTTTGCTGACTTTCTGCTAGCTGTCTTCTTCAGGTTCACCTTAGTATAAGAGACAAAAAGAGAGGAGAGAGACATGGGAAAAGGAAAGACCTTTCCTTCCTCTCCTAAATGTGACTGAGTGACAGTGCTGAACTTCCAACCCAGAAACGGTCACCTTATCTGCTCTGATAGACAACTCATAGTCCGAGGGGACTTTGCAGTAAACCTGAGGTGTTCACAACACCCCACTTCTGTATGAAGTCTTTTTCTCTTGCAGTCATGCTGGCCCAGACCAGAGCTCAGCTTCCCACCTGAGGACCCATCTGGCATTGAAGCAGGAAGAAGATTGCTCGTAGCTTTGCTCTGATCCTATAAATCCAGAGTAATGCCTCTGTTTAGCTTTATACATCAAGAACAGAAATCACAAGTGCATGTAGTGTCAGAGCCTAAGCAAGCTAGTAATGCTGAGTAGCACACCAAAATCTGTTTCCCAGTGCTGTCAGGCATCAAAATACTACTGGAGTATGCCTGAAGAGAGACAAGAAAACCCAAAACATTGTCCATATATCGCTGATTGATCTGCTTGTTTGATCAAGATGTCAAAACTGAAGTTGGATAAGGCAGAAAATCCTTTCCACCAAACCTCCAGTTTTTTCAGAAACAAAGACCATCTTTTACCCAATATGTAATGAAACCACTCATTCCTGAAATAACATCACATCAGGATCAGGGCAACCCATTCTACAGGAAGACAGACAGCTACACTGAGAGAGCCAGCAGCTTTTGTAGACAAGGTAATGTTTCACATGAATCTGGACTGCTCAGTTCTCAGTCACAGCTTCTACTGAATGACCCCCATTGTACAGATCAGGAATAATACTTAAGTGTCAGTGTCTGGTTTTGCTTTCTATAAATGAAAAACAATAGTAATGACAGCAGCACTGCTGATCAGCATCCCATTTGTAGAAGGTGTTAAAAGAAGAACTAAAGTTCCTCTACTTCATAGGTCTGTAAAAAGAATTAAGACTAAGCAACCATAAGGTTTTCTACCTTGGAATCTTAAGTCTGGAACTTAACACATCTAAACCACAGCTCATGTTACTGTCATTAATCATTCCTAGAGATCAAAATGTGTTCATTTGCTTAATATGAATCCATTAGATGTGCTGTACGAGCATGTATTTACTGATGATCACATCTGTGCTTTGGCATATTTATAATTAGATGCAGAGTTTATCAGGCAGTTACCAAAGATGTGTATCTGCTGTGGTTCACTTATAGATTCCAGATATGCAATTTTCTGTTTTACTTTTTCTTAAACTAATCACTGATACTGTTTGGAACTATAGATGGTCTAGTTGATTGGATAGGGCTGGGTGCTAGGTTGGACTGGCTGATCTTGGAGGTCTCTTCCAACCTACTTGATTCTGTGATTCTATGATTCTAATTTTTCCATGGTCCACAAGAGTATGGTCAAGTCAGAAATTCCATCACAGCAGGAAGTATTCACTTTCTTTAACTCCCATGCATAGTATGGAGAGGCTTGCAAAAAAAAACCCAAACCCAAACATCTGTATCTGGAGCCCTGAACTTCAATAAAAAGCAATTGCAAAAATACTGTAAATTCATAATCCACTCTAGTATGTTACATTGTTCCTTTGCACAGTGAAATAACCTTCATTATGATTATTATTATTATGCACAAGTCTTCCTAGAAGGATCTTGGTTAAGATGAGCTGGTGTTCTACCTTTTAATGTTTCAGCACTTTGACTCTGTGGATGTTTGTCTGTTCCAGAATCCAGCAATATTGTGGCTTCAACTTAGTGTGCAATATCAGGTGGGGGATGCTCTTTGTTCCTTTGGCGCTGTAATGCTACAGTCTGAGAAGAAAAGCTCTAACACCTACAACTGTCTCCATAACCTAAAGCTTTTCTTAATTAAAAACATTAATTAAGCCCTTTTGGATAGTGTGAGAGAGAGATTATCCAAGGAACTGCAACATACAGAAGAGATTCAGGACCCAGGCTCTGGCAATTTCTCTAGAACTTCACTCAAGTCAAGATGATAAACAGATGACACCGTTAAGAAAATCTAGAAGGCAAAAATATAGCCCCCATGTCACTTTAATGATGCCTCTGCTTATCACAGCCTATATTTTAGATCAACTTATACAGCATTTTTCTAAATCATAAAACTCTCTTGAGCTCTATTTTCTAAAGACAAACTGGTCTGTAAAGATGCATCAGTCAAGCAGAAGATTAATTCCCGTTGTACCAAGTTGTTGTTTTTGGCACAGAAGTCAATATTTATAAGACAGAAAGCAGCTGTAGTATGCAAGTTAGCATAGTACATAAATCTTAGCAGCAGGTTATAGCAAGATGATGATGCTATCCACAGGTAACACGATGGAAGCACTGCCACAACAGAGCCTTTCTAATGGTGGTCATCCATTTACCAGTGTGAGCTGCACTAATGAGGTCACACTGATTCACTTTGTGTCATTTCCCCTTTGGAAGCAATCAGCCCAAATATAAACCAGTAATACATTAGAAGAGGTCACCCAGCGCAGTAGCTCTGTAAAGAGTGAGCTATTTGTATAGGACTCGGAGCCAGATCCAGCCCTGCCCAGAGCAATAGGACATGCTGCTACTGACAACAGGGCCTGGGAAGAAGATTAACCCCCCGTCCCCTCCAAAGCTGGCTGAAGGAAAGTGCTGCTCTCGGCTTTGCCTGTGGTACTGGTGCTTCATCCTGTCTCTCTCATCACCCTGCCACATCGGTGCAGGGGCAGCAGGGAAGGCAGGAGGTTAACTCTCAATTTTCCTTCTGCTGATTGAAGCTTTTGCCTCCTACCCAGTGTTGTCAACCCCATGGCAGCTCTGGGAAGCAGACAGTTCAGGGCACAGCACTGCCAGGAGCTGTGGCAGATGTAGTCCTGCCTCCCTTGCAGGGGGGCAAGAGACTTGTCCTCTGACAGACATGCTGCCTCTCTTCCCCATCCCTCCACCTCTTTTGCCCACAGAACCAGCAGCTTAACAGCTGGTGGTGGCATGGGAGTGTCTTACTAACCACTCTGGTTTGGGATTGTTTTTTTCAAGAGACAAAACATGATGTGAAGCCCATTGAAGCAAACAGGAACGTTGTCATTCTTGCAAAGTGTTTCTCACCAGTGCCAGACCTCCTGGGTCCAACCAAGGGGCTTGGTAGGAATCATGAAGCACTTCACACTTCCTCAGTGCTGAGCAATGCCTCTGCAGCGATGTGATGCCCATCCTCCCTTTCCACCACATCAGAGACCTGGTGTGATTAGTGGCAATGTGAGGGTTCAAAGGCTGATGACTGACCAGCCAAGTGTCTCAGGCAGTCCCTCTCCATTCTCAGCCTCAGCTTCCATGTCTTGTTCCTTTCTGTTGCATACAATAAGCTCAATAAAGGGGAGACATCTAATTTTTGATGTACAAGGTTATCCAGTATCTCCATCAGCCTCTTTCCCTGTGCTGAAATGCCAGATAACAGATTCCTTGCCACAGTGTTCTCCCTAAGACTAGATGTGAAGGAAGTTCAACCTGGAAAAGTACTTGTTTTTTCTCTTCCTTCTGGAGAGACATATCACACTCAGTTTGGGTTTCCCAGAGCTGTTCAGATGAGTGCCACTCTCACATATAAGGCCATATGTTCTTTCAAGCACAGCATTCTCTCTAACCACTGCTGCACTCATTCTGGTATTTCCAGCCTCACTTGACCAAATTATATGTGGGTGAAGATGTTCAAAATTTAATGTTGAATAGATGCAGATTGAGCCCACATGGGAAGCAGGAAATACAATCGAAATGTGCAACTCTATTGTATGAATTCATCAATGTACATTCTGCATGCTTTGTAAATTTCACTAGCATGATCATCTATTTCATCTCTGGAAGACAAAAAGCTAGCAAATATGAATTTCTTTAAATAGGCAGCAGAAAGAGATTGACTTGAAATAAACAAAATAGTTGAAATTAAATTTTCTTGGCAAGATTTGCTTGTGTTGTTCATCAAATAAATGTACATTATGTCTTGCACTGTTACTCAGCTGTGATCCTATAATGTGTTTTCTGCATCCTGTCAGACATATGATCCTTTGTCCCATAATAGACCCAACTATCTCACAACCAGCTGAGCTCAGGGTCATCCCAGGGTCAGGCTGGTTAAAGATGGCTGTCAGTTCACTGCCTGACTCACAGATGCACTTTAAATCACCTTTATCTTACTTGTGCTGATGCTTTCCAGCCATCACTGTAGCAGGAGCTGTAGCATCTATGTACAACGTAGGGAAACATCTTGTAGCACCTCTGAACATTTCTCTGTGGGTATGAGATGTGCAATGTACCAAATATAAAGGTAGCACAGCTTAAGTAACATGAAATGAGACCTATTGCAACTACCTTTCTGCAAGATGGCTAAGCAGTGTCCTTCTCATCCATCCTGCAAATGAAAACAGAAATTCAGAAGGTGAAATATCACCTTTCAAATCAGAAGTATAGTTGTTACTGAGCCTGAAATTTCCAGCAAAGCCAGTATTTGCATAAGAAGGACAGATAATCTGAGAAATGCATCACCTGATGTTTTCATTGTGATAAATACCTCCCTTCAGCTCCTGATGCTATACAACTTCTTAATGTTTGTCACTAGTCTCCAAGGTATAGAAGAAAGACAGGCCTTAATTGTAAACTTACACATGCTTTATTGCCAGCTCAATGGCATGAACACATTTAACAGGATTGTCATTCCAGTTAATTATGCTGATTCTGACATGTACCTATCATGTCTAAAATTGATAGTGCTTTTCAACCAGTTGGTAGCATCACAATGCTGTGTCTTTGTCTCTAAGGTTAAGCATGTTAGAGGCCAGAGAATGGCAGAAGGAAAGAGTCCCTGCATACTAAGTGCTGCAAGCTCAACAGCCAAACCTCCTGTTCAGAGAACTGTAAATAGTTCAACTGCAGCACATGTTCTGCATTTCTGTGTGCTCCAGTCCCAGACCACCTGCCCCAGGCAAAGACAACAATCTTCATTATGCTTAATAGTAAACAACACTGTCCCAACCCCTCAGAAACTCTTAGCCTTGCTCACAACGTGGAATACCAGGCACCCAAGCAGATGGTAACACTTATTAAAGATATTAAAGCAGAAGAAAAGAGGGCAGAAAAGGAGGCAACTATTAGAAAACACTTTACAGCAAAGGAAAAAACAATTTCCATGTTTTCCCTGCAGCAGAAGTCTGAGTCTGTGAATTCCAGACTGAAGAAATTGAAGGAAGACTTGAAATCAACAGCAAACCACAAATGAGTATCAAATGAGAGTAGAACACCATCCATACCCTCAGCAGAGTTATTGTTGCCTAGATCAAAGCCTTGTTTTAAAACCTCACGCTGAAAAGGCAGATAGAAATCTAGAGAAACACTGCACCTCCCTTCCTCCCCACACATCCCAGTTTAAATCTTGTGGAGCACTCCAGAAGGAAAATGGAAGCACTGATATCTCACAGTCACACCTGGCTGACAAAGGTAATGTTTTCAGATTGTCAGGAAGGAAGCAAGGAAGGAAAGGAGGAAGGATTTCATCTGCTAAAAAGTGGATTAAAAATATTTAAGGCATTCATTTGCTACCATGTGACCCCCATGTCTTTCAAAGAAAATCAAGCTTTTGTCCCACACCCACCTGAAAAGTACAAAACAATGGCCAATGGGATCCAAACTAATGTAAACAGTGCAGCAATCTGGAAGAAAGAACCTAGAGGAATTATGAAATACATTAAGGAACAGCAACCCTGTTGGATGGTCATGTGAGATGTGACCTGGAATATCTCTCCATGCATTGTAGCAATTCTGCATTGTGCCCAGAAACCAAAGACTGAAATCTCTCTTCTCTGGGTTGTCCTCTGCTCCTGCCCAGCAGTCAATCCTTCCAGCTGCCCTTTAGCAAATATCCTCAAGGATAGTGGCAGCCACAGCCAGCAGAGTCCCTGCCTCGTTATCAGTCTTCTTTCTTTACATCAGCCTTGCCCTTTTGACCGCCCTCATCCTAACCTGGATTACAGCAGCAGAAGGGCTGCAGCAAGGGCTGGAGAAATTAAGATTGTGAGGTCTGGAAAACTGGAAAGACTTGGAGCATTAGTGAGCAGATCCTGAAGAGTTTGTCTTGTACGTGTGGATAGGCAGCTGGAAAACATCTAGATAAAGCTTTTTTTTTTTTTTTTTAATTCTTTTAAATCAAAGAGTAAGCATTGTGCAACGAAGAATTCTTTCCCCTCATTTTCTAATAAGAACTTTTTCAGCTCTTTACTTTTCACATGCATCCAACGTTGATTTTGGTAGTCAAGGAAAGCAGTATTTGCACTAGTGACATACTGGCTGAGCACATACTCCTAACTCACAATTAAAGTGATGTCCTTCAGATATAGCTGACAGGATCTCTGGTGCAGGGCATGGTGCCTGCCATTGGACAAATTCACATCAAGCAGGTATATCTCAAGACAGGGCTGCTGACAGACTTAATTCCTTTCTCCCTTTTCTCTTTGAGCTCAAATAACTCTTATCCCACTGATAGTGACTTCTGGGGCTACTTCAACATTCCTCTTTCTGATAAACTCCACTTTGAAATAGCTAGGGCACTTTATATAGCAAAAATATAACATGAGCTAATATATTTTGTGATGAAAGAAGATTTTCTATTTAATGTCTGCTGGCATATTTTTAATTTAAACATTTTTCTACAAAAAAAAAAAAAAAGTCATATCCTCTGGGATATCTTAAATTATTTAATCTTCACTTAAATGTGGATTGATTTTTTTTTTCCTGAAAGGTTGGTATATATTCCTCAATCTGGAGAATATTTAGGGAGAAACAAACCTAATTTTAAGGCTGAGGCTGGACTCCATCACCTTTAGTGCAGCTGCTCTGAGCTGATGCAGAATTGCACTGAATGAAGGACCTACTATAAGATTAAAACCATGAAAAAGTGTGCCTCATCATCATGAATCCTAAAGAGCACACCCGTGTACCCATAGATCACTCTCTTCCTTCAATATGGACATCTCAGACACATTAGCATGAAGGCAGTTCTGAAAGGTGAATGGCTATTTGAATTTCCTATGTGAGGTTAACAGCATCCTTCCCATGCTGAGGTTATGGACCAAATGCAGCATGAGGGGTACAGGAGACCCTGTGCAGCTGTGCAGCGACCAGCATCCCACATGGCTGAACATGCGTGCTGCCCTCAAGGAAGGGGCCAGGTTCCCTTCTCCTCTCAGCCAACACGCACCTGAATGCAGTTAATATTGTGCAGCTCTTCCATTCATCTCCTGTCTGGTTTTTTGGTCTCTAAGAGGAAAGGAATTTTATGAAATAAAGATCTAAGGGGGAGTGTGACAAACCTTGCAGCCCTTGTGAGAGGTTGTTTTGCCTCTAGACCAAAGGGGAGGAGACCTGATCCTGCTCCCGTGCTAGATAAGCAGATATCCTGCAGGCAAGCAAAGCTGGCAACAGGCTGAATTCATGGTGAGAGTTGAAAAGCTTGTTTTTCTATATGCACAACAAACCAGAAATGTTGACAGAAAAGCAAAAGAACATCTGCTCATGCTGATCTATGAATGCTTTCCCTGGCTCCATTAACCTCGCTTCTTTCTCTGACTCTTTTTTTCCTAAACTGGAAATTATCATTTTAAATGTTCAAGGCTTTCATTTCTCTATTAATCAAATTAAATCTCCTTAGCCACAGTTAAAATACTGCGTGAGGTGCTTCGACCAAAGATCATTTGCCTTGCAATTAGAACTCATTTTTAATACAACAGGGGGGATGTAGAGAACCACAGCTTTAGAATCAATATCACTATAAATTACATGGAAAAGGAAACAGCAGCATCCTAGCTTGAAACAACAGATTTATTATCCAAGTGGGTAGTATTGTATCGACAGAGTACATAAGTTTATAAAGAAAGAGAGAAGGAAATGCACAGAGAGAAATCAATGTTAACATGGGCTCACTGTTTAAATGCTGCATTTGTGGTAACTAATTTTCACTTATTATTTTAAATTGCAAAATGTCACATTGAAAAATGGTTAGTGGCTAAAAATATCCTGTCTCCAGTATTTTCTAAGGCAAAACTCCACTGATTTGAATGAAAAATATCTGCAGAAGAGGGTACCATTTTGTGTTCTGTATTTAATCCTGGTTAAAATTGGTTACTTAAAGGTCTCCTCCATTCCTCTATTTGGAACAGAATCACAGTTAAGGTTTCAGTGAAATTGCTTGCATCATTTTTATTCAATAGGATGAGCAAAGGTGTTCTTTCTGAAAGCAATAAATACTTTTAATTCACCATCTCCTTTCACAAGCAGGATTTCCTTGTGGTTACTTATGTATATGCCTTTAAATGTTTGACCAGAGGATTTCTTGTTAGATTTCCACT
This sequence comes from Pogoniulus pusillus, assembly GCF_015220805.1. Classification (NCBI taxonomy): domain Eukaryota; kingdom Metazoa; phylum Chordata; class Aves; order Piciformes; family Lybiidae; genus Pogoniulus; species Pogoniulus pusillus. Next base: position 7,742,361 of record NC_087291.1, on the reverse strand, counting down.
GCTTTCAGCATGCAATCTGCCCTGCCATCATCTCAGTGAAAAGAGAGTGCCCATTGTTTGCCCACTGTTGAGTACAGAGTTTGCAGTTAGGGCCTGATCCAGAGCCCAGGCTAATGGGCGTGTTGTCTTCTGTTGAACCTCCAGTGAAAGTGGGAGTCAACCTGTACGGTTTACCAGTCTCAAAATACATCATTGTGTTACAAAAAGAGAACTACATGGAGATTATCTGGATTTCTCTTGTCTTATTTGCAACCAAACCAGTTTGGTAGAGGAACCTCAACAGAATTTTTAGCATTTTTGTCTGTGTTCTCTGTAAGATTTACTGTGTCATTCAGACCATGAGGTGAGGAAAGCATAATCTGAAGGGGGAGGGGGGAGAAGAAGTTATCTTCACTAGTCTATTACCAGGTTCAATAAGCCTAATATTTTTATCTGAAGACCTGCAGGTCTAAAGTGAGATGAATCTCTAAGACAATGAGTCACAGTAGGTCCAATGAATGTGTGAGGTCAGGTACACTCAAATCTTTCAGTTTGTGAGCTTACTTGAAAGAAGTGGATAATGCTTCTTTAACATGAATCCAGGTTCAAGGAGAGCATACATGTTCTTATGGCTACAGACACTAAAGACACTGCATATTTGCTGTTCAGTGGGAGCTCAAATGTGTTATTAGGGGTAAGTCTTCTCAGACCTTTTTTGCCTCACTCTATTTTCATAATCATTGCCTCACCTCCTTGCACTGTCAGAAAAACAAACAGAACAAAACAAAAAAATTTAAATCAAAACTCCTTGAGTCCTGCCTGTCTGCAATACTTCCATATCTGGACATACTGTTCATGCCAATATTGATTGCTAGAAAGAGTTTTCCTCCAAAACAGTATTTCTATGTAGTGAAATATGTGCGACTCTTCAATAGCTTACCTCAGCTGGGATCACCTTTCAGTTTCTAGACAGTGGTTTGGGTTTTTTGATTGTTTGTTTTCTTTTTTCCAGCACAGCATGAAGAACATGACACTAGCTCAACCAACGTGTTTTGGTTTGACCCATCTGTCTCAGAACCACGCATAGATGTAAAATCCACTGATACCACAGAGCAGTGCTGCAGATATATTATTTCTCACAAAATAGACTAGTCTGGGGCTAGTGAGAAGAGATTAGTCAGTGAGTTCCTTTTGGTGAGGGCCAGTGAGTTTTTTTTTTACAGATACACTAAGAAAATGAACTGGGGTTTAGGTGGCATTTCCACTGCAACTGATGCTTTGCACGGGAGTTAGTTGAGGAAGTAAAGCCATAGCAAAAGTCTAGAAAAAGCTTTGGTTTGTTGCTACAGAGGAGTTTCACTTAAAACTGTGTAGAAATGCCCACCACAGCTTAGCTCCTTCCATAATCTTCACTATCTCATGAAGGCAATGAGAAGTCTGAACAAATGGTTATTTTCTGAAGCTCCTTCAATGTTCTACCCCAGATCTGTCCCCAGATGGAGTCTGTGATTTACACAGATGTGCTTTGCACCTGAAGGCTCACTGGTGTACAGTGAAGGAGAGATATCCTCTGCCCCCTGCCCCACGATTCCCCTGTCAGCCTCTTCTTCATACCCATCTCTTTTCATTACCTAACGAACCTAGTCTCCTGTGTTTTCTCTGCTCTTTATTCCATGTCACTGGGGCTGAGTGGCTGCTGAAGATGAGAGGATATAAGGAGTGTGAAGAGGGAAGCTTCTGCCTTTGGTCTGAGCCTGATGGGGAATGATGAAAACCACATGGGCTATGAAATAATCCAGTCCAACTTTCTGTTTACTGAGCTCCCTAGAAAAGTCAACATCTGTCACCGAATTGCCCCTCAAAGGGGCACTCCCCTGCTACAGAACCCCGATGGCAGGTTCCATCCTTCTTATGCAGCACGGGCTGAAGCGGAGGGCTGTTGACAGAGGAAAAGGAAGGTTATCCGGAATTTGATGACGGCTGTATTAGTAGACAAAGGACATCAGAAGCGATACCCCTGGCTCAGCGCTGCGATGCCACCTCAGACGCAGTCGTTCGGCCCGCAGTCCCCTGCCCCTCAGCTCGCAGCCAGCCTGCAGCTCTTGGAGTCCACCAGGGGCACGCCAGGATGAGCTCGATGTTTGCCCTCCCTGCAGCCGGGGGCTTTGTAGGGCAGTCCGCGGAGCTAGGTGCAAAGGAGTGCGGACACTGGGCACCATGCCCCCCCCTCACCCCCGGGCAAGGCGCGGGACAACGCAAAGACATGCAGACCAGCCCGGGGCTGCAACCCCACTTCGTTGTTATTGCGATGTACACAGCGAATTTTCCTCGTGTTGCCCAATGATCAGACACTAAGACAGCTGCGAATGCAATCGATTGCTATAAAATGCATTAGCACAGCGCTCAAAGTAGATATTTCCTTGGATTTGGTTATTTTTATTATTTTAAAATAATCGATAGCATATTGCTGTTGCTTTTGAGGTTTGCTTGCCTGGTTGGTTGGTTGGTGGGTTTTTTTTCCTGACAGAGAGGGACCCGCCGAGTTACAGTACAACGTAGATTAGTGTTAGAAAACGTATGGTTACTTGTGAGCAAAGCCAAGGGTATGGGATGCAAAGAGCAACTGCTGAGCAGCGCGGACGAGAAGGTCCCCGGCTCCCGACTGCTCGGACAATTCCTACAACTGTTGAAAGAGAAACGTTCCATGAGTCTCTGTATTTTCCTAATCACTCGGCTTCCCACTCAAGAGATAGACGTCTCAGATAGACGTGACCACGGGCAAAAAGAGTTTGTATCTGAGCTCGGTTTCGAGTCCTCTCGAGCCCCTTCTCTCTTTTGATGTTCGAGATGTTTTTTTCTCTTTTTTTTTTTTTCTACTTTTATTTTCATAAACAGGGAGAAAATTTGCAATACGTCCACTGACCAGTGGAAAAGCTGTGAGCTGGATATTGGTTTAATCAAAATCGAAGTTCATCTTTATTTGGCCACATTTTTATACTAATCGATACCCCCGATTTAACTTTACGAGATACTTATTTTCAAGGAAAGTCGATCGGAAAGCAAAAATAGTTGCAAAAGTAGCCGAAACATTCTCCTTGTGGAACAAATGCTTAAAATATGTCACTGTCCTGTAAAAAAATAGTGCAGAAGCATTTTTCCAGGCCAATTTCTGCTCGTGTTACTGAAATGTGTAAACCTTTTGAAGTTTTACGGCAAAGAGGATCCTTTGCATGATCAAAATCAACAAAGTTTGCCCCTAAATTCTTAGGCACAAGGGAATACTTCGTTCCGCAGGGCTCACACTGGTTTCAATGGTTCTTTCTGAGCTTGCAACCAGAGTTAACCTGCAATATTTTATGGCACATAAACCATAAAAGAATGACGTTAACAGTGAAAGTCGGCCAAGCAGTGTGCCTAGGGGAGAAAAGGAATGCTTGACTTGGAAAGGAAAGGGGGGGGGAAGAACAAAAGAAAAAGAGAGGGAGTGAAGTAAGAAAAAGACAGAAAATAAAGAAATGTTTTGGTTTGTTTTGAGACGTGGTGCTGCTATTTATTAATACATTATTAATTTATTCGTGTATTCCCTTTTCGTGTTTACCGATTTACTGCGATCTCACAGAACTAGTTGCTAAGGAAAAACCGACAAGAGATGCCGCTCCTAAACTTGCTCGGATAAGCATTTCAATACGATAATTTCCCCCAAAATCACTTAAGCCCTCCAATTCTCCGCCTTGCCGCGGGCCGCGGCGTGCAGCTGTCGGGGAGCGGCCTCCCCCGAGCGCTCTCCCCAGCGCTTCTCAGGCTCTCCCGCGGCGGTCCTGGGACCCGGCCCAGCCCGGAGCCTCCCCGGGTCCCAGACGGCAGTTCATCGCCTTGCGAGCCCGGGATCCCGGCAATGCTGGAGTGGGAGCGAGGTATCTCTGAGAAGCGATTCGCTGCTGCAGAGCCGCTCGAGTCTATAACCTAAACGTGAGCTGCCATGAGAGAGGTGCTAATAAATCCTATTAAGCATGTATTTATTCAGTGATTGCATGAACTTTGGCCTTTGAAGAGTCCCTGCAATTAGCAACGACGTCCATCGCGTCTTGCCCAGATCTCTCTCTACTCTTTTCCCGTGAAGGATGTAGCAGGCAGTACAGAGGTGCTGCTCCACCAGCACCTTCATCTGTAGAACGAGTGGCCATCCGCCTCTGACCATCCCGCGTAGATGAAAGCCCCGAGCATCCCTCCCTTTGCCCCGGCACACTCCCTTAGAAAGGTCGGATCCCTTGCAGGAGGGTTTGTTCCCCGCACTCTCGGTATCTCTTGCCGGGGGTACCCGCCTTTACAGTGGTTTCGGCTGCAGCGCGGGTGAGGGGGAGATGCCGGAGTTTTGCTGTCTCCGCAAAACAAAGGAAAGCGATTAAGATTTAGTAAAAACTGATGAGCAAAAATGAGAGGAAAGTTGCCATGCCGGGGAGACAGCGAGGAGAGAGGGAGAAGGATGACTCTGTAATTGTTGCCTTTACCAAGGCTGTGAGATTAACCACTGGGACTTATTCTAAAGCGACCCATCACCGAATTCATTTCTGTTTGAACTTTCGGTGAACCTGAGATTAAAGAGGGGAGAGCAGCTAAGCAGTTTGTTGTTAGCTGCCTTTTCAACAGCCCTTTCAGACTGAGTAAATATTGATCGGTTTCAATCTGATTGCCCCAGAGGAAAACACCAAAGCATCTCAATAGCCTCCAAAAGTAAACTTTAAAGGTGAACAGCAGAAATGGCCTTAAGTATGATAGGAAGATGCTGAACTCGGTTTGACATTGGGACGCGTTTGGTTTGGGGCTTTTTTGGGGGGGGGGGGGGGGAGAAAGTGTTTCTTCATTTTTTCCTTTTGAGAATCTAGACAGAAGAAATAAAGTAACTTTTAGAAGGTGTTGAAACAGGATTTCTGCGAGATGAAGGGCAAATTAGTGTCTCAATCAGGCCAAGGCATTCTGATATTTTAGCCATTTTTTAAGGTAGAAACTCTAAGCTAGGCATTTTCTTTTATCTTCCCCACACCCCCTGACTCGAAAAGCTGGTCGTGTCGAAATAATAATAACGGCAACAAAATGAGCCAGGATCGAGAGGTTTGGAGTGTCTTTGCTGGAAATCGATCAGGGCTACGCGGAGGGGGAAAAAGAAAAAAAATGGATTTGGGCTTGGAAGGAGACGGCATTCTTTGCCGATGAATCGCTCACCGCAGACTGACGCACTGACAAGTGTCTTGTCTCTTGCATTTAGGCTATAATTTATGGCCACTCTAAGTCAACACCGGGGGAGCCGAGTTGCGGATCCGGATTTCAGCAATGTTTAGATCCAGATTTCGATATTGAAATGCCCTCATTGGCATGCAAATGCCACTTTAACACATCCAAGTCTCTGGAAGAAGGCCATCTGTTTTGTTTTGTGGCTTTACACTAATAAACAAAAGGTAAAGTATATGGCAGGCGGGGAAATGAAAGAAATAGAGGCATCGGCGGGAGTCTTTGGAGACAGCCCTGCTCCCTTGCAGATAGCTCGGCTCTTGATATGGCCGCCGCGCCTTGCAAATCAGGGCTTGTCTCTTTTGACACCAAAGTGAAGAAAACGTCGTTGATTCTCTGCGGATCCCGCAAAGCAAAGCCTGGTGTGGGCAGCCCGGACCCTGAAGAAGCTCTCTCCCGCAGATGGGCTGGGTGAAGGAGATGTTACGCATGTCTGTTCTGAAATTTAAGAGGCACCAGTGACTTGAAACACCTCCGTCCAGATCAGCGTGTCTCTGCCCCGTCCTGCCACAGGTTTCTAAACACACACGCCAATTCCCTCCCCGTGTTTGACACATCCTCGACATCTTGAGATATTTACCTGTTGCAACGTGCTTTTATTCACGACTGGGGAAAAAAAAAAGGTGGCGGTAGTAACGAATGGGCTGGGGTTAATGCCAGTTGCACATTACCGACAGCTTGGGAGCTATCTCCCAGCTTGGCACCCATCAGCCGCTTGGGATGGCAGCCTAGAGTGGGTCTGGGGAGAGGAGCAGGACCATCTCAGTGCAAGGGCTGATTAAATGTGCAGAGGTTGTCGAGAGGCCTGCAATGTGAGGAAAGACTGGCTGAAGACAGTTTCTGCTTTTGAAGGGTGCTCTGTTTATTTTAGTGTCAGCATCTATCACGAGGTGAAAAGGTTAGCACTTGACCCAGGAAGTTCTCGTGTTTGTGCTTCAGAAATAAGTCGGGATCATAAATTCCTCTCATTTACAGAGGAATGAGAGAAGTGCCTTATGTTTTCTAAAAATACTATTAATTGATGATAAGAAAGGAAAAAGCTTTGTGTTACGAGTCAAACTGGGCAATCAGAGCTCTGACCCCAGGAAACAACACATGAGGAGTAACGTTGGGCGACACTTCTTCCCTTCCCCCCCCCCCCCCCCCCCGGAAAGGCCCCAGCAGTAGAAACTAAGGGAAAACAAACTGCTGAGCCCAGCCTGTGACTCAGCGCTGACGTCACGCAGCAGTAGGCAGAGGAGGGCTACCTGAATGTGGGATATATTTATTACAGATATTATAAGGACCCGTAAATCCTGCCCTGGCTTCCATCACCAGCGGAATCCCAGAGCCTTTCATGATTGTACAGAAAATCAGGAGGACATTTCGTTCACACACGACAACTGATAGAACTCAGTGTACCTGCAGTACAGACAGCACGGTGCATCATGCAATGGTCCGGACACCAACCACAGAAATTATACATTCATTTGGCCATTTGTCACATTCGCGAGTAGGCTGAAAAGACATCGAGTCTAAAGGAAGTTTAATAACATGAAAATAGGAAGAGGTCTTTTGATGGTTATACCCTTCTGCTGAGTATAATCCAGCACAGCTTTCGGGAGGGGGAGGGGAAGGGGGAGTAAAGCACACAGGGTAAGGTCTACAAAACCTAGTGCAATTGAAGCCTTGTTTGTCACATTTAAAGATATAGCGCTACTTTTTTTTTCTTTTTCTTTGAGGTATCTGCTTGATCTTAAGACGTTCACTTGGTACTGTCATCGGCTTTACCAATATAAAACTGGATCCAGTTTGGCAAATGTGCTCACCCTGCTTAACCAGATAATTGAAACGTCATTTCTAGAAAATTCTGTAAAAAGATAAATCTCTCGGACAAAGTATTTACAAGCAACAAATTCATAGACACGAACAAATAATACATTAAATTAAGGGGGTGAAAGTCCTATAGGTCGTGTAAACACTGGCAATAGTGCATCTCTTCGTGAGGTTATGTACCCTAGACAACTCGTCTTTCACTCAGGGATACTCAGAGGAGCGTCCTTGTAGCAGAGGAGGAAGGCCCTTACGCTTGTGCCAACACAGATGCTCCAGCGAAAGTTTTGGGCGCGTGGGGGGTGGTGACGCAAAAGAGAATCCCCTGGCACCAAGGTGCCGGGACACGACGGTTGAGAGGCGAGCGGGCGCAGAGCCGGAATCCCCGAGGAAGGGGGAGACCGGACGCCGGACTGCTGGGACCTCTCGGGGAGACCGACCAACCGAGGAACCGACCCACGGACCAACATAACCGCGGAGAACGAACGCGAGCTGTACTGTCCGGAGCATCGCGATGGGGGGCCGTAGGGGGTGCCCGAGCTCAGTTGGGAGCAGCGAGGGTGTCCGAGGCGGAGGATGCGGGCGAGGCGCTGCAAGGCGACGAGCAGGACTTCTCCGAGGAGTCCTCCGCCTTCTCCTCGCAGCTCGTAGGGGTGGAGGGGGAGATGGGCAGCAGCCCCTCTTTCTCGCGTTTCTTTTGCTTCATCCGCCGGTTCTGGAACCAGATCTTCACCTGCGTCTCGTTGAGCTGGAGGGAGGCGGCGATTTCCACCCGCCTGGCTCTGGTCAGGTACTTGTTGAAATGAAATTCCTTCTCTAGTTCGGTGAGCTGTTTGGTGGTGAAGTTAGTTCTGACAGTGTTGGGCTGTCCCACGAAGCCGTACTCACCAGCCTTGCCTGCAAGGGAACGTACAGAGGTAAGTAAGCGCAAATGATTTATAGGCAACGTGATCAATATGTCCACACCTGCGAAGCGATAGGGAGCAAGAACTTCTTAGGAGAAGAGGGAAGACCCGGCAGTGAGTGATGGAGTGCGAGGTGCTAAACCGTAGTCAGCCTCTAGTGTCAGAGGAAACTTGATAAGTGGTTTATGAATTACAAGAAATATGACCGCGAGAGAGGCGAAGAGGGGGAGTTAGGAATACGCGGCGCTAGCTTCCAGGGCTGCGGGCAGACGACTTGCGGCTGCTGGCAGAGGTGCGGGCCGCCCGACCTGACCAGCACCCCGCGGGACACCGCGCATCTTCCTTCGCATCCACTGCAGAGGGAAAGAGAGAGAGAAAGAGAGAGAAAGGAGCGGGGACCCCCTCCGGCCCCCGAGCCGGCCACTGACCTGTTTTGGGTGGGTTTCTTTTCACTTTCATCCAGTCAAAGGTTTGCGCTGCCGGCGAGGTCTCGGCGGAGGGAGAGCGGGCGTTTTCCCGGTGGCTGGCATGGAGGGGAGACAGGGTATGATTGTAGGTGCTCAGGGGCAGGCTCTGCTGCTCCTGCCCGTAGTGGGGAGGCACGTACTGAGCAGGACTCCCCGCGTAGCTCTGGTGCGGGTGCTGAGCAGCGGCAGAGGAAGAGATGCTTCCGGAGTACACGGCGGGGGCACAGGGGGGGAAGCCCCCACCCAGCTCCGCGTCCTGCCCGAGTGGGTAGGGGCTGTACGCCGGTCCGAAGCCCTGCGCACCGTAGGTCGGGCCACAGCCCGGGTGCGCGTAGGACACCCCCAGGCCGCCGTGGTGCTGGTAGGCGGTGGGCTGGGCCGGGGGATGATGGTGGCGGTGGGGGCTAATAGGCACCCCGCGACCCCCAAGGAAGCGGTCCTCTCCGCTGCAGCTGCCGGCGCTGACCGCGCAGGGCTGGAAAGTTGTAATCCCGTGGTCTGGATGATAGGCGCGGGCGGCGCATCCCCCCGCCTCGCCGCCGAGAACGGGGTACTCGAGGAAGGAGCTCATCCTCGCCGTTTCCCTCTGTCACGCCGCCACCGGGTCTTCAGCGTCCGGCGGGGCCGCGCCAACTTTTCCACTTCCTCCATGGGGCCGGCAGGAAAATGACACGAAGGTGCAGGCAGCGGGCAGGCACGTGGGAGGCGGCAGCCAATGGCTGCGGCGCCTGCGGGACTTTCCCGGCTGCTGCCGTTGATAGATAGATCGCCGCGTCGGGGACATTTAAACGCCGAGCGCTCCGACGGCGTGGCACGGCACGGCGCTGCACCGCGGGGCAGGGCAGCGGCGGCCCCCCGGGGAGGCAAGGGTGGGCCGGGCCTGGCTGTCGCGCTGCCGCCGAGGTCCCGCCTGGCGGCTGAGAGGGGAAGGCGGGAGACACACGGAGTCTGCTCCCGGCCTGCGGAGCCCGCTGGCCCTCCCCTTCAGGGTGAGTGCTGCTGCAGACAGGGTGCCTCGGCGCCTCCCCTGCTGTCGGCACTGCCAGGTCGGTGCAAGGCATGTCCCCCGTCCCCTCCCCTCATCCTCATGTGGCGGTCGCGAAGGGGTGGCTGGATCGGTGTTTCGGGTCGGGGGTGGGGGGCAGGACGGCGAGGGCAGAGCTGAAGGCATTAGCCCTGGAGGTCGGAGATGACATGGGACGGTATTTGTGGCTGCGGGCTACTATAGAGACGGCGATGGTGACAGGGACGGGGATGAGGATGAGGCGGATAATAAGGATGGGGCAGAAGACATGGAAAGCGATAGAGATGGGAAGAGGTTGGAAATGGGATTGGGACAGGGCCGAAGGATCTCGCTGCTCCTTTTCAACCACAGTCTCATCGCGACGCCAAGAGTTAAAGGGGCTTGGCCAGGACTATGACCAAGCGGCCGCGGGCATTAACATGGAAATGAACCGCTTTTGGCACTGACTGCCATTGTGTTCTCCCGTGCTCACTGGCCTCGCCCTGGCCCTTATTTCTACTCCCCCCGCACCTCCACCGGCCTTACTAGCACCAAACTGGGTCTCGAGTGTGGGAGGAGGAGCCGGAGACAAGGGGACGGATGACTAGGCGGAGACCCGCGGGCTTCGCAGCCCGTCTGCTGGGTCCCTGCGGTGTTGCGGCCGCCTGCCCGTCCTGGGACCAGACGGGGGAAAGGCTGCCCAGGGTGCCGCGAGTTGCAGCCTGGCGGCCCGAGGACACGGCCCAGGGCAAGGGCAGAGGGGTAGCGGGAGGCACAAGGGCCCGCTGCTCCAGCTCCTTTGTCCGTGCGCTCCTCCATCCGGGCTGGCAGTGGCGGAAGATGGCAGATGGCCAGTGGCAGAGGAGGCCCCAGGACCCTTGGGAACAGAGCTGAACATCGACTCAAACCCACCCCTCCCTAATCGAAAAAAAGAGTCCTTGGATAGTGAAGAAGGGAGAGCGGTAGGATGTGGGTGGTGAGCTCATAGCAGGTTTGCATCCGTGGGAAAGCAAAGGGAGGGGTAAAGACTGGGTATTCGTCCGTCCCGGGCCACCGAGGGAGAGAGAACAGCACCAATATGCTTTCAAGAGGCATCCTGCAAAACGTTCACCTCGGGGATACACGGATGGAAAGACACGTCCCCTGCCACCAGCCCCGGGAGGAGCTGCCTTTTCCGTTTCTGCAGGTGCATTTCCAGGCTGCGCCTAAGTCGCTTGCTTCTCACACTCGGTTCTTGCTTATTTTGAAATCCAGAAGGCACTTCTACCCCACTACCTCTCCCTGCTCACGAACAAACACACACATACAAGTCCTCAAGCTCCTCCCTCCCACATGAACTACAGCATCCTCTCCTGGGGCAAAGCTCTCCTACTGCTAATTCAGCTCTGATCTCATGCCACCTCCACAGCATTTCTACTGCCAGCCAAAACAGAAGGGTTACTCTCTCCACCGTGCATCTGTCGGTATATCCTCTGTATTTCCATTTGTTCCGATTTACTACGTAGACACAGCTGGTTATGGGCCCTCTTGAAAGGTTCTGTCTCTTAGACTCCAGGGAGGCAGGGTGGAGGACAAGAGTAACAACACTCTAGAGGCATTTATGGCTTTATACTGCACCAATTTTAGCTACGGATACAGCTGAAAACACATCTATTCCATTATTGTAACACAGTTGTGATAAATACCACATAACTGCATAAGGCAGTGAAAAAAGACAGGTCGCTGGGACTCTTTACTAATAAAAGGGCTGACACCTTTTCATTTTTCTCAGAGAGACAAGAAAAAAAATATCTTTTTCTATAAATCCAGTTTAGCCGTAAGTTCCGTCGAATCACAGCACCTCTCACAGTCCGCAACATTCTGGAAATCTTTTTTCTCTCTCTTTTTCGTGCCATTGTCTCTTTTGTTGCATTGTCTTTCTGGTGAGGCGTTGGGGGTTTGCTGCCTGTACTGTTCATGGGGGCAACACCATGAGAAGGGCCGAAGCAGAGGAGAACACACCGCCCCTTCATTCTGCCCTCAGGCAGGTCTGTCGTCTCCGCGCCCGTCCGCGGCTCCGCTCCGGGCTTCCTGTCTCGGGACTGGGGCCGAGGGAGCAATCCCCGGAGTTTTCCATGGCAGTGTGCCCTTACTGTGGCTTCAGGGCTCTCCGTGAGACTCGAAAGTGACTCCTGCTCACTACACCCCCACCCCCCCAATATATTTAAGTGGAGTTTAAGATAAGTTTAAATCTAGTTTGGGTTTGGGGTTGTTGTGGGTTGGGGTTTTTTTGTTTGTTTGCTTGCTTGCTTGTTTGTTTGTTTTGTTTCCTGGGGTTGTTTGGGGTTGTTTTGTTTTGTTTTGGGTTCTTTTTTTTTTTTCAAGCGTTGTCATCATCCCAAATTCTGGGCACACAAAACAAAACAAACAAAAAATCTTAACCCGTACGCGTATGCTGCTGTCCAATTTAACCCGGTGGTCGAGGAGTTAAAATGCCAGTAAGGCGGCTCACTTTCCACAGGGACAAGGCTGGGGCGGAGAGAAGAAGAAGCAGGGCCGAGGTTTCCCCGCGTCCGCAGCTCAGCCAAGATGTTGTTTTAAAAGAGCAATAAAAATGAGTTATGACTAAACGCCTTTTCACTTAATGGTTTTAGACGGGGATCCCCAGCCCTGGCAAATACGTAAGAGGATTTTTATTTGTGCATGTGTTCCTGCAATTGATCTCTTTGATGACATTCTCATTCATAGAAAGAGTTTGATTTATGGCTTTCGGAAGAATTGCGTTCAGCCCTTCCAGCTATAACCCACGCATCCCAGATCCACAACGTGTTGCAAGGCTGAGAGACCACACTTCTCACACGGACGGACAGCAGAACCCAGTCCACAAAAACCTTCGCTCAAGCTCCGCTCGCCTCCCCAGTGTAACCGCAGGCTCACACGCTCTCACGTATACAGAAAGCTGCGATCGCACCCGCCCGACACCCCTCGGGCCCGAAGCTGTAGAGCCTCACTGGCATCTGTTGCTCGGTTTTAACCCGAAGAACGAGGTTCGCCCTCCGCTTTGGGGTCCGGAATTCCGCTACCCGGGTAACAGGCAGTTTGATGAAGATTTCTGAAAGCCCATCTTTGCTGCCACCAGCAGAGTGGAGAGCCTCGGGAAAATCCTAACTTTAAACTCAGTTTTCCCTTTTCATTACAATTTCTTCACCCTGTAAGAATATTTAAAGAGAAAGCTATATGTTTGTGTCCCGCACCATCCTTCAGAAGGACCGAGTGGAATGGCTGATTCCTCCCTAAATCCTTTTTTCCCTTCTGCTTTTCTGCCACCCTTTTGATTTAACAGACACTAACTTCTCCGTTTCTTCTCCTTCTAGGACTGATTTCTTGGATCGTTCAGAACGCTCTGAGCTCTCGTATTTTTTAGGATGTGCCTTCTGAAACAGCTTACTGGCTGCTAAGCACTACTTTCTAGAAAAGCTGGATTAGTACCCCCGACAGGAAAAAAAACGGAGAAAAAAAAACAACCACACAAAACTAAAAAGCTTTTCGTGTATGTAACAGGCTAGTTTCTGCAGGAGATGCTTATCCTACTGAGTCTGTCACGTTTGCCCTGTAACAGAGAAAGTGCTTTTGTTACAGCTCAGCATTTCCAAGCTTTGTATCCTCACGGAGAAAAGAAGCTACATTTATACATTAAAAGGAGGAGATCTCCATCAAAGATGTGAATGGTTTTGGTTTCTGTGGTTTGTTGTTGGTTTGGTTGTTTGGGGTTTTTTGTTTTGTTTTGTTTTTGTTTTGTTTCATTGGGGTTTTTTTAACTTGTGAAAACGCATAGAATAAAAAACTGGAATGTGTGTTTCCTCTATAATAGATGTCCTAAATTGCCAAAGGGGCAAAGACCATAGCCAGCATGTAGGAATTTGATTATTAGTAAATTAAGAATAGAACAGAGGGGGAGAAATGTCCATTATGTTATCAATCTTGGAAAGAGAGAAAGAAAAAATAGAAAGCTCCTTGTAGCAAACAAGAATTTATTCTACCAAAAATACTTATGACAACGCATCCTAATGCAATACAAAAATAAAAAGAAAGTGAAGATACAATTCCTATATGATCACTTTCTTACAGACCTCATATATTGCTTTCATAAAAGAACCTAGGATGTGGCTAGGTTGAAATTGAATACAACTAAAACTTTGTAAGAAATGGCAAAATGGCACAGCAGAGGGAGGTAATAAACAGAAAATACTGACCAGGAAAAGGGAGGGGGGAATTAATTCACAGGAAAAATAAAGAAGGATAAGGAGAAGAAAGCAGGACCCTTGGAGAGGACGTCTTTACTTTCTCAGTAATTCAGATGCTGCAAGTCAATTGTAGTGAGTGTGTCTGTAAAAAAATCAAAACTGTCAGCAGAAATATCTACGGGACTGTCCAGAGATCCTGGCAAACTGGGGGAAACTGCATCCGAAAGCTGTAGGCAAGAATCTGTAGAGAAGACGCTAAAGTCCTGTAAAGAAGGGACATCTAGGGCCTCAGGACTGTCATTGTTCAGGCCAGCTGCACAGTTCTGGGCCATTGTTGAGAGGCAGTTTTGAACAGTGGGTGACTGATGTTGAAAATGTTTCAGATTTTTCTCATTGCTTGTTAAAGGAGAAACGGGGAAAGTTTGGGACTCGCCATTGTGCGTATTTTGTGCCTGCTGCTGGGAGAGGGCATTCTGCTGGAAAGCGTAGCCTTCCCGCTCCAAGAGAGCACCGGAGACGTTGGTGAGAGCTTGCTCAAAGAGGGATTTTTCCTCCTCTTCCTCCTCCACCGCTTTCTCGGGATCCTCTAGGCTCTTATATTTCCCCTCGCTGTTTTGGTTCTCCTTGCACTGGGTCTGTCTCTTGTGTTTCATCCTTCTGTTTTGGAACCAGACTTTGACTTGTCTCTCAGTCAGATCCAGCAAGGCTGCAATCTCAACCCTTCTTGGTCTACAGAGATACTTGTTGAAATGAAATTCTTTCTCTAGCTCCAAAAGCTGGGTGTTGGTGTAAGCCGTCCTCAGCCGCCTAGATCCACCGTTACTGCTATCAGGGATTTCAAGGGGATCTGTTAAAAAAAAAAAAAAAAGAAAGAAAGAAAGAAAGAAAAAGAAAGGAAAAGGAAAGAAAAGAAAAGGGAAAGAAAAAAAAAAGAAAGAAAGAAAAGAAAAACACCACCACACGCAACCCAAAGCACCACCGCCAGAACACCAAAGGCAAAAACACACATACACACACAAAATAGATAAATGCATGGATTGAATTTCAGCACCGAGCACATCGCATCCCGCGGGGTGGGGAGGGTGGGAGTGGAGGTGTGTGTGGGAGTGCTCTCTGTGCACGTATGTGTCTGTATCTATATGTCCATATAGCATAAAATAGCAACTGCAACAAAATGGCCGCCTTTGGATGCAGTAAATCCATTGTGTTGCACTGCTGAGCGCCTGGTGCTGCGTGCCCCTCGGCCACCCTCGCAAAATTACCGCCTCCAGCTCCCCAACCTCCCCACACCAGAGCAAACTTTATATTAGCCATACCGCAATTTATAATTAATGCATCAGCTGCTTAGCTGAGCGGGAGCAATCTATCACTCTTCATTACTGTCAAATATCCCAACTCTAGGACGGCGAGACAAGAGAGGTCAGCTCCAACTCAAATAAATCATCCCCCATTAAGCAAGTTTGGGGAAAGTTTGGGTTTCCAGAGAGCCCCGCCAGCTCTGTCCTCCCTACCCGCCCGCCCCTCCGCCTCGTCGCTCCGCAAAGCCGGGGCAATGTGGGCAGCCAAAAAAGCGGCCCGGCGGGGCCGTCGGCAAGTGTTTGGACTGACCTTTGTGGCTGAGGCAGGCAGGTCCAGCGGCTGAGGCGGAGGCCGAAGCGGGCGGCAGCGCGGATCGCTTGGACGCCTTTTTCTCTTTCATCCAGGGGTACTCCGGGGGCGGCGGGGCGCCGGCGGGGCCCGGGCTGCCGCTGCGACCGCGGGGGCTCGCCTTGGGGCGACCGCCGCCGCTGTGGCGAGGGTGGCTGCCGGGGTTCAGGCTGGGGATGGTCTGCTCGAAAGGAGGTGGAATCAGTGTCGAGTGTGAAAGCGTCGAGTTCTTGATTGATGAACTTTGAAATGTATCACCGACAGGGGGAAAAGATGTCAGGCACTCAGCAAGCGATGGCTGGCTATTGATAAAACCGATCTCTCGCTCAAATGCGAAATTCATGGCCTTCAACTGGCAGCCCCCGCGGAGAAAAAGTTCCCTCGGATTCAGGGGGCTCGGGGGGGGAAGGCCCAGGAAAAAGGAGAGAGAGGAGAAAAAAAATATAGCATAGAAGATCGCTGGTGGGGTGTTTTTTTTCTAATTCACTGATTACAGCCGTATGGGGACCGTGCTACTATTAAACTATTGAATTCATGGAGACAAGGTTGAAATTGGACCGAATTGGCTGTCACATGATTGCCTCTGCCCAATGACAATTTGGGCTTTAATCAAAAGAAGCCACTGTCTGTTTGATTGATCCAAAAAAGTCGGGAAGGAACGCCTCATTGGGGGCCAGAAAGGCTTTATTTACACTTTTTTAAAGAGGGAAATGATATGTCGAGTATCTATCCCCTCGGCGTCCTAATCTGAAATGATCTGGGCTGGGGGGGGAGGGTGCGTGTGCGTGGATATGTTTGTGAAAGAGGCTGCGAGTGTGTGTGTGCGAGTGTGTGTGTGTGAGTGTGCGTGTGGCTGCTTGTCCTGCAGCCTGCTGCCTTCCTCTCCTCCACCCGCACACTCTTCTCTCATTGTTTGGGACTGTCAGGAAAACGCTTTGCACCTCACAAATCATTTAAGCACCTCAATCTGACGCCTTGAGTCATTAACAAAGTAATCCATTAATCTTCAAAGTTTTGACATCGCCAGGCCCTCGCATAAGAAGTTGCACCCAGGCAGGAGTCTGAATCAGAGGGTCTTGATTTTTTCCTAGGAATAGCACTTCCTCCAAAACTAGTTTCTCCTTCCCGACTCAGCTTCGTGGGCTCCTTTTTCTCTCCTTCCTAATTTCTCTCTTCCTCTTCTTCTTCTTCTTCTTCTTTTTTTTTTTTTTTATGTTAATTTTAATTTTTTTTTCCTGGCTATCGACTGTACAGTAAGGAGAACAATTGGCCGCCGGTGCCGAGCCATTGTTTAACAGGATCTTCCTCAGCAACCTTGCTTCTAGGGGAAGAGTCACATAGGCAGCAACCCTTGTGCTTCATGACTTCCCTCTCCAGTTGGCTTCCCGGGATTGGACCATGAAACATAACCCTAGGAGTACCTCTCTGGCTGAGCCAAATAGTGAAGCTGCAAAAGCGCCTAGCTGTTGCCTCTTTTTAAAAAGCCAAACCAAAACAAACCAAAACAAAAAAACACCACAACAACAGCAACAACAACAAAAATCCCATGCCTTAGCTTGTGAACGATACTCCTGTCTGCTGGCACGATTTTCTTAATAACCGTAGTAGGCTGGGTCTGGTGAGTATTTTCGATTACCAGGAAATGTATGGGCTCGTAGCGGGTTTGTTTTCACGGGGCCAGGCAGAGAGAAAATGGTGCGGGGCTACGACTTGAGAGACGACACTCGCCTCCGACGCTTTGGGTCTTGCCGCCGACGTCTCCAGTCGCCCCGGATAGGTCGAGGCAAGTCCCGAATTTGGATGCTTTGGGCACAATTTTCCAAACAGACTCAGACGAGAGTGAGAGCGATGACAATGGTGGCCGCAATCAGCAGCCTGATAAATCCTATGGTCACAGCCGCCCTGGGCAGCCCGGACGGGGCTTGCCTTCCCGCGAAGCCCAGGGTGCCCGGCGGGATGGGCTGAGCCGGGGGCTGGGGTGGGAAGGCGCTTGCTTCGAGCCGCTCTCCGCGTCCTCAAGAAGACGGGGACCATCTATTTCCAGCGTGATGCGATGCCATCTCTTTTTATTTTCCGAGATGCCAAAAAGGCTTCTTCGTAATTGGGGGGGGGGGGAGAAGAAGAAGAAAAATAAAAAAAAAAAAAAAAAAAGGGGGGGGGGGGGGTTGGGGGGGTGGGAAGAGAGAGAGAAGAGAACAAGACCCCAGGCACTGCGCAGATCATTCTGCTTCCAGACTGGAGGAAGTGCATTTTAAAAATCGGGTTTAAGTTAATGTACCCACAAGATGTAACATATCTGCGAAGGCATTGGAGAGAGGGGGAGGGGCCGGGAGGCTTTAAATGAGCTTTTTGGTGGTTGCTTGTTTAAATAAAATATAGAACGAGAGTTGTCATTTAATCCCTCAAAAGGGATGCCTTACAAATATCGATGCTGCTGGAAAATGTGAGGGGTTTAATTTTCTTGCTTTTAGTCCAAACAAAGCTCTGGTGGTGTCTGTGCGTGATCAATCTTGGCCGCCAAAAGGTTTGACAGCTACTGGCCCTTAAGAACACATTTAAAGCTTCTTGCTCTTTCCAAGATCAAATGTGGCTGAGAAAAGAGGCAGAGCAAGAAACGCAAGTAAACAAGGAAAAAACTGCTTTTAAAATATGCTGGCAGAGGACTGGGCTGCCTGTGGGAAAAGTCCGGTTTTATTTTGTTTCTCAGCGACTACCTTAGGATAGGATGGGGTTTTTTTTTTCCTTTTTTCTTCTTCTTTTTTTTTTTTTTTTTAAATTTTCTCCTTTTTTTCCCCCTCTGGAAAATATTGGGATTAACAGCAGGATGACAAATAATAAAAAGAGAGGTTTGGACTTTAACCAGGCTTTGTGAGTAAAACCTGTGTGGGTGTCTCTATTCTGCACATTTGTTTCTTGTGGTCAGTCTAATACAAAAACCACCTGGAACAAAACCTTTGGAGAGAGGGTGCAAAATTCTTGGGCAAATCAATCACTTCTGCCTTCAGTAGGATCTTTTTATCGACTGACTCTTAAATGCAAAAATACAAATTCTTATTTTCAACCTACTGGCTCCGAAGAAGGGGTTGAGTATGGTTTCCAGAAAGAAGGTGGGGGTGGGGGTGGTAAATCGCCAGTATTTTTCTTTCTTAAGGGTGGGAGGGATGTAAAACGCCAAATTCCATCTCTTTGAACATTTCCTAAACGTGATTCGTGGTGTTACAGGAGCTACACAATAAGAATCACCGACTGTACCGTTACCTTTTGTTGTATCTAACCTAGCTGATGCGAAGGGTGGGGGGCCGGCTTGAATTTTATAGGGTGGATTATTTGAATCGAGCAATGTCTTGCAATGTTGCAAGAATGCTTCCTTCGCCTACAAAACAATAATCAGTCGTTGGTCTGTATTGAGCAATAATTAGGTTTCAATGAAAAACATCAGGCTACATAACATTTCCTTCCATGGTTACATATCTATATATACAATAAACAGCACTGTATAAATATATTTGCAATCCCTTTCTGACTGAGCATGCTTTATCTATTTATGCAGAAAAGCTCTATATAGATTCATGGATGCATGGCAATGTTTTAGAATCAGGCAAGGATGGTTCTGGGAACAAGATAAAGACCAAAGATTAATAATATTTCAGCATGAGACCAAAATGGCGACTTTTTTTTTTCCTGTGTTGTAAAAGATACAGATGGTGAACAGCGTGCGTTATTATCTACACAGCATAGGAATATGTCTTTATAAACGTGCAGCGGTACATTTTACCTAGTCTATTAGGGTCGATTTTGATTTATATCTCGCGTTTCAATCCAAAAATTACGGACATTTTGCCTGGAAGTAAGAAAAATCGAATTTAAGCACACGCCTGCGGGTTTCTGCCTTCCAACTCTAGCTGGTTCAGAGTGAAGACCCCCGCGGGTGCCCATTTGGGATCGGGACAGTCGTCTTTCTCCCCACCACCCCCATACACTCGCACACATCCACACCCCCGCAGGAGAAGGAACACAGAGCTCCCCTCCCCCACAGCTTCAGGCTGGGGTGGGGGGGAAAGAGGGAAGGCGGATCAGGAAAAATTAAACTTACCCAAAGCAAAATGCAAAATTATATATATAAAAATATCTCTCTCTCTTTCTATATATATATATAAAACTATGAGGGGCAAAATGAAGGGGAAAGGACCAAAAAAAACAAAACAAACAACAACAGATCTTCTTTAAGGAAAAAAAAATGCAGCCGGGGTGGGGTGTGTGGAAAGAGCCGTGTCCAGAGGCAGTAGTGCTCGGCATCGCCCAATCCATCTGGGGTTTGGCCGGGGCCCTGCTCTACCCTCCTTGCTCCCTGCTGCCAGCCTTGCTGCCGTCCACCCTTCAGCCCCGTAACGAGGCAGTTCCTCTGTACCCACGCGGGGCTTCATCCTGGGATCCAATGTGCTGCTCCCATGTGCTTCACATACAGACCGGGAGGCCTGCCGGGAGCCAGGGGACGCTCCCCGCGCTATTTCGCGACCGATGCCACACCGGACACTCAGGCGGGGGTGATGCGAGCCCACCTGCCCCCCTCTCCGGGGAGGCGCGATATGGGGGAGCCGTGAAACCCCGCTGGTAAGTACAAAAGAAATAATAAATTAATTAATTAAATAAATAACCAGACTGGCACATAAATAAATAAATAAATAAATAGGTTCCTCTCCCTGCCTATGAAATGCTGAAAAGGCATTGTGGGGCCCTCGGGTGGGTGAGTGGATCCTCATGTGAGTTTCCCATCTCCCCACATCACAGAGAGGTCTGCCTTCCCCTCAGCTGCAAAAAGACATGTTCTTAACTCCTTATTATTCAGAATAAAAACTTTATTTTGTTTTGTTTTCTTTTTTTTTTTTTTTTTCAGAACATGAGCAGCAAGGAATGTATAACTTTCAAAACAAATCTAGCCTTTTTCAGCTTCACACGCTTTCCACCTAAGCTGGATCTTACAAGCATAAAATATTCAAACCATGATATTTTTTTCCCAGATTTTATTGCATCATCATTGTTATCATCATCATCATCATCATCATCACCACCATTTTTAATAAAAGGAGTTATAGTTCCCTTTCAAATGAGATTTCCTATGCTTGCCGATATGCCATCTAACATATGGCCAGGTAAATACCTCCTGAATATTCAGGGTACAAGGGTTTTTTTTTTTTCTTTTATATATATATAAATATGAACAAATGGGGATAAATAAAATTTTAAACACTTAGATTATTCAATGTTTGCAAAAAAAAAAAAAAAAAGAAAATAAATAAATCTGAATGTTCACCAGCATACACACATTGAAAGACTTACACGTATTAATAATTGCCCAGGGAGTCCCTGTCCAAGAGCTTTTGATGTCTTTCTCGCTATTTAAAAGAAGTGCAATAAAAAAAATTGCTTCCCCATGGGATCAATCATGTACGAACAAATTCACATTTAAGAATTCCCTTTATAGAAAATTTGTTCATATACCCTGTTTTGTTAAAAGCGTAGAAGGTAAAGTATAAAGCCTCTGCATACTCTCAAAGTGAGACACAAGGCTACAGTTCGAGAAGATAAATATTCACTAGTGAAACTATGGAGCAATTCAAGCAACAAATATTGCTACGTCACATAAACTAGAAAACGCTTTTACCAAAGGAAACAAAACAAACCAAAACGAACAAAAGAAATAAGAAGGGGAGGTCACATGGAGGGAGGAGGAGAGAAAGAAGAGAAGGAGAGTACTTTCCAAAAGTTGGGGGCTTGGTATTCCACTTAGTGACCACTGTCTCTTACAGATGGGTGAGTTTGGGTGCTTCCTGAATTCTTCCCTGAGAAGGATGGTGAGCGGTAAGGTCTGTGTATGTTGGGTGTGGATCACAAGGTCCATGGTGGTGATTGTTGGCCATTGGCCCAGCCCCACTGTAGTCCATGTTGCCAGAGGGAGGATGAGGGAGATGAGTTAGACCAAAGATGGAAGGCCCAGAATTGGTCATGGTCTCCACGTAGTTGCCCCCTACATAGACGGGGCTTCCCTGTATATGTGGATTCCCATAACCGTTGCCTTGAAGAGGATGAGTATCGTATTCAGGTGTCACAGCTGCCGTCCCCGTGTATCTTTTTTGAGGAGGTGGGCAATTATTAAGAGGAGTGGTATATGATGCAGGGATGCCATAGCTGTTTTGATGAGGCTTGTTAAATGGTGGAGGTGACTGGGGCTCATAGGGTACACTGTTTACTAAAGAATGCATAGAGTTTAGATATCCCCCAGCAGCTGGAGGGACAGGGCTTCTGCTTGGGGACTGTCCTCCTGAAGAGGTCATCATGCCCTTGCCCTTTTGATCCTTTTTGTATTTCATTCTGCGGTTCTGAAACCAGATTTTGATCTGTCTTTCTGTTAGATTGAGTAAATTAGCCATCTCTACCCTTCGTGGTCTGCAAAGGTACCTATTGAAGTGGAATTCCTTTTCCAGTTCTACCAGCTGGGCACTTGTGTAAGCTGTACGGGCTCTCTTAGAGGAGGCTTGCCCCGGAGGGCTTTTATCACCAGCACAACTCTCACCTATGTAAATCACACAAAGAACACAATCAGCATGGCAAACCTAGACATGACAACCAGAATCAAAAGCCAGCAACACCAACACCTGGAGAGTTCAGCTCCCAGATACAAGATAGATGCTCGTGTAAGCAATGAGTCCTCCTCTTGGCCTGAATTTAGTTATGCTAAGATACAGACTCAACAGACTTCTTTCACGTCATTATCATCATTATAACTATACTTACATCCTTTAAGAATAACGGTGTACAACATGAGCTTCTCAAAAAGGAATAAGAAAGGTTCAGAGAAACACACTGGAGTTTAGAAACTCTGAAGATCTGTCTATGGCTCTGCTGACATGGTGGGACCAAGGTCATCAAGAATCAGTCATTTCCCATTGCTGTAAAGATCAGCAACCTTCCTTTTCTGAAAACCCTTATATATACACATCAGTTAGAGATGCCTGAAAGTCAGGTATCTACAATAAGCCATTATAACATATAAGTAGACAATTGACAGTGTTGTGTTTCTATCACATCTAGCATAAAATATGAACACATGGTAGTGATTGGGAAATATAGTATTTATACAAAGAACATCCAGTGCCTAGATTTGTGTATAGCCCTGCAGACATATTTAAATGTTGCTGCTTTTTAATAAAATAAATACATGATATGGAAGGTTGTAAACAGCAATGTTACCAGGTCTTTAAAAAGCAGACTGACGAAGACATTTGATAAAATTTTGGACTCTATTTCTAAGGCACATTAAAGAGAAAAAAAGAGCTTAATATAAGCCCAACTCCTGGGCATTGGAGCTAGGACTTGTCTTATTGATTTGGGTTTCTATAACTAATAAAAACGTTAATAAATACTTCCATCTCTCAGATACTACTTTATGGGCCAGTTTATGGTATTCCAGAATGATTTTTGTTTACTAGGCTTGTAACTTTGCCAATCATATTGTTAAAATGGGAAGAGCTTTTGACTGAATGCAGGTCATTGATCCTGTCTGCACATGATTATGAGCTATTTTATTTCCGTTACACTTCAGCAGAGATAGGTCACTGTCTTATTAGTCTAAGAGTACCAACAAAATACTTGGGACAGGCCTCTGGCTTAAGGCCTGGGCTGCTCTGCAGGGACTTGATATACTGGAAGGGGAATTGCCTATGAAATGCGACAGATGAAGGAGGGCCCGAGTACTTTAGCTACAAGTAAACAAAATTACTTTGGACCCACCCTGCACGGCCGGGAATGTTTTGCAAGGGTTGATTTGCTCACTGAGTTCCCCTTGTGAGTGGTGACAACCCTTTTCCAAAAGCTCAAGAGAAAAAGCTCCCTCTCCCCCAAAGTGAAGGTGAGTAGTGTTGCCTTTGTCCACACAGGATGTGTGGCCAGCCCAGGGGTACCCAGGGAGAGGGGGAGTGTGTTTCATACCTGAACTGGAACTGCTGTTTTTCTGCTTCGTGTTTTGCCGAGATTCTTTCATCCATGGGAATATCTGTTTGGACATGGTGGGTGAGTTAAGAGCTGGGCTCTTGGTGGGGTTGGCTGGGGCAGGGTTGCTGCTGGCATTTTGAGATGGCGAGGCAGAGGACGGAGGTGGAGGTTGTGCCTGCTGGGCTGGAGGTGGCTGTGGTGGAGCCTGTGTGTCAGTGAGGCCGGGGGTCTGGAGAGGCTGGCTGGGGAGGGTCCTCATGCAACTCTCACTGATGTCATTGGCCTTGTGGTGGGTCACAGAGCTGCCAGGGGACTGGAGGGAGCACGCAGGACGGTGGTACTCAGTTTCCACAAGTGATGAAGATGGAGGATATTGCTGCTGACTTGCATTATAAGTGAAACCATTTGCTCCTTGGTAGGGGTAGGCACCATAGATTGCAGAGCTGTCGTAGTAGGTCGTTTTTTGCATTTCGTTGTTTCCCAATATTTATTTCACAAACTGACAGGGTCTTGACACCCTTGGAGAATAACATTGGCACCCCTCTGTCACGTGGCACTCTTCCTCCAATGGCCTCTCCGGGCAGACCTGGGGTGTGGGGAGAGCAGAGCAGGGTGAAGAAATGGTACAAATCCATCTTACTTTCAATAGCTAAGTGACATGAAAGCCATAAAAGAAAAAGTGGTCAGCAATATTTAGCAGCATGACTTGGCCTCAGGCACAGAGCATTTCGATATAAAAGCTGCCTGGACTTAGTGGCAGCTACAAATATGCAGTTTGCTGCACTGGGATAGGAGCTTTCCAGGGTTTTTTCTTTATTTATTCTTAAGAAACAGAACAGGGCACCACATGGCTAGGGGGTTGGTTGCTTATCACTGGGAGGCTGTTTTAATACCAGTCTCTGCAATAAGGCTGATAGAGGGACAGCTAACCTGAAGGGTTTGGGCTGTTCCTTCACTTCAACTCTAAGATCAAACCTTTTCCTGTAACCGGCATCTTTCCCTCCAGGTTACAGCTCTCCATACAACTTCAAAGAAATACACGAGATTGTTTCTGTCTATGTGTGGTGGGGGCAGGAACAGCAGGGAAAGATTTCCTAGCCAGGGATATTTACAGTTCCCGATCCCAACTGATGGACTTTAGAGTGTTTATTAAATGCCCAATAGGAAAATAAACAAAACCAGCACCTTCTCCTCTCTGCACTGGCACATCACCCCTAGCCACCCAGGTCATGCACTGCTGCAGCAATAGTTTCTGCCCGTGCGAGTCCCAGCCGCTGCTCACAGTGTCTCCCACTCGGTTCTGCAGAGTGTCCAGAGCCGTCCCACGCAACACCCGTGGCTGCTTCCCACCCGCGACTCTGAAGGCCCTTCAGCGAAGCCTGCAGGGGCAAGCTGGGTGCTTTGCCAGTTGTTCGTTTGTTTTTATCAGGAGTTATTTTCAAGACACTAACTTTTCATGGAATCAGCCAGATCCTACCTGTTAAAACATGATGGATTGGGGGAAAAAAACACACTAGGAACCTGAAAAACCAGCGTTCATCTCCATGACCACGGCTTGAACTTTCCTTCCAACTTAGCGATAATAGGTTCTGTCTTGGAAACTGCTATGTAGTTTGATGTATGAGGGTCACTTGGCTGGGGAGAGGGTGGACACAAACCTAGAGAATGCTTCTGCTAGGGTGAATCCTTTTCCTCCCCCCTCCTTTATTGTCCCACATCCATCCTTCTTTCTGAGTTTGGGATTTGTTGTGTTGTTGTTTTGGGTTTCTTTTGTTTGTTTGCTTGTTTGTTTGTCTGTTTTTCTTACCAAAGTCACTTGACTAAAAATAACCAGTTAAAGAATCGCCCACATTAATGACAAATTAGACTTTTATGAAATCTCCGAGCTATCTCCTTCCTCATGCACTTACATTGTTCTCAGAAATTAAAGTATATTCCTCACCGTCCCCCTACCCCCTTGCTGACAAACAACCATGTCCTCTCGGAACAGAACTCTCGTTTCTTTTGCCACTTTCCCTGTACTTAAGCAGTTGTGTGTTCTCCCTTCCCCCCCCCCCCCCCCCCCCCCCCCCCAAACATTTAAAGAGGACAAATGCTTAGGGGCGGAAAGCCTTACACAACACAGACACCAAACGAGCTCATTCCACGCCTTTCAAGTCATACAAGTTCTTAGAAAACAGTATTCCTTTTGTTAGATCGTAACAAAATGAAGATAGCACACCTACAGCAGGGCGGTTGCGCTGTTATTGCACTAATCAAGCTGCTTGGATGTTATTAAGCTAATAAGGCGATGGAGATCTGAGGCACGCACGTAATTTCCAGCTCCTCGCCTCCCCTTCCTGATGCTGTCGAGGCCTGGTGTGATTTTTCTCAATTCCTTTGAAAGAGAGAATATAGACACCACTACCAGAGGAGAAAGAAGAAATAATGAGCCAGTGGTGACTTCACAAAGGCATCCGCTTTTCATGATCGCGACATCAAATATTTTGTCTTCCCCTGGCCACTTGGAAGTTTGCTAGGACGGGCAGAGCTGAGTAGGGATGAGGAGCTGGGATGCACCCGCCGCCGGCTGCCCGCAGACAATAGGCAACTTTGCTAGTAAGGTAAAATATCATTGAAGCTTCGGCCGACTGCCAGCAACTGAAAAAAATGGGTCCCGCTTTTGGCTTATCCAAGTTAATCACTTCCTACAATGCTATACAGAAGCAGGGGCAACCTTAGGAGTGCCCGACCACTTCTGGTAAAAGCGGCAATAGCCGGAGTAAAAGAGACCACGATCAGGATGACAATAGCGTCCTAACGAGAGGTGGAAAAGAAAGTTTCCCACCTCAACCGATGCCTAGGATGAGAAGAGCTTTCCTCTCCACCTCGAAAACAAAAAGGCGAGTCTCATAAACACAGATCAGCCCTCAGTTTTTCCAGTGTGCATTTAATCGACTCCATTTCCACTTGTGCAGTACACCTCTCTGCCCTTTACCAATTTCTCTCCCCCAGTCCAGACAGCCCGGAGACAACAGATGAAAGGTACTTGAGGAGGCAAGTCTCCCCCTCTCCGCTTACCCAACTCCACATCAGCTCTCCCCAACCCTGTCCTTCCCTCCACCTTCAACCCTTCCCAAGCACACCAGATCTTTGCCTTGTAACTCGCAGCCAAGACCCAAACTCTGACTCTAGGACGAAAATCCAGGCAAACCACCCCCCCACACCCCCCTCCCGAAAGATTTCCTGAAAGATAAAGACAAAGCTGAGACAAGGGGGTGGGGGGCTGGGAGGGGAAGAGAGGAGAGAGAGCTGCCTGAACACGAAGTGTAAGAGTATCATTCACTGCCTGGAAGGAAGCCCCAGCTTGTGAACTCTTCTTGAACCGACATTTAAGTCTACGGTCATAAATCACTGGGACATAAACTCCACCATTCACGACTGATAGCAGCGTATTTGTGGCCTGCTTACCTTAACTTCTGACGACTGAGGCGGAAGCCAGCATGCTCTCGCTCTTTTTTTTTTTTCCCTTTCCTTTTTTTTTTTTTTTTTTTTTTTTTTTTTTTTTTTTTTTTTTTTTGGAGGGGAGGTGGGGAGGCGGCACAGGACGGAGGGACTATCTGTCCCAGCCCAGTCCCTGTGGCCGCGGCGTGGGCACTGGTTCAGCTCCTCAGCACCCAGCACCCTTCGGTCAGGAGAGGCAAGCCCCGTCCCGCACGGGATGGAGATGGATTCTCCGGACACCCACTTCCTTGACTCCCCTCCCGCTTCAGGCTACCCACCCTGCCCCGAAACAGTCGCCGGCGTGCCCGGCTTCCCCCGCGCGGGTTACGGAGGACGGGGATGTTTTCCAGGGCTGCTCTGTAAAGGAAAGGAGAGAGACGAAAAGAGAAAGGGGGATGGGAGGGAATTTAAAAAAAAAAAAAAGCCAGGGAGAAGTAGAAAGAAAGAAAGAAAGAAAGAAAGAAAGAAAGAAAGAAAGAAAGAAAGAAAGAAAGAAAGAAAGAAAGAAAGAAAGAAAGAAAGAAAGAAAGAAAGAAAGAAAGAAAGAAAGAAAGAAAGAAAGAAAGAAAGAAAGAAAGAAAGAAAACAGGCCGCCTGAGGAAGCCTGGGGCAGAGTGGGGGCTGGGGAGGGGGAGCGGAGGAGTGTGGCAGTGAAGGAGTGCAATCTCCTCCTCCCCCCCTCCCGCACCCGGGCGTCACCAAAGTCCAGGAAAATTATGCTAATGAAGACAAACGGCGCTCACAAAGGGTCGCTCTCACCAGCCTCCGGGGGTGCTGCTGGAGGGGGTCTTGAGTTTGTCCCTCTTACCGGTGGCCTTGGGGGGCAGCTGCGGAATAGCCCCTCTGCTGCTCCCCGCCGCCGGGAGCCCCTCAAAGTCCTGGCTGAGTCCCGGGGAGGGAAGCAAAGCCGGAGAGCCGGGGCTGAGTCCTGAGAGCCAACCGAAGCCCACCAGGATCCCCGCTCTGGGCAATGCTTTCAGAGCCACGCTGGAAATCATTAGAGTTACTAATTATTAACTCATGCATGCGTGAGCGCACACACACACATGAATACACGGGCACCCTTCCACCCCCCAAATATCCCCAGCTCCCGGGTCGGGCATATAGGCTCTCACACATACGTGCGCTGCATAGGGTGGTCGGGGTACCCGCAGTCCCTCGTGGGGATCGTGGGCGACAGCCCCTCGTGGACGCAAGTCCGGAGTCCCACAGCTCGCCTTCTCTTCTTGCTCCTCGGCAAAGCCGAGGAAGACGCTCGCCGCTTTCTGCAACGGCCCCGGCTTTTTTCTTTTTTGCTATGGTTTTTTTTTTTTCTCTTTTTGTGTGGGGAGTGTCTCCCCCTTTTCTTACAACAGAAACATAGCAGGGACCGTGCAAACAAGAACTTAAATAAAGTTGCATCTCCTGCCTCTCTGGCAGACAGGATCTGGACTATGGGTCCCCTTGCAAGAAATGGAGGCTCTGGATAATGCCTAGGTGTAAATTTGATGTTACTTCGTTAATTAAGGCATTAAAAATATAACCATTTAAAGTATGAGGGAGCCCGGCGTCATCTCAAAAGCACAAACAAAGCAAGGGGAAAGAGAGAAATAAAAAGCACTATAAGGCTGAGGTGGCCTCTTACGCATACCAATGGTTTTTGTCATTTATGGCTATGCAAGATTTATGACTTCATGCACCAAAGCTGTAAACAGAGCACTAAAACAGAAAACACTTGCTCCTTATGGCATAAGTGAGAAGGCACCACATGAAAGGGGAAACGGACAGCGTAGGAGGAGAGGAAAAGCAAAAATCCCGCGTATGCGTTTTGCTTCAAACAATCCCCTGAATGTTGCATCGGAAGAAAAAGTCTTTTTAGTCAATAATCAACCCCACACTTTCTTCTGAAACTGCTGATCTGCCAATTCCCCTCTTGTCCGACCAAATAGAGAGAGGCAGCGCTGCGCCCCGACGGAGCCCCCCGGACGGGAGAAGAGGATTTGGCAAGACAGAGAGAGATACTGCAGTACGCCGAAGAACTTGCTGGTTTGGGAAGCCCTGCCGAAATCCTGGTCAATCTTTTTGTAGGAGTGCCTTTTAAATTTCGAAGCGATGTTCAGCGGGATATTCTGACTACATGTCTGTATTTATGAGGGGGGATTGGGACGGGAATAAGAGATCTTTTTAGAACTGAAGGGATTTGTAAGGGACTTCAACTGTGAGAACCGGAATGGTTCATAGGAATACTGAAGTGTTTCCTCTCTTCGTCCTACCGCCTGCAAAGAGTATTTTGCGAGTTTTGCCTTGCTAGTCCCGCTTCCCCACGCCCCCTCTCTCCCCAAAGACGTCATTTTAAACATGAGATGATTTTTTTTTTTTTAATGTCTCCTGTGATGTTGGGATAAGTGTCCCAACGCCCAGATCCCCGCTGCTTTTATCTGTCTTTTCCTCCCAGAGGCCGAATATTTTCTTTCTGCTCCATTCCACGGAGAGCGATAGAATTTAGCTCGGGGAGAGACCGTCAGCTTTTGGGGTTGATGCCCAGGTCAGAAATGGCCTTTTCTGCCCGAAGGGTTCCACTCTACGTGACTCCTCCACTTTCCTGGAATTACTCTTAGTTTTCGAAAAAAATAATATCTGTAAAGTGCATCGTCCTTGGATGCTCCGAAATTAAAGCAGGCAGCACTATAAC
Organism: Pogoniulus pusillus; assembly: GCF_015220805.1. Lineage (NCBI taxonomy): Eukaryota > Metazoa > Chordata > Aves > Piciformes > Lybiidae > Pogoniulus > Pogoniulus pusillus. The sequence continues at coordinate 7,712,896 of NC_087291.1, read as the reverse complement.
TCAAGGCTAGTTTGGGGGGAATCTCTTAGGGATTAAATAACAAGGAGGGGAGTGTTGGAGAAAGGGACCAATTCTGAAAGTGATGCCTGTCCAAGTCGTTAGAGAGTTAGGAGGGGATAATAGATACCTTAAAGAAGAGATGGACTATCGAAGAGAGCCGTGGTTGATCTGACTCATTGTTTATACTCTCTAACACTGAAAAATGGCAAAGGACTCTTTGCTATTTGCTCAGCAGACTGAGATTATCTAACACAATTCGCTGAAATCCCTCTCTCCTCCAAAAGTCTTCTCTCTTTCTTTTGCTCTAGAGTAGGACTGTATTATTTATGAGTCTTTTAACTGGGTCAATATGCATCCGAACTAGGTCATAAATCAGAGAAAACGCTGCCAAGTAATTGAGCTGCAATTAAAGCTTGCACTTTATTTTCGAGGTCTGTTTCGGCCCGTTTCAAAATACAACATTGCCCGTCTTGGCTTTTAGACCCACCTGAGAGGGAAACAGCTCTCCTCGCCCAAGAGAGATTCTAGGAAAGTACAATGTGTTTCAGCATGGAAAGAAGGGGAAATAGCATTTCTTTGGGTCAGTTCTGCTCTGAGAGCATCTCAAAGAGCAGGAAAGCGAGAAACCACATCCAACATCTCTGCCCTACAGGTCTCTGCAGAACAGCCGCTAACAGCTCCAAGTGCAAAGAATCTTTTTTTGTTTGGTTGGTTTCAGAGGAGTTTTTAGCATCGTTCACTTCTCTTCCTCTCTCCCTTTCTTTCTGACCACTCAGAAGACAAGCCATTACAAGCACCCGCTCACTGGACACAGAATGGTATCGCAGGAACAGGCGAGAGACGCGGAGGGAACAGGAGGGAAGAACCCCACCAACCCGACCTTTCCCAAAGCCGGGACACACCAGGAAAATGTTTTATACAGCATTTGCTGTCCTTGGGTGGCCAAGCTACCATTTATTTTCGCCATGTAAAGGGCTCTCCTTGTATATAACTACACACACATATTTGTAAGTATATGCAAATACTTACATATGTATACGTACTTACATATATAGATGTATTCATGTAAACGTCAGTATGAATATGATTTTTTTTGGTTAGTATGTGTTCTGATAGAAGATCATTTCCACTCCTCCCGTTTTCACTCTCGCTTTCCAGATCCCCATTCAGAGAGAGAGAGAGAAACAAAACCAAAAAACCCCCAAACAACACACGTTTCCAAGGCTGGTTTATTGTTAGAAGCCATACCCGGCTCTTGGTTCAGCTCCTTCTCTTGGAGAAATAAAGAGGAGCGCCTTGGCTCATTTGGGAAGGGGAAGCTTTGTCACGTTGCTGAGCGCCCATGAAACCCTCAGCGAACAGAAAACAAAGTACCACTAAAGCTTCATAAATAAAATGGCAGCACAATCGCACACTCATCGATTTACGGAGCGGCAGAGGCCGAGCAAACACCCATAAAACAGCTAACGCGGCCGCCGCCGCACATTCGAGCACGACCCCGACCAAAGAGCTTCCCCCCTGCCCCCGCATCGTTTTCTCCGGCTTCCCCAAATACGTACATAAGTAAACATAAAGTCACAAATAGATATAATAAACCAACAAAATCGGGGCGGGGGTGGGGGGGTGGGAAACCAAACGACAACAAAAGATGCTTCCCATCTCTGGCCGATCATAAATAATGATATAGATGGCAATCGAGGGGCCGGGGTGGAGGCAGTCGGCCATCAACAGCAGTGTGGGATCTCTATGGAGAAAAATAAATAAAGAAGCAAACTCTCCCTTCTCTGCTCGCTGTGAGGGGAGAGTTGAGTATTTACCGCAGCAAATTGAAACAAAGAGGGAAGCAGCCTGGCTCCGGGTACGCGCACACCCGCACACACACACACACGCACTTACTCCAGCCTCTGCTACTGACCTTTGCCTCGAACAGCAATAACTCACCACATAAATGAACAATCAACGGAAATACCTTAAAATAAAATCCATCCTTTCTAACGAAGCATCTCGTCCTCTCGGCTCGACAATAACCTTTCCATAAGGAACGAAAGCTGTCAGCGAAATGGCCAGCTCTTGAGAGGACGGTGATGGGGGGTAGGATGAAAAAAAAAATAATAGAAAGCAGTGCTTGCTCTGAACAGAAACTGGAAAAGCGTAATCGCAGACGGAGCCAGACCGGGTCTCCACTCCAAATGCCACAATAATGCGCTGTATTATGTGCTCACGTGGTCATACGTCAACTTAAATCCTTTTATTTGAAATAGGGAATCACTGAAGGAACAGGGTTTCTTAGCGCGAGCCTTTGCTTTTTAAAGCCTTAACCCAATCCGTTAAAGAAGAGGTGGGGGGGGGGGGGGGGAATCCAGAAGATGCAGATGACTAGGAGGGGACATTGGTTTGATTCTTTTTCCTCCCACACCAATATTTCTTTAGACAAAGACCATTGGAAGGTAAGAGGAGTTCTTATAGCATGGGATTACGCTGCACTTTGATACTTAGTCTAATTAACCGGCATTTGCTCCCCAGGCCCGCCACTCTGCTCCACGTCTCATGTCCTCTGCAACCCCCGAAGAAAGCCCAAACCTTAATACTATTATTTCCAGTCCCCTTGTAAATGGGACAATTACCAGCCTTCCCCCCACCCCCAGATGCCTCTACCCTACCATTGTACAGGGCTTGCTCAACACCCACACGCTACATCAGGGCTCCTGTAGAAACTAAAAAGACCTATAATTACCTGACAAAGGCAAAAAAAGAGTCTCTTCTAAGAAGCTAGTTGATTTTTATCCTTGTAACACACTTTGAAGAATACACCTTCCTTCACTGGCGTGTCTCTGAATTTCGCAGAATCTTTTGGGACCCTGCTGTTAAACCTGTGCTTACGCATTTCCTATACGGCTGATTTGAGTGATGCAGAAAATTACAGGTTTCTAACTAGAGGGGGGGGGGGGGAAGCCAAAAACGAGGAGGGGGAGCTCTTTGCCTAAGGAAAACAAACAAAAAAACAAACAAAAACCACAAAACAAAACCAAACCACAAAAAACAACCAACCTACAAGAAACCTCAAAGTTGCATGTGGTCCCCAAGCCAGGCAACCTCATCTATGTGCGAACAGACCACATTTTCCCTTTAAGGTTGTTTAACTTGTGCTATTGACACGGTAAGTAAGCTAAGCAAACAAACAAACAAAAATTAACTCACAAAACTTTTTCTGGAAGGATTAAAAGAAAATCAGATAGTTCATTCTTCTAATGTGTTCGTAGTCCAGTTTTGTGACTTCATCATTTGTGCATGGTGCTGTATATAGCCTTGCCTTGATTTTTCCACCACCTCTCATGAACTCAAAGGGAAAAAAACAAACAGCTAACTGCATATCCCATTTACTGTTTCACCTGCACTTCATAGAACAGAATGGAAGGATATTTCTTGTTAAAGGTGATCTTTAGTGTAGGAACAAACCTTGTCTCTCCCCTTTTGGGTTGCAGAAGTAGGCCAGTGGAATTTAAACACATTGGTAACAGTGCACAGTGGTGGACATTGCAACAAAGTCGTCATGACATTACAACAGAGGAGGATTATGCAATATTTCATGTAGAACTCACTAAGCTTGTAGCAGGATATACATAATTATCCCCCTCACTAAGAAGTGTCATAAAAATCATAATCCTTTCAAAAAGAGGGTGCTCTAACCACACACAACGTGCCCAAGTCTGTAACCACCAGCACGACTGGTAGCTCCCCAGCCTTTGGTCTCAACGTAAGCTGAGACTGATATTTGCTCGAGATGGATTCACGACTCTTAAACAGACCTCGTGGAAGAAACACGCAGAGAAGTTCTTCTGCAACAATGAAACTGAAATTAATGGAGAACGAAGCAGATGCTGAAAAAAACAGAGCAAGAGTTTCTTGGGGCTGTTGTAAAAAGTTATCGACTGCTTTGTGTCAAAAGCAGAAAGATGGCTTTAGAAGTTACAGTCCTGAGCAAATAGAAACTACAAAAGCAATAAATCACAATCATAAGTCAACTTAAATGCCTTAACGCTAGCTATGGCTATTGGCTTCAAAATCGTGTTTCTATGAACATCTTTATTAGTATTAATGGTCAAGTTAATGCTAAAACTACTGTTTAACAATTAACTTCATGTATGTACTGGGGAAACTAATTAATTCTTAAGAAAAGTAACTTCTTGACTTGTAAATACCTTCCACAGGGTGTGCTTTGGGAGGACAGTTGGGGGAGTCTGCCTAACTTTATGCTGTCCGGGATCGCAGCTGTAAATTATTCCCTTCCGACGATTTTGGAGAAAACTTTCTTTGCTTTAGTATCGCGATTACGAGTTTTCAAATGCAGATGCAAATGAACTTAGGAATAGCAGAAGCTAGATTTCCCCCACTACTCCATATGTTGCCATATGTTCCTGTTCCTGGATATTCAACATTGTGTTTTATTACTTCGATGATTTGGAGACCCAAAACACGACTTCTAGCAGAAAAATATGGAATTTATCAGTAGGTCTGCTACTGATTTTCCTGTGTTTTATACATGTGTCTTCTAGCCGAGATGAAATTCCAGGCTCAGTAACAACAAACAGATCTGAGTTTGTAACATGCCTTCATTAAGAGAGAACCTTGGTGCCATCTCTGGCACTAATAGCCTCTCTTAGCATTAATGCTATTAAAAGTTGCCTTCAATATAACTATATCTAGAATTTTTACTGTCTTTCAAATTCACTTTTATGACAGTTGCTAAGATGTAAGCCTATCACTCCCACGTGGAGATGAAATGGCAATCACTGTTCGATTTAAGTATTTATTTCCTCTTTCCTCGCTTCCTCGAAAGATCTGAAATCTGCTGGGACACAGAGCAGTTTACCTACATCTGTGCATTTGATAAAGTTGGTCTTTGATCATTTCCAAACAGATAAAAGAATAGAGGTTGTGCCCTTGCAGGAGAAGTTCTGCTCAGAGTCAGATGAGGCTGCCAGTATTAGGTCTGTTTAGGAATCCCAAATATCTCCGTACGCAGTGGTGTGGGTACATACCGCCGGAGGAAGGCTCTCTCGTACCGTATTTTCACTTTTAACTTCCTAACACATGCATGAATAGACCTTCGCAGCGCCTTTTTGTAGTTAAGATTTAAGCAGCCCATTAAGCCAACACAAAGAGCCCTTGTAGTCCAGTAATTTATGGCCGCTGTTAAAAGGTAGTAAAATATACTAATTGTACATCGGCGTCCAAAAATAAGCAGGTAGATATAGTAGGAATTTAAGACAACTCTCTGTAATCCTTCCCTCTCGGTGGCTAACATAAGCAGATGCTCACTATGACAAGCATTACATTTCTGCTGCCAAAGAACCAAGACCATGAAGGAACTCCAATAACTCTGAACCACCAAACACAGACCTCCGCCTGGTGGAAATCAGACCAGGCCATACAAATACCTGAAACATATTCTCCATTCATTCTGGTGCATGCACTCGAACAAAAATCAGGTTTTGCAGCGTCCCCACACGCACTCCATGTTTGCAGGACTGGCTGGGGGACTCCTAAATGAGGAGGCAAACAGACAAGCCCGATAAGCCATTCAACACCGAAATGGCTTCAACCCGCTCTCCCTCGCCTGACGCCTTTGGTTTGGGAAGGAGCAAAGAATGGACAAAGAAATGCTCAACCTCTCTCGCTCCTTCAGATGACTTTGCATCCTTCCTGTCCTCAATGCCTTTATAGAGATGGCGATCACTCAGGTCCCGTACAGTCTTTGTCTGCCCAGACACGCGCATTCACTACCCACGGAAGATGAATTGAGCCATTCCAGGGGAAAAAAAAATCCAGCTAGGTTAAATATTTATCACAACAACAAAAATCCCATTTCAGAAGGCTTGTTCTGCATGCAGGTACTAGACAAATGGCTTTCTTACAGCTGCAATCGGCGCAAAAGCAGCTTCCTGGATCTTACCTCCTCCAGCAGCGCAGAGTTGGGCTGAGCGCTCCCAGCTTCCACCGCCCCAGCCCAGCGGCTTTTTTTCGGGGCTCCCTGTAAACAACCAACAAACAGTGGCTTACCGGGGAGTGAAGGGGGAGGTATTTTGCTTCTTCATAGGCAACACATGGTTTGCCGGGTACGCTGGGAGAGCCCCTGAGCGGGGCGGGTGGGGATGGAGTGGGAGCAGACTCCCGGCGCGTAGCGTGGGCTCCCACTCGGGTAAGGAGCACGGGGAGCTAAGAAATAGAAGTGCGTGTTTGGGTCGGTGTTGGGTTGTTTTTTGGAATTTTTTTTCCCTTCCCCCCACCCCCCTCCTCCTTTTTCTTTTTTTTTCTTTTTCTTTCCTTAGACAGCTATGCCTTCTGTCTCCAAGTGTTTGGAAATATTGTCATTCCAAACTCTTGTTACATGAATGTCTGCTTTATTTTCCTCTGGGAAACCTTTGTTTAGGATCATTTAATCAAGAACAGACATTAAACACAAGTCGTGGTGTTCATCTTTGCTGAATAAAACGCGGAAAGGGTTCCAGTTTAAAAGCAGGGCATATTGTGGTTGGGCTTTTATTCAAACAGTTAGCCGGGGCCCAATCCTGCCACCACCAGCGAAATAAGAAACTAACAACTGACCTCACTGATGCGAGATTGGGCCCAAAGCCTTTTTTTTTAAACACAAATAAACAAACAAGCAAAAAACCCAAACAACCTCACACTGAAACCCGTTGAAAGAAAAAGAAAAAGAAAAACAAAAAACAAAAACAAAACCCACGGACGGCTTCTATTCCCCTAAAACAAACAATAATACACAACCCGAAAAGACAATAGATTATTCGCATGCCACTTACTGAATCACGTTTACCATATGCATTAGTCAGATATAATAATGTACCCCCCGTATTCATTCTCCCTAATAAAACACATCTAACGCATCTTAAAATTGTCAGTAAATGTAAATGCTAATAATTAAATAACACAGTTCTTGCAGAAGGGTGTCATCTGAGCCTTGGAAATATTAAGTCTGTCTTGGGAGAACTTTTCTAGCAGAGACTTTGCTTTGGTAATTTAGTAGTTCTATAATTACGCTAATAATTTTAAATTTGGTGTTGAACTCCAGTCTACATAAAATCATGCAATAATAGCCCACTAAGCTGTTTATTGCCGTCTCATAAATTTGAGAGCGCTGACTGGCAAACACAAAAGAAACCTAAGTTCAGTCTGCAATTGCAGAGCCCGGGCGCTGCTGCCTGGAGTTACTCTTAACTCTACCTTTCTTTCCACTCGGCCTCAGCACAGAGGGAAACCCTTGGCATTTTAAGCTCGAAGTCATACCTTAGCCGTTTTGATCCCTAATCAATACTCATGTTACAAACGGCAATAATAATCGATCAAGAGCGCGGTGACTGGATTGCCCCACTCGTGTTAAATACAGAGCGTGTATCTGAAAACGGTGCCAGCTACTTTCAGTTATTTATTTTGGAGCTATTAAGTCACGTCACCATATTTTACACTGCCACAGTCCTTTAAACTATACTGCTTCTTGAAAGAGTTGCTAAGTAGCAATAAAGCACTTTACAAACGCTACCACTTTTTTTTTTTTTTTCTTTAATTTGTTATCCCAAACTCTAATATTCATTGCGGCACTTTAAGTTCGTACATAAATCGTTCAGACTAATGAGTCATAGAGAAATTCGTCCATGACTTTTCCTTTACAATGCTCACTGCCTTTCCATTGCTTTTTTGGCCCTGCATTAGGAGATGGTGATTTATTAGCGCCAGGAAAATTGAACAAAGCAGGTCCTCCTGCACTGTGGCACCCAGCCTTCCACAGTGTGAATTAGAACATTATCAAATGTGTTTGCCTCGGTAACACTTAATCACCAAAAGCAGTAATGTGACCACAAGGCAGCTAAAACAAAGATTTAATATTTCTAAATATTAAACTTGTTAAGCAAATGCTCAGCAGACAAAGCAAGCACAAACAATTAAAGTCATCAAGCTAGAAACACACACTACCTACTTACCAACACAGACCCTACTGCTTGCTTAAGAAGTTTAGAATCTTTCAAGATAAATCAGGTGGCCTTTTTTTTTTTTTTAAGGGAAAAAGTAAAATAAAATAAAATAAAACCAAACTCCAGTAATAAGGAGTTGAGTTTCACTTCTGCGAGAATCACTCCTAGTGAGGACTGACGGCCACAGATCCATTCCTGACTATCTGCATTAATTATTTAATGAGTCACGTGACCCTAAAGATTAAAATTTCAATATCTCCCCAGAACAGACGCAACACCTTTATCTGAGAGAGCAGGGATCCTCGTGCTTATGTCCCCTAATCTTTGCTGGCTTTGACAGCTCCTCAGCTTCTAGGGGGAGCGTTTGGGCATTAATAATATGATTTGCTCTTTACAGAGAGATGGGGCAGCTTACACTCACCACTCATCCCCCCCCCCCAAATTAGACAGTTGAATCCAGATGCCCATTGTCTGCAGCTCCGGGAGCTGCTGGCAGGGGAACGAACAGGGGAGCATCAGGGGCGGCATCACCCGGGCTGCCCTCCAAGGGTCAGTACTGCTTGTCTGCGGGCCCGGGCGGAGTTAGGAGGGCTGCCCGAGGCCGGGGGGAGGCGGCCACGGAACTTCCTCTGCTCACGCCGGGAGCTCCGGCCCCACCGGGACCTGCTTGGGCCCCCGCACAAAGGTGGAAGGGACAGCCCCAGGGCGACCCCCGGGGGTTCTATCCTGCACGTCGCGTTCCGGCCAGGCCGTGAGGCTCCCGTCTCGGAAAGAGCCTCCTCCTTCCCGGGGCCGCAACGTGCGGGGTCCGCCGGGACCGCGGAGATGTGGGTAGGGACCCCAGTGCGGGGCGGGGAGGGGAATTGGAGAAGAATTGGAGGGGCTGGAGTTCCACGGCAAGCCTGTCATGATCTCTGCCTGTGTGAGGGCTCCCCCCATCCCTTCTTAGTTTACAAACACTGGGCAAGAAGGCCACGGGATGGCAAGAGCCCTCAAGGAAAAAAAAAAAAAAAGAAGCCCCAGCACTGTGTAATCTTCCAATGCAGGGTGGCTTTGGTTTTTAGATACCACAAGACGCTTACCACAGCTCAGTTCCTCGTGTAATAAAACACCAGGTATAGCAAAAACTTACAGGCGACGCGAGGAGCAGGGGGGGGATCTTGGAAAAGGAGCATATTTCTCGGTAGGTGGAGGAGCGGTGGGCAGGGGGGTTTACGCCGTGGCGTTCCCTGCGGCCAGCAAATTGACTCTGAGGTGATTTAGCCTTTCTTCGAAATATTGACAAACTTCCAGTTGCAGCGTTTTGAGCCGCGCTCGCCTTTGTGGCTGGAGCAGATAAATTCGTGTGTGAGAGACACCAGGAGAGGGAGAGAGAGGGAAGGGGAGAAAGAAACATTTAGGTCCAAGTGCCGGATTAAAAAGAATACTGTCTTTAAAGGTCAAGGGTTTGAGGGGTCAGTCTGCTCGTCTAAAAAAAACAATTAATGGGATAGAAAATTTGTCCTCTCGGTGAACTCCCGGTTGCCTTAGCAAAGGGAGCACAATGCGAGAATTTAAACTGGACGGTGTAATTTTTGAAGTTATTGTAAAGGCTGGCGGTATTGGATGGGGAGCAGAAGGCTCTCAACCCGGGAGCAGAGCCCCACTCCCAGCACAAGCAAAGGGGGAAGGGGTGGGAGGGGAAAGAAAATTTACCTTAAATGACGATAATCTGCCATGGGGTATTTTGCAGTCCGCCGTTCAATTTCCAGTAAGAGAATGTACATTTTTTTAGCAGACAGCCAAGATGTTGTGTCTTTACACATGATCACTATTTTCCCCCCTTTTTTTCCTTTCTTTTTTTTTTATCCTAGGAAAATCCTTTGCGTCTTCACAGACTTTTCCAAGAGAATGCCTTTCAGAACCGCTGTTGAATTACAAAGAAGTATTTATTGTAAGAAGTGATTAATGATTCTCTCTAAAATTGCTATTTGCAGCGTGATTTCATTTCTCTTTACAATGGGAGAAAACCAGGTTTATACACATAGGCTGCACATAAAGAAACCTTGCATCGCCAGTTAATACATTTCAGCTGGAGTTTTGCTCAATTGCTCTAGTTTTGAATCTAAATATATTGAGGGATTCCCAAGGAATAAAACAGAGTTACACTCTTGTGAAGAGTAGTTACCTCACTTCTAGCTGTATTTTTTCTCCCTCTATGAGGAGGACGATGGTAATTCAGGATTTAGTAAGCAGGCATCTGTGAGTGGAAGGGGTATTTTAAAGCCTGCTCCTTGACCAGGTTTGCACACAGCAGTGTTTGCTGAGGACATTAAGAGCCACCACCTCTCTGACGCTGAATGTGCTCTGCAAGTGGCATTTCATATTTTTCTCTGCCATAATCCATGTTCCGTGGGGAGGCAGAGATGCTGGCAAGACAGTTGGGGCCTAGTGCTACTCACTCAGGGGCTGATGATGCGCACAGTCCTGGCGGCCTCACTCCCGTGAAAAGAAGCATGGATTCCAAAAATCACTCTCACGTGTCTTTGGGTAAGTAAGCAAGTAAGTCCTGGCCTTCAGGCTGTCCCTGGAAGATTTACTGGCACTTGAGCTTCTTTCCAAGGCCCTACCCTGATCAGTGACACCCTTTGGTGTAGAATCCCTGAACAAGGCTTCCCATTGCTACTCTGTTTTGTCTGAGCTTCTTGGCTGCCTTGAAGCAGTGAGATGCACAGCCTTGAGTTTGCATCACTTGAACCCCATTTTGCTATAGTCATTTCGACATTCTAGGTCAAACAAACCTCTTGACATGTACCAAAATCCGTGTTTCTGCAGAGGCTTTCTCAACACATTTCAAAATAGTCTTAAAGAGAAAATAAAAGGAAATAGAAACAGAAAAGAGAGCTTGAAGAGACTTTAGGTTACTGCCCATGTATTCTCTTTCAGAAGCGCTAGCCAATTGCGAAATGATAACAGGGTGAAAATGAGTAAATAAATCACAAGTGGCTAAAGATTTGAAGTGTTATCACGCAGAGCATGTGTGACTTCTCCTCCAGCAAAACCCGTCATGGGAGCTTATTGGTTCCTAGTAGAAGCACAGTTTCTCTGTAAGGTATCTGAAAAGAGTCTTGCAGACATGGATGGAGAACCTGGCTGATTCTGCCATAGGTCCGCTGAAGCAAACGCCATTCACCTACACAATGAAGCAAAACCTTTCCTCCTACAGAAGTCCTCTTTTAATTTTTTTCCCCCTTTTTTCTTTTTTTCCAGTCAGACAATTAGGAATCAGGATCTTTTCCACTATATTTAAAGCAATCGTTACCTTACTGACAAGACGAATACAAGTTAAAACAATAGGTTAAAACGTTGGTTTCCATTCCTGGTGCAAATACCAGCCAAGTGCAAGGTGGATGAAACAGCACTGAGTGGATTTGTGTTTCAAACGTTTAATTCTTTTGTACAGAATAATCTTTTATTACCAGCATTTGGCACCGTTATACATTACACCAAAAATCCACAAATTTTACATGGACCCAAACGATTTATACTGTGCCAAATATGAAGACATTAACAGCCTTTATAGCAATATTTCTTTAAATAAATGCAATACGGAATGTGGAGAAAAACTAATAGAACAGAGCTACCGCGGGGTCTACACTTAAAACCAGTTAAATTACCTTTGATACATAAAATGTTTTCCTTTAGACAGCGTAAAGGGGGACATTTTCCATAAGTCTTTAACCTCCCCTGGACGTGAACGTTCTGTCTCCCGTGTTGGTCGTGCATACACAGACGGGAATCCACGAACACATCACAGAACAGCGCTATTCAAGTCAATGCCTTACACAAGTGTCTTACGAGGTCTTTGCTTTGTTTTAACCGTCTTTTATTTTTAAAGTGTTCTCAAACAAAATAAAAAATGAACAAAAAAAAATAAAGGTCCGTCTTAGGTACAGAGAATTCGTCTGTAACAACATCCAGCCCTCTCTTACATCGAGGGCAAGAAAGCGTTTCCATAAATAGAAAAAAAATGATGGGCATGAAACCATTATCTATATACAATGTAGACAATCGTCCGGCTTTTGGTTTAAACATGTGCCCGTTCTTGGGCACGTCTCGTCTTCTTCTCCTGCTCCCGTTTTGTTTTACACAGTTGTTTGGTCCAAATGGCCAGCCTCCACCATGGGGCAGCTGGAAAACCCCCATAGATAGGTAAATATATGTATATAAACAAAGAAACAAACAACAAACCCGTATTTATAGAGCGGTTGCACTGGGTGTAGCCCCATCAAGAGGATGGGAATGGCCCTGTGTCTGTGCTTTGGACTGCTGGCTCATTGTGGACTGGTTTGAGGAGCGCATCTTTGTGTTAGGCAGTTTATGGTCTTTCTTCCACTTCATGCGTCTGTTCTGGAACCAGATTTTGACCTGGCGCTCGGAGAGGCAAAGGGTGTGTGCGATCTCGATGCGTCGCCTTCTGGTCAGGTAGCGGTTGAAGTGGAACTCCTTCTCCAGCTCCAGGACCTGCTGTCTGGTATAGGCAGTGCGAGACCTCTTGGGCTCCCCTCCATTGTAATTGGGATTGACTGAACGTGCACACACAGGCACACAAACACACGCAGAGGGGAAAGAAAGGGGGGGAGTGGGGGGAAAACGATGGAACATAATCATTATATAATAACTTGACACCAGGTTCACATAAGATACTTAGACGGAAAGAAAAATTGTTTCACAGCCTATCGAAAGTGGGGACAATCGAGGAGCAATAAAAAATGGTGATGGGCATTTGGGTTAGAAGAAAAGCTTCAAAGACACATGGCCCAGAGCCACTGCAGGGCAATTAAATTTATGGGGGCTATAATTACTGCCCTAACAGTTTGGCGTCTCGTAAATCTTTTGATAAAGGACCCCGGATACAAAAGGTTTCTCACTTTTCTTTTCTTTTTCTTTTTCTTTTCTTTTTTTTTTTTTTTAATAACTTTATTTATTTATTTATTAGGAAACAAGGAGGAAGAAGGAGGGAAAAGAAAGCCACACACGCGAAGAGCCATCCCGGCCCCGGTAGCACCCTCCCCCCCCCCCCTCTTCCGTCCTCTGCAAGCGCATCCCCACCTCCCCCTGGCAAGGGCAACTCACCCGTGCTCACATGGATCTTCTTCATCCAGGGGTAGACCACTGGCTCCTTTCCCTTCAGCCCGGGCAGGGTCTTGTCAGCCAGCAGCGGGCAGCCGGGCCCGGTGCCCGTCCCGGCTGCTGGGGCCGCTTCGCAGCGGCGCTGCAGGGCATGGCCTGGTAGCAGGGGCTGGGGTGGGCCGGGGTGGCCCTTGGCGGGCGGTGGCGGCGAGGCGCCCGGAGGCGGCTGCTCGGGGCCCGGGGCGGCACTGCCGGCGCTGCTGTAGCTGTAGGGCGCCTGGGGGTAGGAGGGTGCCTGTGCCTGGTAAAGCGTCTCGGGAGGCGGTCCCGGCGGCCCCGGAGGCGCCGCGGGAGCCTGGTAGCCCGGTTCCCGGCGCGGCCGCGGGAAGTATTCGGGCAGCGCCGGGCCCGGGTGCGCGGTGTGCAGGTGCGGCGGCGGCGGCGGCGGCGGCGGGGCGTGCGGGTGCGGGTGGTGCGGGTGGTAGCTGGCGGAGCTGCCGGCGCTGCCGCTGTGCTGCGTGTACTCCTCGCAGGGAGGGAATTTGGGCTCGATGTAGTTGGAGTTTATCAAAAACGAACTCATGGTCATTAATTTGTGAAGTGCAAAAATACTAATTTTTCTCGCGTTGTCGTTTTTCTGGGCTCGGCGAGGCCCCTCCCCTTCCCCCCCTCCCTCTCCTCCCTCCCTCTCCCCCTCCCGCTACTGTCAAGTGCTCGCCTCTGCCAAAGTTTGGGCCTCCAGCTTCCCCCTCCCCGCCGCACTCCCCTCCCTTCCTCTCTTCCCACCCCTGGAGCGCCTACAACACACACAACACACACCCGCGCCCCCCGCCACCCCGCCACCACCTGACCGCCAGCGCCAATTACCGCGCGGGGCCGCGGACCCCGGATCAGGAAATGGAAGGCGGGCGAGCGGCCGCGGGGCAGCTCCGCGGCAGAGGACCCACCGTGGGGCCCGCTCCCGAGGACAGCTGCCGACGCGCCTCCTGCCCGAGCCACGGCTTGTCGACCACAGAGTGCCCGGACGGGAGATGCCGGACGCTCACGTCCGCTCCTCACCAGCATCCCCGGCTCTTCGAGCCGCGTCCGGCGGTCGCGGTGTCAAGCGAGATAAAACTGATCCAGCTCTGACAGTCTTTCTCCCCCCGCCCCCACCTCCAGCACTTTTTGTTCCTACGTTCCTCCACTGAACGGGGGGGAGGGGGTGAAGCGGGAAGCGCAGCGAGGAAGCGGAGCGCAGTCCGACTGCATTATTCAGAGGGAGGCAGGCATTGCACAAGGCGTTGCACAATCCAGTTAAACAAGTCCATCTCCAAGTGCCTGAAGCCAGGGTTGCGCGCAGGCAGAGGGCGGCGGCTGCTGCGGGGTACAAGCCACCGGCAGCCCTCGGGGTCTGGCCCCCAGCGCCCCGCAGCTGAGGACCACGGCTGGCAACTTAGGGCTTAGCCCTCGGCCCATTTGAAGCCGTGCTGGCTGGAGGAATAAGTGAAAAGTTAGCATGCAGTTGGTAGGAAGGCCGAGGAGGGTCCTCGAGTGGCGCGCGGGGTGCGATGGCTCTAGAGAGCCTGAGAATAACGGGGAGGAGCGGGGACAGGGAGCCGGGGAAAGGCGGACACAGCCGTACCAAATACTTCCTACTGGCGTTCGCAGGGTTCTCTGCGAGCTTCCCGCCCCTCTGGGAAACAGTTTCAGAACTACGAATTTAAGTCCGTGGTATTGGTGTCCCTCGTCTTGAATTTATTTCTTATTTTTTCTGTTCCACGAGAAATTATTAGAGCCTTGGCAGAAATCACTGACAAACCCTGGCGTAGGAGGGAGAGGGCACTCGGCCACTTTTGCCTTGCTAAAGCTGGGACTGTTAACGAAAATTTGCAGCTCAGAGAGAAAGGGGACAACCGCCCTGACCTTAGGTAATTGAAATTTGATGGTTAAATTAATTGCAGCCTTATTCTAAGGGGAAAAACCAAACCAAACCAAACAAACAAACAACCCCCCACAAAACCAAAACCAACCCCACCCACTTAAGTGGAGGTCAAACAATCTGGTACCCTCGGAGTTAGAAGCGAACTTTTCGCATCATTTTTTTTTCTCCATTTCAGGAAAGCATATAAACATATACAAATGTTTGCCGCACCCTTCGAGAGTATAATTGCTGAGTGGGTAATCTCATCTGCTGCTATGGGAAAATACATCTAATATATCAAGCGTAAATAAGATACATTTTAGAACTTGCCCTCCTAAAGATATTACATTAACAGTTGCCCTGGTTTAAATCCAGATTATTGTCTTTTACAGTTTTATAGATAATGGATACATGCAATAAAATTCTATTTGAATATATATTCTATCTAACAAGACACACATAGTATCGATTTATATTTTATCCACACACACAAGCACGCACATTGCAGGCGGCTTGTAATATGTTAGAACATTTCCAGCACTCGGGTATACTGGAGTACTTATCTAAACAATCACTCATTTCCTCCTCCTATCGAATGTCTAATTTGTAAAGAGAGTTAAAACACATTTACTTACTCATTTCCAACATCACCTCTATGGAACTCTTTAACTGGGGTAATAGATAAGTTTCTCTATTTACTCTGCATATAGAGGAAATGCGGTTAAGCACACGCACAGAGAGCCGCAACTGTTCAACAGCACACATTCGACAGGAAAGAGGAGATTGATTTATTTATGTTTTTTAAAAAGAGGAATAATTTAAAAAATATTTTTAAAAGGAAAAAAACTGAAACCTATTGTTGTAAAAAAAATAAAGCTGCCATCTAGGTAACTGTACAAAATAAAAGGTTGCCAAAGCCCACCACAACCAGAAAGCAGTTTCCCGGCACAAAGAAACACATGCACACATACAGACACATATGTACAAATACCTGCCGGCCAGCACCAGAAGAATTACACTGGGTTCTCGTAAATATTATCCTCGGCATAAGTCCTGAGACACAATGGCCAGAGCACTACAGCAGGGTGCCCTGCTCCCAAGCCTTGGTAAAACACAACGGAAAGTGGTGTCTCGATTTGAGAGCTCAGCACTATATTGGGATAGTTGATCATGCTCTGTTTTGTATTATTTGTGATTAGATCTCAAAGTATACCTGCTTCGCTACGCCTCGTTCTGCTGTGGGACTCTGGCACTCGGTTACAGCAAGAAGGATGCAATTTTGTATACCACTGTAAATCTGCAAGGTGACCTGAGCTGCTCAGCTGAAGTCTGTTTTTTTTTCGTGTGGTTCTATTAGTCTGCGAAGATGTGCTGAGGCAGGACCTCCAAAAGGCCTGTTCCATGTCTTTGTGGTTTTGTTATCATAAACAAGAACTCAGCCAAGACCACCAAGTGTTATCTTGCACACGGCCATTTCGACATTTTACTGCAAGATTTATGGCTGTAATAAACAATCTCCAAAACCTTTTTTTTCCCTCGATACTTCCCTTTAACCAACTTGTAGCATCATCCTAAGATCTCAAAGAAAAGGAGAAGAAAAAATAGGCCAGATATCTTTATTTATTTTTTTCTTCCACCACCACCACCAAAAAAAAAAAAAAAAAAAAAAAAAAAAAAAAAAAAAAAAAAGAACCAAAGGCTCGATTTCACCGGAGAAGGAAACTTTAATCACTTAATAAAGGAGCAAAAGTTTCTTGGACAAGGATGGCTTAGGAGGACGAAATGGAGACCCTACAGGAATTAAGTTGAGAGGAAGAGAGTCAGTTTTCATGCACCAAGAAGAGGCAACTCATACATACCCAAAGAGGGGAGGAAAGAGAGATCTCCCTTTTTCTTGTGAAACAAGCAAGCACTCCTGCTACCCTCCACATGCCCAGTTAAAACGTAATCATTAAAAAAAAAAATAATAACAGCAAGGATAGTAATAGTAATAATAATAATTCGAGTCAACCTTTCGCTGTGCCCAGGCATCCTCCACCAAGAGCAGTAGAAGGAAGAATCGCACTAGCAGCCTGGTTTGAATTTGATTTAAACCATTTTGAATATGTTTAGCCCCAGCTTTCTCTCTTGAATGCGAAGCTGTCCCAAGTTTCAAAGTGACCGAAAAGTGACACCGTGTGCATTTTGTTTCTTATTAATCTTACACATTGACAGTCTTTGTTAAATAACAAGGCGTGCCCTTCACCAGGCGACATTTTCATATTTGTTAGACGCGGTGACCTGAAGTTCACCTCGGCCTTGGACTTAGTTTTTCTAAAAGGTCTATAACAGTGTCTTTTAGATAGCAGGGTGCTTTGCCCAGGTCACTACTTCTAAGGGAAAATTAAGAAAAAATCGCGGGAAAATGTAAACGTTATGGAATGTATGGACTGTATTCCATCCTTTGTTCCTGGGAATGACAGAGCCTCGAGGTTGATCCTGCCTCCGCTTGCGGGAGCGCGCTTTTCCAGCCCTCGCTGCCGGGGCACTGCTAGGGGTTTTGCCCCAAGTTCAGCGTTCAGCAAAAGCTTGGTTTTATTCGGCACTGGGCCTCCTCTCAACAACGAGATGATTGGCAGAATTTTCTCCCTCTGTCCTGGAGCGGTTAAATAAACAGATGTAAAATGTGATATGCGCCCGGATTTTAAACGCCAGAGAGCAGTGTGCTGGACGTAAAGAATGTAAAGACAGAAAGAGTTCGTCTTAGATTATTAATTGTTCTCCTCTAGGTTTTGGGGGGTTGGTTGGTTTGTTTGTTAAATTTAAACAGCAATTCGGAATGGTCAATATTCATCGAAGTCACAATTCCAACGTTTTCCCTGAATAATTATTTATTTAATTAAAGTTAGGCTGAAAATATGGAATTCGAGACACTAATTGTTTTGGTGAGAAGGCAAATGAATTTCAATCACCTAATCTTGAGCAAGTCAGTTACAGTAACAGCTTTCGTTCTGGGTATATGAAAGACGCATTGTTACTCTTAGAAACAGTCTGCCTTGAATTCTCCAACCACGCTGGCTGGCTACGTTTTTGAGCTTTTTATCAGCCTTGACTCTTACATCAAATAAATACTCTGGATGTGAAAGGTTATATACTATCCCCAGAGAGGACAGGCTCCCCAAACGTGTGCAATGCCAGGTCTCGGTACAAATGAGCAATAGGAGCAACTTGTGAACAAACCCGACCCCCCGAATAAACACTTGCATTATAGGCTTCATCAGGGACATTAGGCAAAATCTCCAATAATCTCTTTGTCTAATCTTAAATCTAGCCTCTCGCATATCTGTTCCCAAGAAATAGCACTCGCTTGCTACGATCCAGCTGTGTCTCAGGCAAATAATTCACACATACCAGCTACACAGAGGCCAATGTAGCCTTCTGCCTTGGTCGGTGGAATGGCAGCAGTGCATAGAGGGAAGTGAGGTGTACTCTTTCTTGGACTTCCTCATAGCCTTGTCCCCTCCTCCACACATTTCACATCTGCTTATGTATATTTGAGACTATATTTTTCCTCTTCCATTGACCTCTCATTCTCATAATTTCAGGCCGAATCCCATTTGTAGTTATGACCCACGAATTGAGTGCCCTGAGCAGTATTGGTCAGTTCTTTCCAAACGCCTGCCCGAGGAGCTAAAAATTCGGCACGGAGGCGGCACTGGGAACAAAAAATCCCAGCGATGTGGGAAGAACTGTCTGCAGGGCGGGGAGGGGGGCTTAAAAATCCACTAAACTTTTTCTTGGGTACAGTCGATTTGGTGAAGGAAGGGAAACAACTCTCCCCGGTCCCCATTTCTCTGGGAACACTGCTGCCTTGGGTAATTCCAGAAGGCTGCGAGATCCTTCCAAATCACGGAGCAGCAAAGAGCGCCAGCTTCTCCGCAACATTTTCCATCGGTAGCAAAACACGTCCCTGCCACTCCACATTTTAAAGGAGCTCCTTCTGACCAAACATGTAATCCGTATTATCTCCAGCATGTCCTGTTTAAGCACAGTTTAGCGGTCACTACAGAAATGGGAGTAAAAACAAAGACGCGACTAGGATCGATACACGCATTAATAGCTTCACTACTATCTTATCTTCCTGCCATTTTGCAAAGTGAGGAGGCTTAACACTAAACCTCTTAAAGCAAGTTATTGTATAGTAAACAGGAGTGAAACATTTTGCTACCTGACTCTCGGAGGAGGCAGCATCCTCGACTACTATGGGAGTAACACTCGCGTTTACCTGCCGCGGCTGAACCCGAGATATTCAGACGCAAATGTGGTCGATAATTCAAGATGAAATACAACGTGTATTACTCTTGAAAAGAGGAATTTTCTATCCTTTCCTCGGTAATTGAGGTCATTCAGCCAGCAGGGTTCACCTGGAGTCCATACTGTGATACACACGTAACTCAAAGCTATTTTATCTTTTGTGCTGATAGTCAAGATCTCGGCTATAACATTGACATCAAACTCTGTCTAGGCGAATGACTAAGAGTGGTGCAAAACGTAAACTTTTGACCCTCAACTTTTTGACCCGCAGTTGTAACGCCCTTAACCACAAAGATATACAAAAGCTATGCAGCTTCTTTTAGGAGTAAGAGACTCGCACTGTTTGTTTCAATAGTTCTGCCGTTTCCCCCAGCTTTCTAGGGCTTTTTTTCCTTTCCCTATTAAGAAATCGGATACTTTTGCATTTTTAATTATTTTTCTCTCTCTCTCTTTTTATTTTCTCTTTAATCTCGCATCTTTACAAAGTGCTATTAGATCAGCTCGCACAGCCTTTCGCCAGCGTTGGAAGAAAGCCTGTTACTCAAAGGCGCTATATGGTTACAAATGCAGGTGAAATGCTGGGTAAGTTCTGGGCATGAGGCTGGAAGGAACGTAGCGACGAGCGTTGGGGGGAAAGATGCAGCTCTTTGCTGCGAGGGTCTTATTCATTTCTCCTTGATTTAAACATAAAGAAACAACTCTAATTGTTTGCGAAGCCTTGTCTAGGCAAACGAGTTGACTGTGAACTTGGTCTAAAGCGAGCTCTGCTGGTGATTCCTAGGGTGTGCAGATTTATCTTTTCTGCATTTACTTAACCTGGCAGTGAACTGCACGGGCTGCCATTTGTTATCCAGAGACAGACTTCACCTCAAGCAAGGACTGTTCCACAAAATTGCAATAATTACCCAATAACCTTCATAGCAAATATTATTATTGAAAAGACATTTTTTTGGGGAGGGGATATAGGAAGTATTCCTTATGTGTGCTATAGAACGAAATCCTTGCAAGTTTTACACGTTCTCTGTGTCAGACTTTATATTGTTGGTGCGTGTAGCTACTGGAACATGTGACCGCGATGGTCCATGAGTATTTGCCTTGCAGAGACATATTAGTGAGGTGCTTTGATTTGAAAGGGATAATCTTTTCAAAGATGACCAGGCGGCTGTGAGAGCTGTGTTTTTGCGCTCTAGCTAGAAAATCGGGGAGAATTTAAGGTCAGACAAGAGAAAGAGATAAGAAAGCAATGCTATTTCTTAACTTGGTCAGAAGATTTACTTACGTCTGCCATTAATGCGTTAAATATGCATTTGCGAGGAGGGAAAAGGAATTGCTGCAGTTTGAAATCGAAACCTTCTGATCCGCCCCTCCTGATCTGTTCCATTCAATTTCCCATGCAGCAGATTGTAAACCCCTCTATTGTCACCCTTCCACAAATACACACTTTATAAATATAAGAAAATGTCAGAATAATAATTTCTCCTTAATGTTCTGCAATTACGGTGTTTGGAGGGCTTAGACAAGGCGGCAGTTGTAATTTACGGATGACTTTCCACAGGATTGTTATACTTCTGGTTCAGAGAAAGTTATGCCTTGCAAAGTCACTAGTTACACACATTAAGAGAGTTGCCTAAGCTTTAATTGGCCTTACGCTTAGACATGACACACTACACTCAAGTATTTCTTTCAAAGGGTTAGGTAAACTGTATTTCAAACTGCAGAACGCCACTCGCCATGCCTAAAGTAAAACAAACTCGCATGCATTAATCCCCCTAATACAGAAGAAAATAAAATGTGTGCAGATAAGACCTCTCCTGATTCCCAGCTATTACTCTCTATGACAATTTCCCTCGTAAAACAATTAGAACCTGGAAATATTTTGGTAGAGTTTAGAAGTCTCAGGGTGTTTGAATTTCAAATTTCAAAGCGGACTAGAAAAACATAATGTGTTTCTGGGTTTGAATGTCTTCAACTGCCCTGCTTAGGACAGGGCAGGGCCAGAAATATGCAGAAGTTGTCATTTCTAGCTAACATTTGTTGGTTGTTGTCAGAAAGTTTCTTGCAGTGCAGGCAGGTTTATGTGCTTGTGGACTTGGGGAAATTTTTCTCTTCCGTAGTTCTTGAATCTCTGTATACTGCTTTAGGCGGAATGTGCTCCAGAAGCCTCATTCAAAAATGTGGAAACAAGCAACAGCAAATCTTTTCACTCTAGACAGTGAAAAATTATAATTCGTGATAATATCCAGGTTCCTAAAATATTCTTTAAACGTGTGTGTGTGTGTGTGTGTGTGTGTGTGTGTATAGTCAGCAGATAATTCAAATAATGCAGTGCTGTTGAATGGTAACATCAAACTGATCGTGTCTGGTACCATTCCTGTTTTCAAGTGAAAGATTTTCCTTGGAAAAGGACCCATATATAAATGAAGCCCAAACTTTCAAAGGGTTTTCATGCCTTTGCCTCAAACTATAAAATTTTATGGCATAGAGTATAATGCACGCCTATCGTATATAACTTTCTGCTATTCCTATTGACAAACGTGTGACAGCTAGTGTGCTATAAAATCCCCAGCTGTTTATTATGGAAATTATTTTCAAATGTGCATTTGGATATGCACTTTTAAAGCCTTTCCTTTTTTTATTTTTTCTTTTTTTCCTTTTTCTTTCTTTTTTAATTTTTTTTTGTTCCCCCCCCCCCCCCCCTTTTTAATGTGAAATGCATGCATATGTGTATGTTTAGCGTTCCTAGGAAGGGTACACAAAGGCTTCAGACTCCATTTATCTTACACAGGAGGTTGACTTCAAGTATTAAATATTTGTAAAACTGTGAGATCTTTGAACTGAGTCAACCTTATATACTAACGTTTCTTAAACATTAAAGGCAAGTAAATATAAAATAGGAATCAGTCAGCAAACCACAGTCCTTGCAGAGGTACACAACAAGCTCACCCTCCTGTACACCTCTGTCTTTTTCTGATTTTTGCTTGCAGTAGCAGATACAGCCTAAACCACAGGATTCAAACGGGATAGCACTAGCAAAATAAAATAAAGCTCATCTCCCATTTCACATTCAACCACCACGTCCTTTTGCAAACCTGATTTTATGACACATGAAGGAAAACAATAAGATCTGCTGAAGTCCTGCTACTCCAAACCTGTGCAGAATAAGATATACTCACAACTGACTTGGAGATAAATATCTATCTAGATTATATAGATGTTCATGTGTATTTTATATGCAATTCTCAAATCTCTTCTCTAGCCTGTGACTGCATCTTGGTCTACACTCCTCTGAGATCACTCGCTTAAGTTACAGCTCTGAGGATAAGGATCAGGCCTTAATGCTACCCAGGGAGAGACAGAGTTCCTTTCACCCTTTCATTCAAGTCCTGGAAATTCAAAGACTAAAGTTAAATCCGGCCATAAAGTTTATTGCTGAGTAATCACACTCTAGTGAGAACAGTCCACTTAAATAAAAAGAATGTTGAAGTAAACACGCAGCTGGGGCCTACCCCACAATGGCAGCCAGCAATATAAGGCAGAGAAGGAGAACAGAGCTAGGGGGATATTTACAATCTTCAATAAACCAAGCCAGTATTTCATAATTTGCAGCACTCTAATGACCTGTAGTCTCTTGTATTAATGCTACAAGTTACAGTCAATTGGTTCGTTTGAAAACAACCACAAAAGAAAAAGGTCACAAGAACATATATATGTATACACACATACACACTCTTTGTATACATAAACATACCACTATTAAACACACATACGTGTGTGCACAGCTTTCTACAGGCATATTGATTGACTTTTACGTGCATGCAGACACACGTCACTTAAATATCTTTATATTTATGTAATTACACAGAAGAGAGGGAATAAGTTACAGCATCGTTATCAACGCGCATCCCCAAAGCACACCACACACTCATAGGTGGACATACACAGAGCTAAACTTTAAGAACAACCCAATGCAGAAAATAGGAATCCTAAGCATTTCCATACAGTTTGCACCATTTTAATACTAGTTCTGATGTGCAAAGTATTTCAATAATCCAAATATTATTGCCATATCAGCACGCCTCCAACTCTATCATGCCTACAGAAGACGCTGCCCAGATAATATCAAACCCTATCTATTTTATTTCCCCCCTTTTTTAATCGCCTGCAGTAACTACTCTGCTAAACAAAACCTCTCAAACTTGGAGAGTCTATTGGAGCAAAGGAAGTAATTATCTTCTGCGGTAGTCAAAGTGATTAAAGCTAGGCCCCAAAATCCATCTCTGCCAAAGTCGCTTATTGTGGTTTACTTTGATTTGATCGTTAAAATAGAGAGCTATCTGCTGCGAGTGAAGGGATGGGGGGGATTTGCAGCGTAACCTGGATCATTACTGGTTGATCCTGCCTCTCGGGCTCGGTGGGACCGTCCTGAAAAGCCCCAGGCGGAGAGGAAGGGAAAAAGAAAGAGAAAGAAAGAAAGAGAATGAAAGAGAGAGAGAGAGAGAGGCAGCGAGAGCGACCAGGAGCCTCGACTTTCCCACTGTACAAATAAACTTTAAGGAACTTGTGCACGAAACTTACCTTTGACTTGCAAGGAGTCATTTTTCATACAGTATTGAGAACTTGTGGTTTGGATACTTCTGTCCCTAAACCTGACAATTTGAATGGCCAGGAGGCACACGTAGCCTGCAAAAGAGTCAAATGAAGTCCAGCGTCAGTGAGATTATATGTTATGTGGTATATAATGTTGGATGTCAACTCCCCAAAACCATAAAACTTACTTTAATGGCACCACGTGACTTTTTATAGCCAGTGAGCCTATCTGTCTGTGCTATGGATGATTTTACGATCTAATTCATAGACAAAACCCTATTCATTTGGCACCCAAATGTCATATAGCCGGAACTGGGGCTTATAAAGTTTACTGTTTTATAACTTTTAAGGGAAGGCATCAATGTAACCAGTCAGTAAATGTGCAAATCTGTAGTTGCTCTTAGAAGCTCAGAAGAGTTAACCATTCAAGCTCTGATGGGGTAAGTAACATTACGCTTATAGAAAACTAATTGTAGCGAAGAAAACCAAAAATCTTTAAAGGGTGAAAAGTGGGAATGTGGCTAGCGAGGTTTACTAAAAGACGCAGAGGGCTCGGACGTGGCTGTCCTGCAAATATACTTAATGAAACCACAGAAGAAACTCTAGAGGGGTGCAAACACCTCTTGGAGCTAGCAGAGTGTTTTAACAAAGCACATGTTTTGTTTTGTTCTGTTTTTCGACCATCAGCAAACAACTAACAGTTGATTCACCCACAAAGGGTGCTAATTGTGGTTCCTGCGATGCAGCTTTTCACCTAGCGAGAAACCACTGTGAAGGAACTTATGGGCAAACTTCCAATTAAAAATACTGATAGTGAACCATCACAGCATCTACCATTTGAAACGTGCAGCAAGAGCCAGGTAAAAATATTATTAAACAGGCTGTGCACGTTTCGGTTTTCTTTTTATCCCCCCCTTTTTTTTTACCCCCCCCCCCCCCCTCCTTTTCTCCCCAAAAGCAAATCAGGAAGCACAACTTCTTGCTTTGCACAAACCAGATCACGAAAACTTTACAATAGAAAGTTTATTTTTTGTTGTTGTTGTTGTTGTTGATTTCCAGTCAGATTTTTTTTCTAAAAAAAAAAAAAAATTAAAAAAAAAGCTGATCACAGTTTGCTCAAACAGCCAGACTTTGACTATATTTGTAACTTTGTTCACAAAAAACATACATCACAGAAGCTGCGCTTAATAAGAGCCACTTCTAAGAGTTCGTGCAAAGAGTCATATACAAAGGCACAGCAAGGACATACTGCTTGGAATCACAGTTTTCGTCACAGATCCACTATTCACTACACGTAGGACAAGTTCAGTTGATTTCATCATTTCACTTCTACAACAGCATTAATTACACAGGAATTATATAGGTAGTTTGAATAAAAATATTTTTAACAGCTTGGAGCTATACAGACATTAACACTTGACCACACATGCACAGTTAAGCAGGTTGAGTGCAACACATAACATTTGTACTAAACCGGGGGAGGGTTTCTTTCTCTCTCTCCTTTTTTTAACCTTATTTTTTTGTTCTTTTTTTTTTCCCCTTAGTTTTGTTTTGTTTTAACAGTTACTTCAAGTAACACAGCTCGCTTCATATAAATAAGTTAAAACATCTATTATTTTTTCAAGACAAAGCCATTCAAGACAAAGAAATGTACGATAAAAGCAGATCTACTTATACACGCGAGAGAATGGTAATAAACAGGCTCATGATTAAAAGATGAATAAGGGCGACAAGAACAGGGTTTCTTCACAGAAGTAACACAAGGAAGTTTTAGAAAGTCAACTTAGTACTGACATGAGACGCAGGGTCAGCTAATACTGCTCAGTACTTTTAATTGATCAAACGCTTAGGGACGGAATGCCCCTCCTGCAGCTGCCATGCTCATACTTTTCAGCTTATTATCCTTTTTCCATTTCATTCTCCTGTTTTGGAACCAGATCTTTATTTGTCTCTCTGAGAGGCAAAGAGCATGTGCTATTTCAATCCTTCTTCTGCGGGTCAGGTATCTATTGAAGTGAAATTCCTTTTCCAGCTCCAGGGTCTGATAGCGGGTGTAAGCAGTCCGAGCCCTTTTCCCTTCTGGTCCCCCTATGTTGTCTGGAAGAGAAAAGTACATGATTTAGATTCTCAGCAGCCACTCGGAGCCCTCGTGTCTTACTGCAGCTACCAGCGACCAAAACCGTTATTCTCAGTCCTGCCTGGTTTTGTTTCTGGTTTGGATAAGCGCTCAACAAGTTTCCCCCTCCATCCCCTTTTAGGAAAGGCTTGGGGGAGGAGGATTTGGTGGTCTCGGTAAGTTTTCACTTGGATTTGGCGTTCGATTTTTTTAAATTCAATTTTATTTTGTTTTCTCTGAAGGCTAATCCTCCCCCACCACCTTCCCCCGCCTTCCTCAGATAAGCTGTTTTGGAGGATGCCTCAGCTGCTGGCTCGGTTTTCAGTGATGGGAGAGCAAAGCTGAAGCGTGCAGCCCTTTCCCACGGCAGAGCTGGGGAAAGCTCTGGGAGGCAGCGAGCCTCCGTCTGCTCCCCCAGCACAGAGAACAGGGCAGGTACCCGGGGCTGAAAGTTGCTCCGCTTTACCGCGTCCCCCAAGCCCTCTCCCAGAGTTTGGGGCGACTCTTCTCCCCTCCCCCACGGCCTCTCAGCAGTGCAAACTGCCCTCCTCGCCCTCTCCTATTCTCTTTTTAATATGTCTCGGCAAAATAAATGGGGTCAGCCGCACCGTTCCCACTGGAGGATCCCCTTTCCAGAGGAGAGCCGGGAGCAGGGTCTGCTGCCGATTCCCTTTCGGGAAGGCTCTTTCTGCTCTCCCGCTGCCCGTCTGGAGCTGGGCCGGCTGCCTTTTTTTTTTTTTTCTTTTTCTTTTTTTTTTTTTTTTTTTTCCCTTTTCTTTTCAGGGGAGATGGAGGGGTTTGCGCTTTTTTTGGTGTGGTTTGGTTTGGTTTTGGGGAGCACTCCGCCAGAGAAGGCAGCGTGCTTCGCTGCGAGCAGAGTTGTGCCGTGAACGGAAGCTGCCTGCTCTCACGCCCTCCTCTCCCCCTCTGCCCGACCTTGCTCGGCGCAACCACCCGGTTTACATTAATTCCTCCTTTTCCTCCAGAGAAATAAAGAAAGAACAGGGTATTTGCTTTACCATGACTTATGTGCAGTTTTCGCATCCAGGGGTAGATCTGGGGCTGTGAAGGCTGGGCTGTGCTTTGGTCGGTCGGGGCACTTGCCTGCTCGCTGCTTGCTGGCGTGTCTTCCTCAGTCCCAGACGAGGTGCCAACCCCGTCTCTGCTGATGTGCGTGTTGCTGCTGGAATTGGATGAAGTGCTGGTGGAGTTGGCGAGGGAGTTTTTCACCCCGTGGTGACTCTCGCTGACAGGCGAACCGGCCACGGCGGTGCAGGGCAGAGGGTCAGGGGGAGGCGAGTGGGAAGACGTCGCGGGCTGGTTGTACCTGGGCTCTGTCGAAGCAGAGGTGGTGTTGGCCGGGTAACTGCGGGGTCTCTCATTGGCACCAAAGTGGGTGGAAGCAGAGCGCCCGACGCTGAGATCCATGCCATTGTAGCCGTATCCGTACCTGCCGGAGTGCATGCTGGCGGAGTCCCTGTATTGCTCGCTCACCGAGCTGTGATCTCCATAATTATGTAACTGGTAGTCCGGGCCATTTGGATAGCGACCGCAAAATGAGTTTACAAAATAAGAGCTCATTTGTTTTTTGATATGTGTGCTTGATTTGTGGCTCTTGGTCGTTTTGTGCGTCTATAGCACCCTTGCACAATTTATGATGAATTATGGAAATGACTGGGACATGTACTTGGTTCCCTCCTACGTAGGCACCCAAATATGGGGTACGGCTTCACATCACGTGCTTTTGTTGTCCAGTCGTAAATCCTGCCTGATGACCTCTAGAGGTAAACTCGTGCACTGGTGGGGGAGCTGGGAGGGCGCGGGCGGCCCGGGGCGCGCCGCCGCTGCGCGCCGCCGCCGCCACCGCCCGCCCGTCCTCCGGCCTCCAGCGCCACCCGCTGGCGGCACGGGGTATGGCGGCGGCTCGGCGGGGTCGACCCGGGGTGACGGCCCCCGACGGCGGCGCAGAACGGCGCGGAGGAGCGCGGAGCTGAGCTGGGCGCGCCTCCACCACGCCCGCAACCGCCAGCGGCACGGAGCCGCCGGCGAGGCGGTGGGGCCGGCGCGGCGTGCTCCCGTACCCTGGTCGCTGGAGAGCTTCGCTCTGCTTTGTGCGTGTTTTGTCCTCTCAGCGAGGCTTATTTACACCAGTTCACAAATCCTGTATGATCCATCCTCGGGCGCTGGCAGCGGTTGTGTCCCTTCTATATATATATGTAGAGAGAGGTTTTTTCTCTCCATTTTTCTCGTGATGGAGGTTTTGAGAAGCATTCGGGTCCTGCCGATGTGAAATGGCAGGTACCTATGACAGATAAATACCATGCAGCGTTTTTCCAACTAAGGGGTCAAATTCCAGGCGGGTTTATGGCCGCCGTTATTTTTCTGCCTCTCGGGGCGGGGGAAAATCAAAACAAAAGAAACAAAACCTGTAAATGCAGCGGTGGCCATTTTGCATTAGTATTTTCCATATTTGGCTTTAAAAATATTTAGGGGAGTAGCCCAAAATGCTCTGCTTTCCAAAGAGAAGAGCCTCGATGCATATACAAGTGCTTTTGTACACAGCTTCACACGCGCACTAACGCACACACAATATAATATAGAGAGATATAATGTATATATTAATCAATATTTTTGCTACGCTTCTTTTACTTAGAACTCGAAGTGAAAGCATTTTATGGCAGCTACTTTCCCTTGGAGTATCTATTTATTTTTTTCCAGTGCTAAAAAACATTACTGTGAGTTAAGATACCACAAAAGCGGGGAAGACGATCCCCGAGTTACTACGACAGACACTTTTCTTTTACCAAAACAAAACAAACAAGAGGGAAGATACTTAAATAAATAAATAAAGATGAACCCAAGCCCCAAGAAGCGTAGTTCATAATTCAAAACCCCTTCAGTGTAGAGCTGAGCTCATTGAAATCTCAGTGTAAGCTCAACAAAACCACAGAAATTCACCCTCCATGAAACCTCTTCCCTCACTTCCTCTGAAGTTTAGTGTGAAGTTTTTATTTTAATACTAATAGTGCAGATTAGGCAGTTTAGCGGCGTTTAAAAATTCTCCCTGCAATTCACCTTCGTTTTAACTGCAAGATAATACCTATGGGTTTATACAAGAATTCTTTAAAATAACGTTTCTCTTTTTTCCCCTCTTTTGCTATTCAAATACCTCATACATGTGGAAAACTTTTTTTTTTTCCTCCCGTATACACAATAAGCTCCCAAACACAGCATAATGGGACAACTCGGTGAAGTGGGAGTTAGCAAAAACATAACCCCAAGGCTTTATAAAACTTATCGTATTTCTACAATATGAGCATTTCCAATTTAAAATAAAATTTTTAAAATAATAATTTTTTAAAAAAGAAAAAGAAAAAAGAAAGAAAAATAAATCCCACTCGCTTGTCTCTTCTTACACAGGTACACCAGGGACATTAACCCCCACACAAATGCTCACCTCAAATACGTTAAAATCTTGAACATTTCTCTAGTACTTTAAACAATGCCATCTATGCTTTGGGAAAGTGGTTATACACATGCATGCGTGTAGCTCGAAAGCTAGAGCTTCCATATATATTTTAAAAGTCACAGATGATTGCAAATGTACATCTTTTAACCAAGCCTTTTGAGAATTAATAGACTGTGACAAACCTATAGGATTTTAGTAGCAGAAGGAACACAAGGTAAATAGTAATAATAGTAAGCACTAAGGAAAGACCTAGTAGCATTTATTAAACGTGGTTCTACTCCCCTGACTTTTCCTCTGTTTCTTCGCTGCTGGGCTGTGTGGAATTTATGAATTTGTTTTCCTTTTTCCATTTCATCCGCCTGTTTTGAAACCATATTTTAATCTGGCGTTCAGTAAGACAGAGAGCATTTGCAATCTCAATACGTCGTCTTCGGGTTAAGTATCTGTTAAAATGAAATTCCTTCTCTAACTCTAGCGTTTGGTATCTGGTGTAAGTTTGCCTCCCTCGTCTCCCATGAGTTCCACATACTGTACCTGTAGAAGTAAAGACAAAACGATCGCATTGGACAGGGCCCAGTGACTTCAGACCAGAAACAGGGACTAGTATATTCTGCCTCCTTTTGCAGGCACAATCAAGAGTGGGGGGAGCTGCTCTGGTTTCCTGGAGCCTTTGCTTTTTATTTTGGGGTTGTGCTTTTTTTTGTGTGTGTCGCCCTTTTCCTATTCTCCCGTCTGACCAGATGTAAATGCTGATGTGCAGCTCGCATACGGCGGTGGGGCGGTGGGGAGACTGGGATACAAAGAGGCTTTAAGGTGGACCATGAAAAAGTGGCGTAGGTAGCTCTGGTGTGAGTTGCTGAGCAAAAGCTGCCTCCTGCTTGTGAAGAGCCTGTGCGAGCAAACACACACGCATCCCGCACACGAGTGTGAGGTTCTGGGAGCTACAGCCTCTGTGTGTGCGTGTGTGTGTGCGTGCATATGCAGCTGTCTTTACACAAACACACTCCATTTCCATGACTGTGACTACGGAGGGTCTGCAATTTAAGTATAATTATAGATATCAGCTAAAGATCATAGAATAGCCTTCCCCATTTGCTCCGGAATTTATTGCCCTCGAATGCAAAGCAGCGTCATAATGGTCTTGCTAAAAGTTTAACTTTCAAAAAAAAAAAAAAAAAAAAAAAAAAAAAAAAAAAAAAAAAGGAGATGCGACCCAAAGTCCAGCAAACATAAACTCGGGAGGAAAGGAAAGGAGGAGAGTCATTATCAAACACTGTAAGCAAACATATTAAAAAGGGATTATTAGAAATAAGTGTCACCCCAATAAAACCCTGCCCCCCAACCTCAGTACCACTTCTAGACAGAATAGTTCGGTTACGTGAAATTCACTGTAAATCAAAGAAATTTCTCATTGACATGGAAGTGAGCCCACGGCCCCCGAAACGTGCTCTCAACAGCCAATACTTACAGGCTAATGAGCTGGGGGAGGGCGGGCGAGGCGGAATGTGCCACTAACGCATTGGATCCTCAGTACAGAGGGCATATTCCCTACATCGCTCTCTGACAATGAAGAAGCGGAGTAGAGGCTTTGGGGTGGCTTTGGAAGCCTACTAAAACTGCTTGCTGCCAATGTTATAGGTTGCTGATGGTGTTGGGTTTGTTTGTTTGTTTGTTTGTTTTGTTGGTTTGCTTTGGTTTGTTTTGTTGATCTCCCCTCCCCCCCCGCTCCCCCCTCAGGCTAAGGATTCCCCGGTAGCCTTCACCAGCTTTCACAAGCTGAGCTCCCGGCCACCGTTCTCAAGGTGCCAACGTGCCAGGTCTAAAATAACCTGGGAAGGTTTCACTGCCCTGCGAGAACCACCTTTATCCACCACTTTGGACTTTATCTAAGAATCAAAGGGGGGAAAAAAATCTTTGAAAATAAACTTTCCTTCTTTTCCTTCCTCCCCACTTCCCTCCCCCGATTGCACTGAAATGCCTTACCAGCACAGGAGTTCATCCGCTGCATCCAGGGGTAAACAGGGCTCGTGTACTTCCGGTCGGTGCCTTCGTCATTTACAATTTTGGCTTGGACGCCGCTGGATTTGTACTGTTGATCGGGAGAAAAGTGCAGATACTCCCCAGGCCCCCTCTGCTTACCACTGCCGGAGGGAGAGGCGCTACTAATTTCCTTGTCCGAATAAAAACAAGAGGCTCCGTACTCATAGGAAGCCCGATTGCAAGCAATGACGGTGTTGGACTGTTGATAGAAACAAGGTGAGGTGTAAGTCTTGTCCTGCAGGCTGCTTGCCCCGTACGAAGACGGAAAATGCCTGAGAGCATCATAACCCGCCGGGTAAAGGGGGATCTGCCCGAGGAAAGCGTCCTGGCCCCCAGGCAGGCTCCCCGGGAAAGTGGAATTCACGAAATAGGAACTCATTTGCTCTCCCCCTCTCCCGGACCGTGATTTGTTGTGTATTAGTACATCTGGCGATAACTATTAGGAGTCATCGAAGTGGTTTGTTTCTGGATGGCCGAGCGCCAAAAGCGACAGCAGAAAATAGGAGCAGCTGACGGCAGGGCGGCCAATGGGAGCTCGCGCGGCGCCCGCTCCCCCGGGGCCGCCGCCACCGCGCCGCCAACTTACCGGCAGCCCCGGCCCCGCCGCGCCGCCCCGCGCAGCGCCGCGTCGCGCAGAGCCACTCCACCCGCGGGGACCGGCCGCGCCCCCGGGGTGGCACCGCCCCTCCGCGGGAAAAAATATTCCAATAATAATAGTGGTAAGAGCAGTCATAATTTCCGGCGGGAGTCAGGCAGCAAGGGCAGCGTGACAACGGCGAACAGGGACCCTCACCTCCGGCGGCTGGCGATTGTGCGTTAAGGGAGAGCCCTTATAAAGTCTGCGGCCCCACGACAGCACTTCGGCCCGAGAGAACCACTTAGCCCCGCGGGCAGAGTGGGCGACCCGCCACTGGCACTCCGGTAAAGTTTGGAGCGGAGAGGGAGAGGAGTTCCAAGGGGTCCCACCAGGCCTGCCTCCATTTCCCATCGCCTTGCCGCAACCATATCCAGGAGGTTTTAAGCGGTTTTGGGTTTTGTTTTTTTTTTTTTGCTCGGAAGTCGGTCCTTCGCCGAGCCTTCCCTTCTGGAACTAGGGGACCCTGCCTCAGCACAGAACGCAGCTTTTGAAAGAGACCAACATGTCCTGCCTGGAGGAGGTTTTTCTATCTTAACGAACGCCTCCCACAATTAATGCGGAGGTTGCTGTCGCTAAGGCAGGAAATGGTGGCCTTCTGAGAAGAGGGAATTTCGTTTGCACCAAGAGCTCGAGAAGGCCCCAAGAAGGGCTGATCGGGGTCCTGGTACCCCCCGAGCAGCCCAGATAAAGTTCCATGTGTCTCTTCTCTCCATATTCCCCCCGCCAAAGTCGAGCCGAGGGAATCAAACATTCAAATTCTAATTAATACAGCTCTGCTAATGACTCAGCAGAAGCCAATCGGTTTCATTGTTGTTCAGAATAATTTGATTAAACGTGGATGTGTGTCTTTAGCAGGGGGGAAAAATAGTACATGAAACAAAAACTTCCACCTTATTTTTTCAATACGGCTATTACCCATAGCAGAAATATAATTCCTGGCCCACGGCAGAGACAGTAACAGTGCTAAGGAAACTCGCTGAGGCTCTCTAAATTCAGCCGTAACCCTGCAGTTCCTGGAGGTAACATGAGGTTGTTCATTTCCAAGCTGTGTTTACTCATAATCCGTGCCCATTACAACAAATTGAATAACCTAACTTTAAACACGCTCTGACCGAAACTGACATTCGTGAGAGCCCTCTTTCCTAAAGTAGCTTTCAAAGGAGAGTTTTGTTGTTGTTGTGAGGCTATGTGTCTCATTTCCGGGGCAGATTACGATACCTATAAAACAGTGGTGAGTTAAAACATCTCTCCACAATAGTTTGTATTGTTCACAGTCTCAGCTGGACTTTACATTCAGATGTTGATTGCCTCCAATATTTTTTTCCCAACTTCCTTAACTGCTTCAGCCCTACTAATCCATAAACACACCTGGTAGAATTACAGATCACTAGCTGCAAGTGATAGGAAGTTAGGTATTTCCTGAAAGCCAGCCTTCTCTAGAGAAAAGTGTTCTTTATTCAACGCCAATAGTTTTAAAAAGGAGGGAACACCAGGAAACAAGCACACCGCACGCTAAGTGCCACGAGGTTTTTAGAAGAGAAGATTTTCACCAACGTGGGTCAGAACAAAAACGCACCTCAAAATAATGAATATTCGGGGCAAGCGAAACCCACCAATAGTACTTAAAAAAGTTGTGACCAGACTGTCCTCTTTTTTTAATGCGTCATACAGACACCATAATAATAATTATTATAAAATGAGCCAAGCTTACTTATATTTACATTTTATAGTGTCTGTTACAGACTGACGTGCTTTTTATTTTTATTTTTTCTTTTATCTATAGCTTGTTTAGTTTTTTGCTTTTTCCCCCCAAGTTCTTGTTTGCTTCCAAACCAACCGTCGAAAGCTCGACCACAGGCAGCGAAAATACTTCTTCGTTGATTCCATAATATAGAAAGGAATTAAACGAGCACGTTTGCCTTACTGGGTCGTGTTAGAGTAGTTACAGTGACAGATAAACAATCTGCACTGCAATCTCCGCTTCAGTCACATTCAGGCGTCCTCTCCGCTCCTCCCCCTACCCCCAGAAAAACCCAAATTACAATAATCTATTACCCCCCAGCTCTGCCTGGGAAATGCTGTGCCCGGACACATTTCGCAGCAGTTTCTCTTCACCATTTCCCCCTCTTGGAAAGAAGAAAGTCAGCAGCTGCGTTTTGCCACCGCAACAAAGTCACACTTTGTGGTACTCGTGCATTTCATCCGCCTTTTATTTGTTTTCGGAATTCTCTGCACCCTAGCAGCTCTTCCACCAAACACCTCACTTTCCTCCTCTCGTCGAAAACCCATCTGGAGCCCTAGCCACCCTCGGATACAGGTGCGGGGGCAGTTACCCTCTTGAGCTTAAAAGCTTCTTTCTCCTCATACAGAAAACCACTTAAAAATCCTTCTCATGCTCGCCAGCTTCACCAAAACCGACCTCTAGCTAATAGCTCTTAATCCAAACAGTTTGAGCAAGGCGAACCGTTGTTTAGACTCGCGGGGTACGGGCAGCCTGGCCGAAGGGATACGGAGGACTCCTCCCCAGCCTGCTCCTATCATATTTTCACTGTCGACACACAACGAGGTACAGAAGAAAGCGAGAGGGCAGAGCCGGTCCTGCCGGAATATCTTGCCCGGGGGCGAGCTCAGATCCTCCCGTATAAAAAGATAAGGAGGTTTTCCTCCTCCTCCTCCCCCCACCCTCCTTTCCTCTACCCCTGTCTTTCATTTGGATTTCCCCTGTGCAGAGCAGGCTCCCAGGGCTGCCTTTCCCAAGGGCTGTGGGAGCTTCTGCACTCTCGCCTCCGCCTCTCGGCCACGCCGTGGCAGCACTGAGCACAAGCGGGCCCGCAATAAATAATCCGGCGGAGGCTGCAGCTCCAGTCCGGTGGATACCGCAATGCAATGCAAATGCCGTGCTTTATCAGCCCGACAGCACAACCAGAGACGCGGCTAGCGCTCCGAGCCGCTCTTTCGCTCTGAGGAGGCGGCAGAGGAGCCGGGCGGCAGCGGCGATCTCCGAGGCGCTGTCCCTGGCGCCCCGCTCCCTCCCCGCCGACACACACCGCGGGGCACCGAGCCGCCAGCCGTCGCTCCCCCCGCCCTAGGGCCGCGCCGTAACAGTCACAACAAGGAGAGAAAAGGGAAAGGAGGGGGGGGAAAGCTCCATCTCTGGCGCTGAAATTGGTTTAGTCGCTGCCAAGCCCGCTCCGCATTGCCGGGGAGCGTAAACTATCCACGCCGACAGCGCCGGGAATGCGGCTGCAATGGACACGCTCCGGGGCACGGGCATTTTGTAGACAGCGCTCTATCTGATAAAGAAATCAAAGACACACTAGCTCTGTTTCCACCCATCTAGAAATAACCTTCCTCTTGGACCTGCCAGAGGAGCCAGGAGACATTATGTTGACTGCTGGGTTGTGGGTTGGATTTGGTTTTGGTTTTTTTTTCCTCCCTTTTTTCTGAAAGACTGAAAAATAAATTACTTCTAAATCGCAGCTAGCGCAAATGAACTTTCAGATAACACAGTGACATTTTAAAAAGATAGGAAAAAGAAAGAAAGAAATATTCCAGAGTTTTAATTTTTTCCCCTGTGCTGGAAAAAAAAAAATCCTCTGATTCATGCTGTAAACCAGAATTATTAGAAAATAGCCAAAATGTTACAGCACGTCCCCGGCAAATACAAACAGAAACAAACTCCATTAAAAAGAAAAAAAAAAAGGAAAAAAAAAAAAGCGGCTTCCTTGCTAAATAATAGAAATAAGACATTTTATTTAGGCGTATTTTTGCATGCACTAGTCAAATCGGAATCAACTGAGCTGCAAGCACTTCTATTTTCTTCCGGTAACATTTCCATTCGGTTTAATTGCACATGTCTAATATTTAAACGTATTAAACAATGTTTCCCTGCTTACGGTAGTGTCATATACATTTCTCACCTTTTAGGTTCTGGCTCAGAGGAGCCCCTGCGACTTTGACAGCTGTCGCTTTGGCTGCACAGGAGACGAATCGCCCTCCTTTTGGTGCCAGAAGAAGCAGGAAATTAGCCAGGTTGCAAGTTGAAAATCTGCCACGCCAGTGCTTTGAATCCAATATGCCACACCTTCCAGCGGGGGAACTGGAAATTGCCATCCCGGATCTGTGTTCTAGTCGGCTGCTTATGCCGAACCTCCGCACACTTTGTTCGCTATTGCCTTACAAAGAACAAATGAAATGGGGATTGAAAGCCAGAGAGATCCGAAGCAGGACAGAGCTCAGCAAAAGAATGCGGCTCTATTCTCGCAAGGGAAATTATAAAAAAGTTCATGTTCACGGTTACCATCCACATGACCGACAACGACCAATGGAAAAACCGAACAACTCATAAAGTTGTATTGCAAAGTTGTAAATTTTCATAAACAACAACGGATTTATGGCCTTTTCCTCATCACTAAGAAGAGGCAGGTCTTAGAGAGGCGCCATCTTACCACAGAGGCAGCATTGGAGTTTTTTTAAAGACCTGGAGTTTGTACAAATTTTATTAAAATTACAATTAATATGTTGACCAGGAGCGGAATGTAGTAGAAAAACGGAACTTCTGTGCACATGGTGCTTTGGTTCTACCTGTATTTACTCGACTGAATAAACGGACTTTCAGGGTCGAGCATTTTCTTTTTTTTTTTTTCTTTATTTCTTTTTTTTTTTTTCTTGTTTTATTTTTGGGGGTTGGTGGTGGTTTTTTTAATTCCCTTCTTAAAAATTTAAATATTAGATCTCATTGACGTTAGCAGTACCTGGCCAAAAGTGATACATTTTCTTAAGCGGGGTGATTTTCCCCCTTTTTAATGCCACTGATAGCCCGCGCCTCCCGAAAGCTGTACGTGCAAACCATACGTGTACCCGAGCAGATTATTCACTATTGAAAGTTTCGCATCACACTTTCTGTTCATTACAAATTATTATTTCCCTGCATGAGATTTCGGCTGTATTGCCGGCTGCCTGGACTGGGAATGCGACTGCGAGAGGACACGGGAACACGGTGGAAGAAAACCCTCTAATAAAGCTTTCCGCTTTATTAATCAACTGCGCTAGGCGGGAGGGGGAAATCATGAAGTTAAGATAGAGAAATTGACTGATTCGTAACAATTTATCACCTTGAACTTATTTTTTCTTTGACCACGGGGAAAAAATAATTAAAAGTATATTATCTAATTTCTTTATTTGACTGTGTAAAGTATTATTTGATGCTTCCTTCGAACTGTTCCCTAATAAAGAAACACAATTCATTGTCAACAAGCATATTTATTTTCTGTGTAACATGAAACACATTTATCATGGGAGATACTTATACACAGTATCACTTCCAAAGAGAGTTCACAGACATTTTTTTCCCCACTTTCAATACTTACACAGCATGTCCAAATGTTCACAGCGAACACATCAAAACACATTGTAACATACAATTTTTGAATAAACTTTAGCCAAACCTTCAAGACGGATTTATACAGAGTTCTTAACAATACATCATGCTACAAAGTTTCCAAATTAATTACATACTTCCCAATTGACATGATCTTACAAATGAGCTCCAAGACGAATATAAATTACTTTAAAAAAAAAAAAAAGTGTCGGTCAAATATACAGTATCTGCTATTGTAGGAAAATTCGTGGTATTACACATTAACATGTTTGGACTAAAAAGGTGGCTTGCTTTTTTTTTTTTTTCAGGTAATTATATGGTCATTTAAATTATTTTTTTTCAAATAATGCTTTCTGCTATGTTAAGTAAGATCAGCCTAGAATAAGAAAATGGCCTTTAGCAGAGGCAGCCGAAGGTAGTGGCCAATGGGAGATAATAAACCGCTTTGTACAATATTGGCGTGTGTTTGCTTCCTCACTCGGAATAGTACAGAATCAAGGACAAGGATATATTGCAGCATATGGTTTTCATTTATAATTGCTTTGGAATAAATATATTATTTTAAATTTAAATATATTCAGCCTTTTCGGTACCAAATTCAATACCAAAGCTATTGATGCGTGCTTTTTGATTGACTACACTTACATTTCTAAAAGCATTTTGCAATTCACATTAGTAATGTTATCTTCTTTTGACTACTAAAAATACAGTATAGTTTAGAAGATAGGTAGGCGGAGCAAGATATATAGGTAGTCTGGCAAATAGGTAGTACAAATAATTGCTGTAGGTTGTAGTGGTTTGTGGAAGATCTTTTTTTTTTTTTTTTTCCCTTACTTTCTGTTTAACCTTTTGTTAGTGTAGCTGTTAGTTATGGTACTTTTCTAACAATAATGTTCTAAAAAAGACAACAAAAAAAGAAGAAGAAGAGAAGTGCAGTTACTTATTCAGAATTAGGTAGTTTTTCTTAACGTGAGCCTAATGCATTTTTCCCCTTACACATGATTAAAACTATTGAGTCAGGTAGTTACTTTGGAAGGTCATGGTTTACTATCTCTGCAAGCAGCAGTTCTCCCATTGAAATGTCCCCGGGAGAAACCCACCCAAGTTTGGGTAAACGAAAGAAGAAATGATTGTAGGATGCTCTTAGGAAATATTACCAAAAGAATCAGCAAAGGGCAGGTTTGGGGAACATGGGAGAGTGAAGAGAAGGCTGGAAAACCTCTTCAAGAAACGTTTTCATGTTTGCAAACGCTTGCTTGCAAGATGATTATTAAAATGAACAGATTTTTTTTCCCTTTTTAATAAAAACAGTGAGTGTCTCTCTCTTTTTTTTTTTTCTTTTTTCTTTTTTTTTCCCTTTCCTTTCCTTTCAAGGGAGATTTTCCAACTGCCATGTGCATACGTTATACTAAGATCGCTTCCTCGAGTGGGACTCCTTAGTCCTCCTCCTCCTCTTCGTCTTCTTCCACTTTCTCGACAGAGGTTGCTGCTGACGTCGGCTCGTTGGGAGCCGGGGTGCTGGAACTCTCTTCCTTGTGCTCCTTCTTCCACTTCATCCTCCGGTTTTGGAACCAGATTTTGATCTGCCTTTCCGTCAGGCAGAGGGCATGGGCGATCTCTATCCTCCGCCGCCGAGTCAGATAACGATTGAAGTGGAATTCCTTCTCCAGCTCCAGGGTCTGGTAGCGAGTGTAGGTCTGGCGCCCTCGCTTCCTATCTGGACCTAAAAGCAGGCACACACGGCCAGAAGTTAAGCAAGAAGAGAGTTGAAAAGTTTTCTCTTATTTAGTGTGTTTTATCTTTTTGTTTTCCCCCTTTAGTTATTATTTTTCACAAATAAACAAATAAATAAACGAGACGAAGAAACAGTGCATGATCCCTTTCTCTCACTTCCACGCACGCCCCCCCACCCCACCCCCCTCCTCTTCCTTGCCCTAACAAAGACATTTCAGCTACACGACCTGCCCCACTTAGGCAGGACAAAAATTAAGTTGCTCGAGAGCTAGAAGAAGTGGAGATAAAACATTCAGGAGAGGAGGTGGGGAAGGAAATTGCTTTTGGGAGGAGGAACTTTTCCCCTAGGCAATGTATTTTCCTAGAGCCTTCCAGCCTTTCACATTTCGCAAAGGGAAATAAAAAGCTGGAAGGCCGGGCTGTATTTATTTTATTGTAATGTCGGGGTCTCCCTCCACCCCACCCCCACCTACCCGCCTGAGTCGTAAACAATACATCGCATTTAGCTCCAGAAGAGAGCTCTCCTTCTCCACACACTCTCGCCCCCCAGCCCCCTCACACGCCCGCCCCGTTTTCCTGTTTAGTACATTTCTATAGATCCTTATCTCCGTGGAAAGGGCAGAGGAGATGAGAGTGGCACGTCCCGGCAACGTGGGCTGGCAGTCGGTTCCCCGCTCCTGAACGCCCCTCTCCTCTCCGCCTTCTGCAGAGAGCGGGATTTTCTTTCCCAACTTCGGCAGAGGGCAGGGGAGACGCTTACCCGTGGGGGCTCTGGAAGCCCGCAGCTAAATGTCCACAATTCTATAGCAAACAGCGCAAATCAACTCAATGCTAAAATTCCATAGCAAATGGAGTTAAATAAATTTACGAGGCTAGAACCCATTAATTGGGCAATAAAAAGTTTTATGATACTCATTTACATACAATGCCACGGGCTTTCTACGCAATGGCGCCTCGGCTATAATTAAAACCATAGAGGCTGTGCTGACAGTAATTCTGGAGACACGCTTTGCCTGGCTGCCACGGCTCCGAGCCCTATCCGCTTGCCCCTACCTGAAGACCTCATCCAGGGGTATATCCGGAAATTAGGCTCAGCCTGGTTGTGCAGGTTGCTTTCCTCCGCTTTCTCACAGCTGGGTTTGGTTAGCTCATTGCAGAGGACGGGAATGTTCTGATCAAAAGAGGAACAATGCAGGTTGTAGGCATCAGAGCCCAGGCTGTATCCGGAAGAGAACGGGCTTTGATATATGGTACTGTTCACATTGTACAAGCCGGGCATGGAGGAGGCAAAGGCACCCGCGCCTGGTCCATAGCCGCTTCTCTGGGAGTTGCTTGCAAAGGAGCAAGAAGTAGGCTCTGCATTTTGGAAAAGAGAAGCCCCCGCCGTATATTTGCTAAAAAGCGCATTCACATAATACGAAGAGCTCATAATTTTGACCTGTGATTTGTTGTCCGGCAGGCTTCAGTGTCGGTTTTACGAGGTAGCGTGATATATGATAACATTACACCCCCAGATTTACACCAAACCCCATTTTCTTTTGGACTGAGCTGCCCCGAGCACGTGACCAGTCATATGACGCCTCCCTCCAATCCCCGCCCGCCTCACAGGTGGTGCCGGCCGCGGCCCTCCGGTACCCGGCCATGGACGGGCCGCGGTTGCCCGGCAGGGCCCCTCTCCAGCCGCCACCGCCCCTTCGCTTCCCGACGCCGCCGCGGGAGGGGGGAGCTCGCCCCCCTGGCAGGACGCACACACCATGTGGTCCTTCAGA
Source organism: Pogoniulus pusillus (assembly GCF_015220805.1). Taxonomy (NCBI): domain Eukaryota; kingdom Metazoa; phylum Chordata; class Aves; order Piciformes; family Lybiidae; genus Pogoniulus; species Pogoniulus pusillus. Next base: position 7,671,868 of record NC_087291.1, on the reverse strand, counting down.
CCCAGGGCGGGGTGTTGCGAAAAATCAGATCATGAAATACAAAGTTGAAAGGAGGCTGCTCGTCACCCTCGAGTTGTTCCTCCACATGGGGGGGGGGGGGGGGGAAGAGAGTTGTAGGGGGGAGACCCTCGACCACCGAACTTCACCACTCCCGGCCCTGCTGCAAAGCCCCCTGTCCTGAGGGGCTGCCCGAGCCCCGAAAATCAATACACCCCTCCCCCTTGAGTGAGCTACATCGGTTTCCTTAGTAGGAAAAAAACCCGATCACCTATCCCAGGGGGAAAAAAAAACCCCAAAACAAACGATCACACAAAAACTCCCAAACAAACAAACAAAAAAAAAAATAAAGGCGAAGAGTGGACTCAATATTCTGAACGTTCAAAAAGAAAAAAAAAAACCAGAATCTCTAGCACTGAAGAAATTGTCTACAAATGGCTTCAAATCTCAGTCGCCTGTTTAATACACCTTTTACCTTTCCGTCCTTCCTACCTTACAGCCGTAAGTGTGAGGCGGCAGCGGTATACAGAGATGTCAGGGAGCGTTGGTGCTTTTCCAAACCCTGGGCTCCCCAACAATGCGAATGGCTCTCCATTGAGGATGCTGCACCGTGCCCTTCCTTTAAACGGATCGTAAAATGAGTTTCCTTCCCTCAGACAGGGAGTCCTGGTAAAGACAGCTTTTACTGCCTGCCTGTATTGCACATCATAAACTGGAAGGAGCACAATAGAATTGCCCCGGAAATTCTCCTTTCAATTATAGTTTGGTGCCCCATGTACAAAGACTTTCTCACCGGTCAAAATTGTCCTTGGCGATATTTCGCACGGATCCTAAACTTTACGTTTTGTATAAGTGGGACACCCTTTCCCGCCTCGCACACCTCTCCAACACTACTTATGGACACACACACTCACCCTTTGGGGCTCCATGCGCAGTTATTGAAGCCCCATGATTGTAGGTTACCGACAGAAGCAAGTAAATTCTCTAAAGCCAGATTGTAAGGTACTGGCACTTCAGAGTATGCAAATGTGGCTGCCGTATGTAGATATTTGCCAGTGTTAACTACGTGAAAACGTAGTTATTAATCGTTGGCAGAAGAGACTAATGGAAGAAAAAAAAGGCCCAAGAAGTTAAACGAAGTCGATGCAAACAAGACGACGACCAAGAAGATCAAAGAGGCTGAAGTAGATGACATTAGACCAATAAATTGCTCCTCTGGCGACAACATACTAAAATGGAAGAAGAAAGAAACAGCAAATATAACCAATGTCTAGACTTAAATATCGATAGCGTAGGACTGAATAGATTATCTGGGTTGTATTTCGGGCTCTCTGATTTTGTACATTTTGCAGGTTTATATATTTCAATCTGTGTGACTGTGTGCATGTTCAGTCTTCATAGCCTTTTTGTATGCATATACTTTTTTTGTTTTCTTTTTCCTTTTTTCCCCTGCGAAATCTGAAGGTTTCTTTAAAAAAAATAATCACTGAATGCATTTTAAAAGGACCCTCCAAGCACGAGTGCCCGCCACCTTATTTACTTCCCCACCCTCTGCATACTAGGCATAATGCTTCCTCTAAAACAGCCTCTGAAATGTCTCGTTTTTGTCGTGCACGAAAATGTACTTTTCTTTTGATTTTTTTCCCCCCAGTCGAGAAAACAGTGAACGGGTGCAGATTGCAAGGTTTCAGTCACCACAATGTTCTCACGCGCTTTAAAAATAATCCTCCGGGCGGATTAACTGTGTTTATTGTTTTCATGTGAGCTCTGGACTATCGCTCTTTGCCTTCTGAGCTTTTCCGGGAAGTAAAAGGTAGTGATAAAGCAGTGCTTAGAAATTATAAGCGACCTGGGAGCACTAGATGATTATGGCTTTTGTATTAAGCAGTGTCTTGATGTGGTTCGTACTAGAGATGATTTTGTTGCTTTGGAATCCGTTCTCACTGTAATTTATTCACGATTATAATGGAACATACTGTGCCAAGTTATTACTTAGTATGACGACGTGTAAACACTTTTTTTATATTTCAAAATAATTTCACTGCCTGAGGAAAAAAAAAATTATCATCATAAGTTTAGCAATGCCTTTGTAGACAAACACTTGATAGGAAGGCTTTTGTTAGAAAGCAGGGAGTAGCTTTTACTCTTTATCCCTAGAAAGAACTAAATCTTTGAAACAGCGCAGGAGGAAGGTAGCTCGACGTTTAGATTCTTTCCCGATGCTGAATTTCGATATAAAGGGACTTGCTTTGATTTAAGGAAATGTAAATAAAACGCAGAGAAACTAACACTGTCATGAAGGACTATGCAGAGATTTGTTTCCTTGGCTGGCTTAAACTTGAAAAAGACAACGTTCATGCTTCAACCCACATTTTATGCTTCCTCCCCTCCTGCCTTTATTTTGCTTACAGCTACTTTTCCCTCACTTCTCTTCTGGCAACTGCCATGTGAAAACACTCACATTTCTTCACTAAGCCCAATCCTCAAGCCGCGAAAGCAAACGAAAGCAAAATAGAGGGAAACATCTTTAAATTACCAAAACGACTTAAGGAGATAAAAATAGAAGGCAAATAGAAGTTACGGATGACTTTGAGAGACATGTCAAGTTTGCAGAGCATCATCCTGCCCGCATCTGTATCTCATAATTGAAACGGGTCGCACAGAGCTGAAACTGCTGAGGACACAATCAGGGCTTTTTATTTATATCAAAGACAGCTGTTGATGAATTTTACTCGCCGGTAAATAATTTCCAAATGAGAGGTTTGCGGCGCTGCCGTTTTCCCGCACGCTGTGCCTCCACCTACGTGAAGCGAAGGACATTGGAAAATATGTTGACTCCCTCCCGCTACGAGGGTGAAGCTCTTCGGGAGCATTCCTCCCGTACTGATGCGGGGAGAGCCTCTTCCACCTTTTCCGAAGCCTTCAATCGCCTTTTTTCCCCCAAATATTTAATTTCTCACCAGCCCTTCGGGAGGTCAGGACACCTTGTTTGTAGGCTCAGAGCTTCGCCAGAGAAGGGTGAAGATCTGGGACAAGGGAAAGAGAAGCTGGCAGTTCAGTGCCAGGCCTCCACCCGTCTCTAATAGCTAAGAGGAAATGCCTCGATGTTTGGTGGATAATAAATACAATGTATGTCCTTGGTGCAGCGCAAGCTTTACTTGTGCCATGAGAGCACTGAACACACATCAGGCAGCCAGACGGTAAATACCATCCCGTCCGCGCCCGCTGGCAGCAGGGCATCATCCTTCACCCTACTCCAGGGATAAGAGACATCCCCCACCCACTCCCCCAAATCTATCGGTCTTTGTTAAAACCAAACCAGCGATTCCAACGTCAGTTATGCTCTCATAAAGTCGACATTTTAGGAGCTTTCGGAAGGCGGTTGAGCGCTTGATGGCGGGCGGAGGCGCTCTCTTTCGCGGGCTTATAGCGCCACCTGCCGCCGTGAGGCCGCCACCACTGCCCCGCCACGGCCGCCACGCCAGCCCCGCGGAGCCAGCGGCTCTACCCGCCAGCGCACGGGAAGATAAATGTCCACTTCCCAGCCTGGATTTAAGCAAGGGAAGGCCAATAAAAGGTTGTTATTTCCGCTCGCCCGCTTTATCTAAAACAGCCAGACAAAACAAATGAAAAGGCTTTTGTAGAAAATCTTAATTGTGGCTGGACAGTTGTAAACTCATTAAGAGCCGAATTCCAGACAGTTTGCAGACCCGTCATTTATTACACACTCTTAATGCTGATTCTTTGAAGTTTCCTCTGTCTGCAACAACAGAGGGCGTCCCAGCATCCCCAAATACTGGCTCAGGGATCAATTAGGGGCTTTTTGTGTGTGCGAGCAAACCAGAACGAGCTCCCTTTCGCTAATTAAAACTCATCAAATCTTACCCCGGATATATATATATTTTTTTTTTTTAAGGTAAAGCCGAAATCATGGGTTGATGTTTGTTTTGTATTGTTTTGTTTTTCTCCAGCAGTTCTGCACATCTGTAAACTTCTTGCCGGCTCCCTAAGTTTTGTCCTCAGCCCTGCAGCGTTTTACACCCCATAAACGGTTACAGCAGTCATTTTCTTTTATTGCGCTCTGTGACTCTGAATTTTCTTAACAACAACTTCTGCCAAGACCATAAGTGTGTTTCGTCTTATTTTGCTTTAAATACATATGTGTGTAAGTGTACCTCCCTAAAACCAGAAGGCTTTTTATTGTTTTTCTGCATGTTTGCAAACGAGAGTCGGTGTGGAGCTGAAGTGTGCTGCGGTTCATGTTATGGAGAATGTCTTCTCTGAGTAGTAAGATGTCTGTCCCCCCACCCCCCCTACCTCAAGAGGGTAAATTTCAGCAAGCTCACAGACTTGGCTATTTTCTTTTGTTGCTGAGCTTGCTTTGGCTTCGGGCGGCGGGGGAGGGGTGCGTACAATGGAGGTGTGTGTGAAAATCTTCCATTCCAAATAAACCTTCTTTCTGTTTTTAAAAATATACCAAATTTTGTCTTCTCCGCTCTAGCCTGCTGCCAGCTCGGCTCTTTTCTTCGGCAAAATCAGCGACTAAAATTGACACTGTAAACGCTACCATAATCATTAGGGAAATTTTGCCTGTATCTGCATCTGTGTATCTATGCGCACATATACATGCTAATAAAATGCGACGCTTTATCTTTATTTACCGCGATACATTTAAAAAGGAGGACAAAAAAAAAATCAATCGTGAAGGCAAAGGAAGGGAAAAAATGTAGTGTTTGAAATAAAATATTTACGCTCGTAATTATCTCTAAAAATGAATTAAAAACGAAGGCAGTGGTGAGCCTTCTCATTGGGCTTATTGAAGCACGCATAGTACTGGATATTTTCTGGTGGAGGCTAATTAATCATCTCAGCTTAAATGTCGCTGAGCTGATTTACATTATTGTCCGCACCAAAGATTGTCAGACGTCTTGGTTTGTTCTTAAATGCCTTCAAATCGCCAGACAACGTTATTCAAACCACGTTAGCTTCGGGCTGTACCCCCGTTGCTGCCCGCAGGGGCTCCCTCATCGCACTCCTGAGCCCCAGTTTACTGTATCATATCCGAGAGGGAAAGTTGAGCCTCAGCTTAGTGATGCAATGGCATTTAGGACGTGAATCTACCCATTCAGGAGTAAAATAAGCCAAATTTTTCATGACTTGGGGTCTGCATCTGTAGCTCCGTGCGTTTGCTTTGGCTCAAAAAAAGAAACACTGCTACCTTCCTCTGCAGCTGCCCTCGCACTGACACAGATTCGGTGTGCCATGGAAGAGCCCTTTCTTAATAATGTTAAACCATCACGAAGTATAAAAGAATCAATATCTTTTATTCGGCAAAAAGTTAAATATCATTTCAAAACAACCATTTGGTCAGTAGGCCACGAGGTAACTGTTTCAAAATAGACACTGTACGTTCTGAGTCAATGCAACCTCCCAGGTTTTTTTTTTTTCCTTTTTAATCGATAAAAATTTACAATAACCAAATGCAGGTTTTTATAGCGTATAATTTATTATCAATAAAATTCACCTTCATTACAATAACCATCAAATAATTCAATTAAAATTAAAATGTAAACCATAGGTAGTTACCCTTTTCACATATATGTATAGCTCCAAAATCTGATAACTGCTCACTGGTGCAAAAACAATATTTAAACTATTCTGTTTATTTACTTATTTTAATATATAGATTATATATACAACAGACAGAGACGGTACTATATATATATATATATATATCAACTGTGCATACTAAAATGACTTGCTTCAGTATTTTGAGAACCATAATTCCCAGACATCCTGGACAAACTTTTTTTCTACCTTTTTTGTTATTTTTTTTTACGTTGGGATATATATATAATATATATTTTACAATCAAAGGTTAACTGTCTAATTATACAGAAAAGACTTAATACACTACAGAGCTATACTCTATGCAATTCTTATAATAAACAACCTGAGTTCAAATTGAATTCTAGCTTACACCATTACATCCGGTACAGCACCCAAGCACATAAATTGAGTCACAAACATAATTACCACAATAAAACACAGTGTTCAAGTATTAGAGCAGAGAACTCTCTGCCGTCAAAGAGCGAATAAAATTAACTACGTAGACTAAGCTATACAGTCCGTAAATAGTTGTGCATTATGAAAAGGTAGTTTTTTTCTTCTTCTTCTTCTTCTTTTTTCTTTTTTATTTTTTTTTATTTCCATAAGTGAAGAAACAGGTAGATTTATATAAGCCAGCTAAACAGCCTTGCCGTGCTAATGCCCCCTTTTTCTTTCCTATTAGAATATTAAAAGTCTTACTGTACCTGTCCTGGGAAAATGGCCTCTGTGACAACCAAGGTACAATCATAATCAGAATTTATCAAGGGAAAAATATGAGGCCTGGACCCAGACGCATTGTATAGCAGGGCTTGAGGGGAGGTCTTTTTTTGCGATTGATTTTTGTTTTGTTTTGGGGTTTGTTTGCTTGCTTGCTTGCTTGTTTTGGGGTTGTTGTTGGGGTTTTTGTCTGTTCAGGTTTTAACTTTTTGTTTGTTTGGGTTTTCTCTCTCTCTCTCTATGAACGTTCAGTATAACCCGTTTGTCACCATCATTCGTCCTTTGCTCTATCTTTGTTGATTTTCTTCATTTTCATCCTTCTGTTCTGAAACCAAATTTTCACTTGTCTCTCAGTTAAATTAAGGAGTCTGGCCACTTCGTATCTACGGTCCCTAGTGAGATACATATTGAACAGGAACTCTTTCTCCAGTTCCAGAGTCTGATGCTTGGTGTAAGGGCATCGCTTTTTCCTGGTGGACCTTGCGTGGAGCCAATTTGCAGCTGGATTATCTACAACGAAAGCAACAGAAGTTGAGACACAGGGAGAGGGGGCAGCGGGGGAAAGGCGGGGTGGCTGAGGAGGGAGACTCATACAGGACCAAGCCGCGTAGATGTCCCTATATTGGAGTTTAGGACATGGCTCTCACTTCCCCAGACACAGAAGATGGTGAGGCACAATGGACTCCAAACACACAGACATGGAAAGGTCACACGCAATCACATGCTGCAAAGACCTGCCACCCCCATCTCCCTTCACATTTTTCTGTTGTTTTGGGGGTTTGTTTTGTTTGTTTGTAGAACGCAATTTTGAAATACTCTTTCCCCTCTTCTCTCTCTCTCTCTGTCCACTAGTTCCCTCCCTCATCCCTGGCCTCTCCTACGCACACCCCCCCCCCTCATACTGCCAGCCCGGGGAGTGACCAGCCAGACCAACATGTCATCGAAATAGTTTCACTTTTTCATCTAGACCTTCTCCCGTGTCATCACTGGCAAGACCCAGGATGTTAGCGAGTCAGTCTACAGCTGGCACAATTAAAACCTCACCCACTTAGCACCCTTTTATTCGCTTGGCTTTAATCGCGACAGTAAGCCCAAAATGTTCTCCCACCAGTTCCACAGCCCTGGGAGCAGCCAACCCGGGGTATTCCACCAAGGAGACGAAGAGGGCAGGGAGAGGACTAAGTAAACGGCGAGGTTTCTGCTCTCAGCCCCACAGCCGCCTCGGCCTGCGACCCATTTCAGAAAAGATCAGATTCACATCCAGTGCTTTCCAGGCACTCTCTCGCCGTCGACTGCCCACGCTGGGAGCACGGCGAAGCAGTAGGATGCCAGCATATCCTATCGAGTTGCCTGGGATCGCTGGGGCAGGGGTGGGCAGCTTTTGTTTTGTTTTGTTTTGTTTTGTTTTTCTTTTTTTTTTTTTTCCTTTTCCCCTTCCCCCTAAAGTTGTAGTTGTAGGGTGGTGTTTTGTTTTCATTTCATCCTGGGAAGCCCGAACCATCCTAGATTCCTTTCGAGCCTGAGAAAACCAACGCTGTGTCCTGCAGTCCACAGAGCCCGGTAAGCTGGAGCAGCGGCGGCAGCAGCCGGTACTCGGCCGCGTCCTTAGCCCCAGCGCCTCCACACCGCCCCGCGGTCGCAAGCGCCCTGAAGTCCAATACCCAGCAGTCCCACTTACTTGGATCAATATGCGGTTTCTCTCCGTTTGCCTCACTTTCTCCATTGCTTTCAGAGAATGCGCCTTCGTGGCTTTGCTTATCCCTATCAACTGGAGGAGAACCACAAGCATAATCAGAGAGAGACAAAGTGTGAGTGTCAAACGTGGTACAGTCAGCCCTCCTGGCCGCCAGCGGTTCAGGTTTAATGCCGTAATGCCTGCTGGTAGGTAACCCGGGGAAAGACAAGGAGCCCGGCACAGGCTCAAGCCACGAACGCATGTACCTGCCGTCGGGCGGTGCCACGGGCGCCTGGTGGTGAGCGTAGGGGTGGTAGACAGCGGGGACGCCGCTGGCGCCGGCGGGGTGCGCGGGGCTCCAGGGCGGGCCGAAGACGGGCGCCTTGGGTTGGAAGCTGCAGGGGGCCAGATCTGGGTGCTCGGCCAGTGCCGCCGGCCGCGGCGGCGGCCCCAGCGGAGCGGGGGCGTAGCGGGTCGCCGCCAGCTCGTCCCCCTCAGGCACCAGGAAGGAGTCCACGTAGTAATTGCTGAGTGTCCCGGGAGCCGACATGGCGCTCGGGCGGCGGACCAGCCGCGGTTCTGGGCTGCGGGTTTCACGTAACAACTTGGTGCTGGCGGGGAAGTAGAGTCAGTAATAAGTTGAGGGCAGCCCGGGAGCCCATTGGCTGCCCCGGTCACGTGGCGGGGGAGCAGAACAATAAAGTATAAATCAGTCCGCGGGCTATTAATGGGTCAGTGTTTTCCAGCCATAATTTTTATAGCAAGGCCATATGTTTTTATGCAAAGGGATATTGGAGTTATACAGCGGGGTTTGTTTTAATTGCGGCCAACTGAGATTAAAAGATCAGATCCGTATTGCAGTGTGTGGATGTGTGTGTCCCTTTCCTCTTCCTCTCTCTCTCTTTTCCCTTTTAATTTAAGCGGATTATTTTATATCATAATTAATCATCCCTTCAGTGAGTCGTGTTCCCTACGAAAAAAAAAACCCCACCCAAACAAAAAAAAAAAACAACAACAAACCCCTCACCACCCTTGTGATCGCAGACCTTCACATAAAATTATACAATAATTGAAGCAGTAAAAAAGGCAAAATAGCAATTGCGGTATAGTGTATTTAAATATATATTTATTATATTTCATAAGGAGTTATTGTTTCGGGAGCCACGGGGTTGTTATTAAGTCAGTAACTATGAGCGCGCTCATTTGCATCGCTGTGTTTCACAGCAGTAAAAATTTACGAGTGCTTGGAAAGGTTAAATTATACTATTGTGTTTAGTTTGGGAACTCACTGTAAATAATACCCTTCCTTTCGTCTCAGAGCTGGCAGCGGAAAGTCAAATCCGACGTATCCCCTTTCCGAAATCGCGCCGCCGAGATGGATCTCCCCGCCCGGGCGGAGGAGGACCGGAGCAGTCTATGGCTTAATATTTAGTCTGGCCCGCACCAAACTGCACTTCACCACACCACGCCACTACACCCAGCCAGGCAGAGCGCGACAGTGACCGAAACACCCTCCTCGTCCTCCCCGCTGCACCGCTGCGACAGAAAGCTCCTGCCCTTGGGCAGGGCCGCGGAGACCGGGAACCCACTCGCCGGGCAGGGAAGAGGAGCCGAGGCTGGGCGGCACTGCGGCGGTCGGAGAGAAGTGGACCGACCTGGTCGGGAGGGAAGGAGAGCGGGCAGAGCCAGGCGGCGGTATTTATCGCGACGATTAATTCTCTAACTATGCAGGGAAGCAGCAGGGGTAAAGGAGAGAAAAAGCCCCTTCTCCCCGCTGCCGAAAGGCACCCTGCCTCTTAGGGCGGCTGTCAAAGGGGCACTGACAGTCGGCCGTCCCGCATTCTGCTGAATCAAATTTATGTGCAAATATAGTTATTTATTTGCTAGCACCTCCTTTGACTGCATGACACACACTAGCGGCATCGGAAACCCAGCGGAGGGTTACAGTCCTCCGCAGAATTAGGGGAGGGTGAGCGGGGGGAAAGTAAAGCGCGGCCAGATCCAAGTCCAGTGTTAGGAATTAAAGTCGTGGCTGAGTGCATTGCCTGTGACTCCCGGGTTTTTGTCTTATGGACTCTCATGCTGCTTGTCACTGTGGCTGGCGAAGATCAGTCAGTGGGATGCAGGGGGCATTAAAAAGTCTCCGAAAGAGGATCAATTTACTCGAAATAGTTTGGGGGTTGTTGTTGGTTTTTGGCGGTTTTTGTGTTTTGGTTGTTTCTTTTTTTTTTCTTTTTTCTTTTTTCTTTTTTTTTTAATAGAGCCCAGCAAATGGTAAGGGCAGCTGAGTAATAATTAAAATCACGTGTAAATATTGTGCATGCTAAAGTGTGGTTCTAATTAGTTTTACATTGATATGTGGGCTCCCTCCTTCCCATTCCTTCTCTTTCCTTTTCATGTCTCCCCAACACTTTAACCCGGAATCTTACAGAGATCCTATTTTAACAACGCTCTCTCCCTTCATTCAGGATTACAAAGGCCCATAATGAAACCATTATCCCCCATCAGAGTTCAAAAATTATGAAACAGTTGTAAGATCTCCACAAAGAAGGAGCCCCTTATTTTCTAACAATTTAAAATATGTAAATAACGCTCTCCGTTGTTAATTTTTTTGTGGCCATTGTATAGACACGCCGTAATAGAAAAAAATAATTGTATTTCTTTCCTGGAAAGACGGAACTCGACGTCATTTGTATTTATTATTAAGAGTCAGCTGTGGTGAAATGTGATTGTAGAACTTCCTTTTGCCATTCAGAAAAAATAATCTTAGCCACAGGAGTCCTGGTTGTTTATATTCGAATTTGGGTTCTCGTCTTGCAGTGGGTTTCATTTTTTTTGGTTCCTCACCAAAAATAATAGCAAATGAATAACAATAACACTAACTTTTAGAATAAAAAGTGTCCTCGTTTTTATTTCCCTGTAAAATACTGCTTTTTTTTTTTCACTGCCAACATCCCAGTGGCAGGAAAAAGTATACAGAAAGCAAGACTCAAAATACAGCAAATAATTACAGATTTTTTTCACGCAATAACATTCCTGATAATAACGATGGAACATTCGGCTCTCTTTTCATACTTTTACACCCATTTCCCCTCAAAAGTACATTTTACATATGAGCCACAAAGGCTGTTGGAGGCAGAGTGGGCTTCGTACAATTTGAGCTGTAAATTATTTAAGGTTTTGGTAGCTTCCACACTCCAAGGCAAAAGACCCTCAAATATGGCAGAAACAGACGTTCACATCAAATCGCAATATGAAATCGGAGTTACCACGAATGAAGCACCGCTAGACTAAAATACTCTCTGTTTTCTATCTCGATATAAGCAAATTAGCTGAGTTTCCATTCCGCTAGCTCTTACGCCCGGCTGCAACGAGCTGGCATTAGCGAGGGCCGTCTGCAAGCCCTGCTTCATTAACCATGCACGGCGGAGGCGCGGACAGTACGCTGGAGTGGGGCAGGAATCCGCGGGCGTTGACGATCTCTCCTGAACGGGAAGTTCAGGATCGCCTTTCCCCAAGGTTTCCTGCCCCTGCAAACCTCTCTTAACAAACCGCCAATGCCACGAATGCATGGAGGTGTTTTGGCACAGCGGAGAGAAAAAATGATTCAGAATTTGGAGGAAGCAGACCAAAATCAGGATAATGTGATTCAAGAGGGAAATAAAGGACAGAAACAAGCCCACGCACAGACACTATGCAGGCACGCACAGACATCTACATTGTACATACACTCCCTGTACGTATGCAGACCCTGCGGACAGCTCGTCAGGAGCACACTGTGCAGAGGCAGGCATAAGCACTTAAATTTGGCTGTTACGTGCAGCTCTGCTCCTGACTCAAACGAGGACGTCTTCATCTCTAAGGAACGGGCCAGGATGAGTCTAGCCAAAATCCGTTATCCAAACTCAGTCACTGAGTTCCTGTAGCCCAGCCTGGAGTTTCGAAACAAGTTTACATCATATATATATATATATATATATATATATATATATGTATATATATATATATATATATATAATTTTCAATATTAGGCAACAATAATCTGCATCACGGGGAAAAAAAATAATTAAAAACCCTGAGGAGTGAATTTTCTGCTCTTTCCCTGACTGCATGTCCGCTGCCGACGGTGCCGTGCCAGCACAGGCTGCCGGGCGGAGGGCCCGGCGGGAGGCAGCCCCTGCCCCCGGTCGTTCTGCGGACACAAAAGGCGACGGCGAGCCCGGAGAGGTCGCTGTTGCCTGTTCCGCCGTCGCGGAGAGCGGCCGCGCCCGCGCCGCAGTCGTGATCGTAACCGAGGCCTTGCGAACCGCGCATCATCCGGCACCCCGAAACAGCTCCGGGGAACTGGGCTGGACGAGCTGGGGCGCGGTGTCGGCAAAGCACAGTGACAGGCCCTGGCGGGCATCGACCACCCCCCACGGAAGGAGAGAGCCGCCGACGGGGCCGCGCACCCCCGCCGCGTGTGGGGTCCGCCTGTCCGCGGGCGTTGAGCTCCAGGGCCCGGTTTGTGAAGGTGCGCCGAGCGGGTTGGCAGCTTTGATCTCTCACCATCCCCTCCCCCAGGCAGGCTTTTGGAAATCTGCTTTTTAATAAATCCAGACGGAAAAATAAAAACAGTAGCCACCCCCACCCCCCGATCTCGAACCACGCCAAGCAGAATGCAAAAACGCACCTGACCTTGAATGCAGCCTACAAGATATATTAAAATCCCGCAAGCAGGCAGAAACTCGCTTAGGAGCTATCTAACCTTGAAAAACTTGTCAAGTTTCCCCCCTCGGCTGCCTTGTTTATCTGAGGAATCAAAGGAGGCTCCGTTGCAGATGGGGAACAATGGCATTGGGACTTGACGCCTACACATCACTTCAGCGCTAAGATTTCTTCAGGCAGAAAGGACACTCGCACCAAGCATACCTGGTGATGATATCAACTGAAGTAATTAAGGCAGTTTCGTGCTGTAGAGAGAAAGGTGGAGCCCCAACAACATGAAACTACCTAAACCACAGAACAGTTCTCAGGCGCTAATTATTACTTTCCCCTTTGTCGTGGTCCTTAACGCAAGGATCCCGCTATGAAAATAAAACCAGAAACGTGACTAGAACATCCCTCTCGCCCGCCCGCCCCGCTGGCGCCCCTCAGTGCCCCACGGCCGGCCGCGGGTGGAGCAATGAATATAAGAGGAGAAGAAAAAAAAAAAAAAAGAAAAACAAAACCCCAACCTCTACCCACACAGACAGCTTTCGTCTATCTATGCAGACGTAGCCGGGAAGGAAAAGGCCGTGCACTACAGTTACATCATGAAAAGCTAAAGGCCCCCAATAAGCTCGGGTTCAAAGTCTGTCCAGCTCCCCCTCCCCACACCCTTCAAAGAAGCATTAGCTCTCCTTTGCCTTTCCTTTGTGCAAGACTCTATTAGCTAAACGTGCATCAAGGGAGGGAGGATTAAACACACCCTCTCTCCCCCCCAAAAAAACCCAAACCAACAAGCCCCCAAAACCCAACTTGGGTGTAAGCTCTCCCACATGCAGCCAGGTAGGGAATAGTCTTGTCTTGGAGGGGCCCGCTGTCAGGAAGGCAAAGCTGGGGTGTTTCCCTGCCCCATCCCCCCATGCGCTCACCTTTACGGTTTCTTCTCAGCTCTGAGATACAGCTAGAATTTTTGTCATCATCCTCTGGAGTTAAAGATTTCTGGGCGTTTGTAGGCGTCGATTTAAAAAAAACAAAGTCATTCCCCTACCCCGAAGAAATAGTAATTTGCTTCCTCAGTCTATGCAGCTTCTTAGTCAACTGAAACCACTCGTTCAAGACAGCAACAATCCAGATATACTAGCAAGTCATAAAACTGAACAAAAGCCGACAAACCTTAGAGCACCATCGCTATATGGCCCAGACAAATTACGACCGTCTAGGTAATATTTAAATAGATTCCTAAAGTAATTGCAGGGGGTTTAGGCAACTATTCCTGTTGTAAAAGTTCTCGAAGACATAAAGTAGAACCTGAGGATAAACAGTCACAAAAAGAGGTAAAATTAAAAGGATTCATTCCACGGTTTTTTATTCTTCTATGAGAACATAAAACATCGTCTCTTTCACGCACAGCAGCATTACAATTTTAATTTATTCCGATTTAAGGTAAGAACTAGATATAACTAGAACTAACATTTATAATAACGATAGAATGCATTTGCTTAAAACAGTACCGGCATTTTAATAATAATAGACATTTATACATATCTATATTTATAACTTTTCCCTTCCTTTTTTTCCCCCTTTATTTTTTTCCACCTATGTGTTTGATCTTTTAATGCATGTAACTTCACAGTATAAAAGAAGACGAACATATTCTCCCTCGCAATCTCAGACTCTGGCTCAGAAAATCCTTATGATGTTCAGGATATATAATTTTAAAGTGAAATTAGTGAGGAATAAGTGAATACTTTCTTCTCAATGGGGAATTTCTGTGTGCTTGTCATGCGTTACCAACGGTAACATAGGAAAAAAAAAAATCACTAATTCCACATATTTAAGCCAAACTACCTTATGTAAATATCTACAACCAGAAAGAAGAGCGAGAGAAATTCAGAGGTAAGTGTCATAATTTAGTCCATGAGTAACACGAATTCTTTTATACCTTTAAAGAGAAAAGATTCATTTTCCTGGCCAATTTTAAAGCTGTAACTTTAAAAGTAAAGAAAAAAAAAAAAAAAAACCACTCTTCACACACATTCCCATTAAGCCCTTTCAAAGGATGCCTGCATTTCATTATTGTAAGTCCTGCTTTTCGAAGGGAAATTGGGGGGTGGAGGGGAAGAGGAAGAAAAAGAGTGGGGGGAAACTCCTAATATATAGAAATATGGCAAGGCTTAAATTCTTCATTCTGCATTCACATACAGTGCAATTTATGCCGCTTATAATTGAGAAGAATGCACCTTTAACCAAGCTTGTTTACTTTTCAGACAGAGATATGGGGGGAAGGTATTTGCAGCTCCTGAAATGATATTTCTGTGTTTCAAAGCTTAAAGGAACAAATCGGGCCCGGGGAAGGTTGAAGGAAACGGTGAGGTTCACGCATGGCATTTTGTGCATTAGCGTGGCTTTAGTCCGCCCCTCAACACACACCCTAAAGTAGCTCTTAAGAGTCTAAGGGCATATTGAGAATGTCTAAAATCGTTAATCCATACAGGTGCGGATGACTACAGCCTAGGAAAATGATACTGTCTCTTTAAACCATAAAGATGTACTTATAGGTTCATCAAGAGAAATTAAAGTTGGCTGTGAGCTCCCGAATCCTATTCTCTCTGTTCATTTTCTTCAGTTTCATTCTGCGATTCTGAAACCAAATTTTAACTTGTCTGTCTGTGAGGTGGACTGTGCGGCTGATCTCTAGGCGACGCTCACGAGTCAGGTACATATTGAACAGAAACTCCTTTTCCAGCTCGAGAGTTTGATGCTTGGTATAGGGGCACCGTTTCTTTCTGCCACTTTTTGCCGTGAGCCAGTTTGCTGCATTTTCTCCTTTTGAATTGCCTAGTTTTGAGAAAGTAAAAAAGGGATGTTACCATCGGGTAGGAGGCAAAGAGCTGGCGGGGAGAGGGTGGAAGGAGCATCTCTGTGTATGTGAATGCGTGTGTGCAGAGGACTTGCTCCATCAGCTGGGTGAAGGTGGAATGTGGGGTATCCTTGTGGGAACCGAGAACTTCGAAGTCCTGGATCCGCACGGGAAAAATCTGCCTCTCCTCAAAACGCTCAGGGCAACCTCTGGCAGGGCATCATGCCTCTCTGGATAGGTCATCTCTGACCCCCCAAAAAAGGTTTTTACCCTTTCCACCTCGTCCGCTTCGAGCCCAGTGTTACTGAGGGGATGCTTGGTGCATGCCTGGAGTCTTACTTCCCCACTCACTCCCCAGCCCGACACCTGCTTCTAAAACAAAATCAAACAAAACAAAAAAAGGGAAAAAAAAAAAAAAAAACTCCTGAGGACCTGGACTTTGTAAATGTGTTCTGGAGGTTGGAAAACAAGGTGAGCTGGGGAGCTGGAATCTCTCTGCCTCCAGCTCCTGCCTTCCCAACGAGTTTCGTCCCGGCCCTCTCTTTTCCAACCATTTCGGGGGAGAAAAATAATAAGAAAATAACAATTCCCTGTCGCAAGGTGTTTATTCCTATCGGTGGAACTGGCTGGGAGAGAAGTAACATCGATCCCTCGATGTCTCGCAGTGGTTCGTGGTTTGAGGTTGGCTCTAGTAGTTTTCCGCCTTTTTTTTCATTTTTAAAAATTCTATTACTTTCCAAGGGGGTGCCTGAAGGAATATCAGGGAGTCTGAAATGAGGCCGGAGATAAGCGCCTGAACAGTCTGCCGCCCAGAGAAGGGGAGGGTTGGGGGGGTTTTGTTTGTTTGTTTGTTTTTAAATTATTATTATTGTTTTTTCCTTTTTTTCCCCTTCCATGGAGACCCGAAAGGGAAATAAATAAGCAAATGAATAAATAACAACCCTGTTATCTAGTGAAGACGCTGAAGGATATTTGCTGTGCATTCATCAGTCTAATTTGATAGCAGTTCATAGATGGCACATTTCAGCGCGGCTGTTATTTCGAAAAGCATTCTGGATCGTAAAATATAACTTACCACGTTAATAGGTTTATTTATTGGCACTGCCTATTGCTTATTTTGGATGCTTTACAAACATCTCTGTTATCTGGTAGGCACCTCCACATCACAGGGGAAAGATTGATCTTGTTTTTCGATATGTTTAAGCAGCATGCAGGATAAAGTTGCCCAGAGCGGAGGCTCTAAGGGTTTTAAACTATAGGATGGACATTAATTTTTACGGCAACCCCATGCCCCAATATTACGAAGTTCAGAAGGTCAGGCTGAGCAGAGCTTCTTGGCAGCCCCGCGGGGCAGCTGGGATCTTCCTTTTGCATCGCGATGCCACTATGACCCTCAGCTGCTTTTTTGTTTTGTTTTGGGTTGGGTTTGTTTTTTTTTTTCCCATATCATCACCACCAACAACATCATCATAATTCGCTTACCTACGTGCTCTTTCTCCGGAGAGGCTTTGCTGCTCTCTGACGGAGCTGGAGAGAGCTCCTCTGCAGTGGAAGATGAAGCCTGAGTGTCGTCCTCCCTCTGGGAAACACATGCCAAAGGGCTGGAAGAGCGCTCCTCGTCCTCCTTCCTCCCTGCATCTGGGACGGGAGGCAAAGATGGAGGCGTCTGGAAGGGGCCGGGGGGTTGGGGAGGGAAAGGGGCCGCTCCGGCTGGCCCCGCGCCGTAGCTCTTCGAGGTGCCATACGCCTGGGAGAGGCGGAAGTAGCCTGGGACGGGGACCCCACTGCCGCCGCTGCCCGGGCTGACCTCGGTGCTCAGACGGGGGAAGGAAGCGAGTTCGGTGGCGGCCGAGCCCTTGGGGCATTTCTCTGAGTCATAGAGGCAGTAGGAGCTTTCCTCCTTAATGCTTGGAGCGAAGGAGCACGATGTGGCCTGCTGGCTGTCCGGCTCTTCCATGCGACAGGACCGGGGGGGGTCTAGCCACACTTCCATCCCTGACACGTAGGGGTGCGAGCCGGGGACCATGCTTTGAGAAGTACCTTCATTGCGTTTGCTCAAAACGGGGAAAAGTCCGCAGCTTTGCAGCCCGTAGGACAGATCGGACGCTTGTGGCAGGTAGATACCGCTGTTGGGATAGTAGCCGCCGCCGCCTCCGCCTCCTGATCCCGCAGCTTCCCCTCTGCCCGAGCTGATCAAGGAGTCTACCAAAAAAGAGTTTGCAGCCGGGCTCTCGGAGCATGACATTGTTGTGGAATAATTTGGCGAAGGGAGCAGATAGCCCTTTCTGGCTGACATTTCTTGTGCAAAACATGCTGAATATGATTAGAGATATCCCCGCACCACGGCAGACGCTTGCAGCCAATGGAAGCCCGGGCCTCCCAAGCAACCCCTCCCCATCTGGTTTCGTATGCACCGAGCTGCTCTCAGGTCGACCTCTGAATTTGGGAGATAGATGTATATTAATGTGTAATATGGATTTCCATACACACAGGCGCAAACACTTCGCCCACATGGGCGAGTGCCCGGGGTTCTGGCCAGGGGAAGGAGCAGGCTTTGCTACTACTGGCTCTAAGTTTTGCTCTCCTTTTTTCACAAGAACTGCTATAAAATAACCCGGCAGCCCTGATGTTTATTATACCTAGGCTGAAGCGGTGTCCAGATGAAGCTTTTACTATCATTCCTCTCTCCCAGCGGTTGGGCTTTCTTGCAGCAGTGCCTGCTCACATCCCTCCACAGCCTGTGTGTCTCACGAAATTAATAAAGCCACGACTCGCCCGGTGTTTTATGCTCAGGCTCTGCTCATTTTATTTGATTGTCTCGGTTTTTAAGAAATAAAAGACGTGTTATTGTTTATCACGGATCATTTGAAACCGTAAAGGGGCTCGGTGCCTCTCGCGTTAAACTACCGAGGAAGAGGGGTGCTTCCAGCCTAACATTACAACCACAACGCCAGGCCGGACTTAAATTTCCTGGAGATAAAATACTTGCTGCTGCGCTGAAGAATTTCTTAGGGAGCAAGGCCACTATAGGAGGATTGATTGTGCGGTTACAGCTCTTAATGCTTTAGTTAACGCTGGATTCTTCCCGAGGTCTGATTACCATGTAAAATATAAAGCCAGACACATGCCACAGAAAGAATCCAGATGCGAGCAGTTCAAATGGATCATCGCAGAATGCTGCACGCCCTGTTTATTGATATGTTTATATTTGGGCTATCATTTTTACGTATACACTCCTCCATACGAGTCATTCACTTTCCATCCTTTCAAAAGCATCGTCTCTTTCATAAGCAACATACTAAATAATAGAAAGAGTAAATAGATGATTTCTGAGATACTAGACAGCCCTGACCAGTCAATATGTAATTATGGCGGAGGTCGCAGACAAATATCAGGCAGACAGGGACGCAGACAGAGAGACAGATTTTTTAATGAATCGCTTAATGATGTCTTGCTTTCACTTCCATCATCTCTCGCTTATGCCATTTCGAAGTCGCCTCATCGCCTGGCCCGCGAAATGAGGGCTCTTTAGACCAAGGCGGATTTTGCCCGATGCTCGCTGTCCATCCCCGAGAAGCAGGGCTCGTTTCTCTCTCCCCTACGGCTCCAGGGGAAGCAGCGGCGGGAGCAAGGCGGGCTTCAGGGCCCTCCCAGGAGAGAGCCGCTGTCTGGCACCCTGCTGCTCTGCCTGAGAGTAGTGTCCCGCTGCCTGCCGGGCGGCGCGGACGTCCAACATCCCCCGGCACCTACCCTTGGCGTTCAAACAGCCCCGGGGAGAAGCGCGAGGCAGGGGCTGGGGAGGCCCCTTCCCCCCGGGCCCCACGGATCAGACAAGCTCCACGTGGTCTAAGTCATACAGTCTGGGCCTACCACGGGGAAATGCCTTTTCTTCGGCGTGACATTTCCTCGGAGGAGTCCCCGCGGGCGCGTCGAGCCTGTGGGGCCTTCCCCAGCCTCTCTCCACGCCCGCTACCAGAGCCAGGGCAGACAGAGGCTGAGATAACTTCGCAATACTCATAAAAGCTTTATGGAAACCCTCTGATTTTCCCAGAGTGTTTTGGGGTGAGCTTCACATTGCGGCTTCCTCTGACCAACCCTCGGCATGCTGTGACAGGGGCATATGCTACCGCCTATAGAAACCATTCGAGCTGTTTGTGGCGGTTTTGTTTGGTTGGTTGGTTTGGGGGGTTTTGTTTGTTTGTCCCCGCTTTTCTCCCAGTGATACTGTTTGTATTTACCCAACCAAGCTAACCCTGCGATGTGTTAATGTGCGATGGACAAACCCTTATCAGATTCCTATGAGGGCCATATCACTACTAACGCAATACCATATAAGGCACCGGTTTATTGGCTGGTTTACAGGAAGGCTATTATCAATAGGCTTAGCATTATAAATACAGATCTAAATAAAATGAAACGTGAGCCCCAACGCTGCCTTCCAAATACATTTCTCTACACAAGTCAGGTATAAAAATTACTCTGGGGAAGTTCACTCTTGCGGTATGTTTATTTTGCGTTTGCCAAATTAAATAGAAATGGATTGCAAACCTAAAAGCTATACGGAACAGAGGAGCAACACTTGAAATATCTCCAAAGCTGTTGAAAAAAGAAGCAGTTCCCTTTAAAAAAAAAAAAATGGATTAAAGGGGCAAAAGGATTATAAAAGTGCATTGCAATCCTCGTCAGGCAGAAAAAAATGTCTCGAAATGTACTGGAAGAAACACGAGTTGGCTCCTTCTCTGTTCCTGAAAGCTAATCCAGGGAAATAGGACAAAAGACACGAAGGCCAGCGACTATTCGGGAGGTTTAAAGTTTTCTTTAGCCTACCCTCTCAGGTTTTGTGTCAGAGCGCTGAATTGTACCCCCTTTGCCAGGTCCTGAAGTAGCTGCCAAGGCTGTGCTGTACTGATCGAAGTGAGCGGTGCCTGTTTGATGGTCAAGGCACTTAGTCTAGATCATGAACTCAGCTCGGCGTTGCATTATCTCCGCTTTCTTTAATCGCTAACAAGGCCAAGGCAAATAGTAACCAGCATCGTCAAAACCAGTGAAGTAAAACTAATAATGTTCACTTGATTCGTAACTATAAAAGATAATGGTCAATTCTGACTAAACTGAGCTAATTTGGCATGCGTTTGCTGTAGCTACTGCATTTCCAGCGCTTAACAATACGTCCCTTGGAGCTTAACCCCTATTTAAAAGACATTTTAAAGAATATTGTGGACGCCGAGGGACGAGAAATACTTTCTTTTAAATTCTGCTTCTGTAAGTAAAGCTATCCTAGGGTCCATAAAACGGAGCAAATAAAATTCTGATAAATATCAAAACCTACAAGAAGGTGCTTTAGCCGGGAATCCAAATTCACAGCGTGCATAGACAACATTATCAAAATAAAACTTTATTGATCTAAGAAAATATAATAGTTATATTAATAGCATCGTTAAGCTGTTTTATTGGTTGGACTGAAATTAAAACCAAAAAGGGAATAAATAAAAACCCGACAGCTCAGCATAAGCGAACTCTGACTGGAAATCTCAAAATGCATCATGTAAAACCGTGATTTATCTTTTTATTATTGCCCCTTATAACCCAAAAGATCAGCGCTGTTAATCCAAAGACGCATTTTGCGAGCTAATTAAAATATACTTTTATTTGTAGACACAGGCAAACTGCAACTTGTGAAAGCGTAAATGGCCTTTCAGGCTGCTGCAGGAGTGCATGCTCTGCCTGGCCAAGACCATAGCTTTGGATTACGAATGATACAGCTCCAAAAATTAGTGCAATCAGAGTATAGTTATTTGATATTGGAATTGTCAGTTGTCAGGAAGATGCGTGTGTGCCAGATTTCTCCTTTCATACAGACTTCTCCTTCTTTTCCTTCTTTTTTTTTTCTTCTTCTTCTTTTTTTTTTTTTTCTTTTTTCCCTGGATTTGCTCCAAAGAAGGCGTATTTCAAACAGGAGGTTTGGGAACTGCGTCTGTGCCAAGTTAGGTGACAAATGATAACCTGACTAATTTTATTTTTACTAGAAATTCTTTCACGCTGCTGGTGGTGGTGAGGAGGTTGTCTTGTTTTGGCGGATTATCCTGTTAAAAATTAGGCTGAGATTTAATTTTATTCCATCCGTTCAGAGGCTTGTTCCTCTAACTGTGTTTTACAGAATGTGTGTATCGGTTTACTCATTTGGATTAGGAAGGTATTTTACAAGTAATTCTGACGAGCTCCGAATTCTAGCGTGCGGCAGGACAAAATATACCCAGACCAATTCATTAGGGCTTTATCTCTTCGCCATTTATCCGGCACTGGAAACAACAACGGAGCTTTCTATTGTCCAGAGAGCCCCAAACACCGTGCAGGAGCAACAACGGTATTGGGTTGTATATGTGTGGGGAAAATCCTACACAGCCAAGTCGGTCTTATAAGTATACGCCTTCAATTGCAAGAGATGAGCGGCACAGCTGTATTAAGGATTTGAAACTGGATGCATACACAAGTATATTTTGGTAGTTGCGGTATAGCTTGGCTCTAAGACACACACGTTGGACTGAAGTTTCGATTTCAGAGCATTTAATGAAAAGATTGTGAGAGGGGAAAAAAAAAAAAAAAAAAGACAACAAAACATAAACCCGAAGAGCTTATGAAAAAGCCTCCCAGGGGTTTGGATGTGGTATGTGAGCTGAAGTTGAGTACACGATTAATTAAACACAGTTTAGACACTGAGTTGGCTTTGCCTCTTCTCTCCAAAATATGCAAACCCAAATCGTGTGAAATAATAAACAGTTATTGTAAGAAATAAGTTTGTTTCTTTAAAATATTATCCTATGACCGCGGCCGTCAGTAAACAATTGGTAACCAGAGGGCGCTTTAGCTTCTACTGGGGTCTCTGTGATTTATTCAGCCCAGCATTGAACGAGGCAGGGGAACAACAAGAGGAAAAAATAAATATTTGATAAAATATGCTGAGTTTATCTTGACTGGTATAAAATGAAATGTTGCAAAGGGACCCTCAAATCGCCCTGCTACTTCCCGACAAGTGGCTTCTCGCGTCCTGGTGTTGCCGAGGAGAGGTCAGAAGAGATCAACATCCCCGAGGTTTTAATGGAGCATCTTTGACGAAATCGATAGGTTCCGATAATAATCTAAAACCTGCTCTTGCCGCTGTTCACTGGAAGCGCAATTTTAAAGATCTCTTTCTTTAAAAAGACTGCAGGCAAGCTGCATTATTTTCCATAGGAGAGCAAGGACAAAAAAAATCTCTTCTTCCTTTTTAATTTTTTTTCCCCCTGGACAGATATTCAAAATTTGAAACACGTGGATTAAAATATGTAGCCAAACCAGTATCTGTTCCACATAATACCACCTTCCTTCCTGCCCTTCTCAAATGGAGACATAACCAAAACATATGAAACTTTTATGGGCAAGAAAAGTAACCTGGAGTTAAGGATACTCGTAGCGAGGATAGAATTTCAAAGCTACAACCCAGAGCTACCCTAAGCACACGAGAATGTGTGACTATTGTTTGTTTACAGCTCATGTGCTCGTTTAGACAGATTAGACAGACAGACGGATAGTAGATAGATAGATAGATAGATAGATAGATAGATAGATAGATAGATAGACAGACAGACAGATAGGAACTCAAATCTGGTCTTGCATGAACACTGACTTAATATGCAATTATATGAGTAGTTTTTTAAATATTAATGTGTCAAAACTTGTTTAGCACATTCTGTGTTTGACTGCAAGGAAGCAGACTACCCTTTAAAGTTACTAAACGACTCTACCTAAACTACAGTTTATGTCCAATAAGTTTGTCAGAATTGTCTGTCATTTGCAGTCCGTGTTACCATAGATCTATTTGATTGAAGACATCTACTGTTCCACAC
This sequence comes from Pogoniulus pusillus, assembly GCF_015220805.1. Taxonomy (NCBI): domain Eukaryota; kingdom Metazoa; phylum Chordata; class Aves; order Piciformes; family Lybiidae; genus Pogoniulus; species Pogoniulus pusillus. The sequence continues at coordinate 7,648,440 of NC_087291.1, read as the reverse complement.
ATAAATGTCAAGTTTCATAATATTTCCAGTGCTACCTTTTTTAATTTATTTTTTTTTTAATAACTGGAGAAAAGCTACAAGTTACTCTGAAAAAATATTTCCAGATAATGTGGATTTTCCACGCGGCTGGCCAAAACTTCACGAAGAGAAAAATTAAAGGTCAACTGCAACTTAGCAAGTCCTTTCTACATTATTTCACATCATAATCACCAGATTCTTGCATCGCTTCCCCTCTCTGCGGTTCTTCTCTGCCGTGCTCAGTGATGGTGTTTGGGGCCACCCCAGCTCTCTAGGTACCACTCTGACCATCGCACACTCCTCGCCCTTCTGCACGCAGGCTATGATGCATAAAACACTTACCTTCGCGCATTTCCAATTTTTTTAGGAAACTTTAAGTCCACCGAGAAGCCTCAGCAGCTCTCCCAGACATCCTGAGCGGCGTTTTGTAACGCGGAGCCCAGTAAGTGTAATAATTACCCGTGCTGCTTCAGGGATGCAAACTGAACAAAGGCCATGATTTTTTTTTTTCCTCCAGGGCTGCTCCCCTCGCCCTGGGCGGCTTTGACATTGATCTGAAGATCGCCATCTTGTGGCAAAGCATCCGCCAAACCGCCGCCACCGCCGCCCGCCCGTCGTCTTGCTGCGGGGCCCCGCCGAGGGCGGCGGCGGAGGGCAGTGGTCGCTCACCTCCCAGTGTAGGAACCTCCTGGGAGAACCTCTGCAGGCTTTATAGGGGTGTATTTCAGTGAGGCGAGAGGACAAGCCACGGACACTTTTTGTTTTTTATGGACACATTGTCACAGCAATACAGAGAATGCGATTTTATTAGGCTAGGAAACCAAAACCCCAACCACAACTCGATGGCTTCACTGTTTCTAGGATTGGCTGTGAATGCCAGTTAATTTTTAACCAGGAAAGGAAGCTCGCTGGCTTAACTTTCATTGCCACTCAACTCTCCATTCATCTCTCTGTCCCTCTCCAACTGCCCATCCATCTGTCCATCTCCTTTTAACTAATGTTTCCCTTTGCATACTAGACAAACAAACAAACAAAGTTCCCCTTTCCCCCCTTCACTTTTTAACATTTCCTTTGGGTAGACGTTGTCTGGCTGGATGGCAGTTGTCAACAAAGGCCCAAAGTCAGTAAGTCCTTCACCTCAAGGTTATGGGTGATGTCCAAGCAATACAGAAGTTCAAAGCCAGTAAACAATGCCAAAACAGAATGTACATTCTTTTCTTGATTACGATTAGGGTCAATATTGAAGGTTCAAACACTTTTCCCAAAACACATTCCTATCTCAGCTATTGTTTGGAATTTGGGTTTTCTGTTTCCCCTCCCTTAACTTTCTCCATCCAGCCGTTCTTGCCCAACCCCACCCACTCCAGTCCACCCCCTTCTGGCCTCAGAGATCAAGGACAATTTCAAACAGTCCACTTCCATCACACTACTATGCAGAATTTTTTTTTTCTTCCCCCTAAAGACCACCGTTTTCTTAGGGCTCTCACACTTCTGACAGCATCCATCACCTGGCTTGGACCTTCCCTTTGGTGCAAGGCTTATAAATCCTGCCCCAAACACTACCAACACCACAAACACTTCTTAAGCAGTTCTCCTGGACGCATGTGGGGGGGGAAGCAGACAGCAATGTCACGTCAGACCATCAAGCACAGGCCAGCATGGGCAGGATAAGTAAAAGGCCTAACACATAGCAAGCTATAATCGAACTTCTTTTCCTTCTCCTTTGACCTGCTGAAAAAAATGCTTGACCAAGAACTCCAGAGTAGAGGATATAATGACATAACTCACAAAAGAGGAATGATTTGCCCCCAGTGACTGAAGGAGATCGTGAGGAATTTCGGATCCCAGAGTTACATCAATAAAAGAATGTGCAGTAACGTAACACCAGAGTAAAAAATGTAAAGTTTCTTTCTTTCTTTCTTTCTTTTTATTTTCCTTGTGTGCTGTTCCACTGTATACATGCAACCAAATACTTCTGCATATTAAAAGAAAACTGTATATACATACAAATGATACATACTGAAAACAGTGATGTCCTATAAAGAATTGGCATTTTTGTGAACCGTGTCAAAGGAATTACATCGATTTGGTAAATCTCTGAATCAAAACACATTCTTATCACCACCGTGTTGCACAAGTAAAGGAATCTCCACACCCTTTAGCCCCGAAGAAACACAATCAAGCAGGAGAAATAATAATAATTAATAATAACAATAAAAAGGCCGTTTGAACAAAATAGGTTGGAGGAGGTTTTTTAATTAGTATTTACAAGTCTTGTAAAACACCGTTCCTGTATGAAATATACATTCAGATGCTCTCAACAGCAAATTACCTTAACAATAGAACATCATATCTTTCGTAAACCGATATAGAATTTTAAATATTTTCCTTTTTTTCCTCTTTTATTTTTTAATGTTTTTTTTTCCACGCTTTGGTTCCTGCAGGGAAATATATAGATATATTTAGAGATATTTAAAATAACTCTGAACAACTCTTCATTCTTTGCATATGTCGACTGGGTGACAATGTAGAGCTCGTGTCATTTAAAGTAGACGACAACACATTATCATATTTACATTGTTTGGCTTCTGTTTAAACTCCTCACTAGACAACTTTAAACGAACATGCAATCGAGTTATTTTAATGATCCAATGTTGCTGCATTGCACAACTCCAACTTTCAATTAAGTGTTGTGTGGTATTTGCTAAACTCTCGTTCTCCACAGGTATTTCCTGAAGAAAGTTTGTGAGCCAGAAGCCAGAAGGTTAGTTTCCTTTATGGAGTTGTTTCTTTAAACAGACTGAATTTCACACTCTTTTGTCGATTTATTTTTAGTATTTAAATATGATTTGTCTCAGAAAAGATGACAACCCATAGTTGTCATAAATAAACCAAGAACTAATTTAATTCTGCCTTTTTTTCCCCCCAGCGATTGTTTCTTTACAATACATGGTGAATTTATACCTGATTTTTTAAGTAAATAATTCTTTTATGTAGTCATCTCCTTTCCCCTACGCCCTCCTTCCCTACACTCCCAAAGGAAGCGCTGTTACACCCATCACTACATCCATAGTACAACTGCTAGCGGTTGGCCTCGTGAAGGTGTAGGCATGTCATTCCCTCCTCCCATTAATTCTCTGTGTGTGTATATGTCCCTTAAATTCTCTCTTCAAACCCATGAGCAGCGGATAACTGTCTCTAACCTAGATATTTTCTGCGAAGGAAGGACAAAAGATTATTCCTTAGAGTTCGTATTCTGCAGTAGTCCTGTTTGGGTGAGCTCGACCTGGCAGTCTCCAGACAGCTGTTCCGCAGCAGCACAGGGGCGAGGAGGACCGGGGGTGGGCGAGTCCGGGGACAGAGATGTGCAGTCCCCGCCTGTGCCTGCCGAAAGCGGTAGCAGGGTGATCCGCAGTGCCTGGAAAGGTAAGAGGTATGGATTTTGCACTCAGAGGTGACGTGCACGTTTAGAAATGGATGCCATGTGTGTCAAAATCAAATCGATTCCAGTTGATCTCTGTATATATATATATATAAAATAATAATTGACGTTCCAGAGTAGGTTTACATGTAGGTAAAACCTTGGATTCTCCTAGTCCCATCAGATACACACCTCCTTCCTCCATGTAACCCTGTGGCTTGACCTTGTCAAGGGTGAAATCTGAATTTAATCTAGTTTTGAAAAATGCTATGAGTTTTAAAGTAGTGGATTAGCTGAGTAATATTGTAATCTGTCCCTGTTAATTTTTTTTTCTTTCATTCTTCTGTTCTGAAACCATATTTTCACTTGGCGGTCGGTCAGATTGAGCATTCGAGAGAGCTGGAGGCGTTTCTCTTTGTTTATGTAGACACTGAAGAAGAATTCCCTTTCTAACTCTCTAATTTGGTATTTGGTGTATGGGCATCTCTTTTTACGGGTACGTTGTCCACCTGTGGAGTGAAGAAAGGCAGAAGCGTTTGAGACCCGGCGGGGGCCAGCGACAGGGGCTGAGGAGAGGTGTTGGGGGAACATCCAGGCATACACTAATACGGAAAAGATGCGTTTTGCCCACCGAGGGGCCGGCGCTGGTAGATCAGAGGCTGAGCGCCAGCCCTTCGCCTGAACGGGTGCGGGCAGCCTGGGACCGGGGCTCACCGGAATCAGCCGGGTCCCGCAGCACCGCGGCCCCAAGCAGCGGGCAGGACGAACCTCCCGCAGAGATGCAGGGATCCGGCCTCTCTGCCTCCGCGGGGAGGGCGGCCGGAGGAAGGGGTGATGGTGGGGGGTTCCTGCAGATTTCACGAGCCGGAGGAAAGCTTTTGTAGGCTGCTCCGCTGGGCGCCACGCACACGGAGCTGCTCAGGGAGCGGCCATCACCTGGCTGCCCACCCCAAGCTGCGCGGTACCGGGCAGGAGGACCCGGCGCCAGCCCTCCCAGAGCCCCTGACCGCTCGGATCTCCCCCTCACTCCCTAGACTAGTCCCAGCTCCACATCCCCAGCAGAGGAATAGCCCCTGAGCCCAAGGTTAAGGCGCCTCAATTTCCCCCAGACGTTTTTTTTCCAAGCGTGCTCTCCTCCACCGCATCGAGGTATTCTCCTCTCGATGAACCATTACGCTTTTAAAGTTCATATAAAAAGGTTTCAAGGTTCAGGAGCTTTATGCATTAAACTTAGATGCTAGCCCTTTAAAAACTTCCTTTTCTGGTACGGTTCATTGTCGAGGCATTTTTTCCCCCTGAACTCTGCACTAGCTTTTGCCTTTTAAAAAGCCCACATAAAAAAAATCAGACTTTGACAGATTGAATAACAATTGTAAGTAACAAACTGTTGGACAGAAGGCAACACGTAATTGCCACAGTGCCTTAGTAAAATGGCTTCCTTTAGACAAAAAGGCCAGCTTTAGGTTAATTTGTTTATTTTAATATATTGGTACGGTTCAGGCGGCTACTTTATCTGTTAAACGCTATTCTAGTGCAATCGTTAAAAGGGTGAAGGCTTTGAATTCATCTCCTAACTAGACTTGTGGTGCAACACATGGCTTTTATAAAATCACTGGATTACACTGATATCAAAGAAACCGAATCTCCTTTTTTTGCCGAATTTACAGGCACCGAAGATGCGTTATTATTTTTCGAGAGCTGACCACGGAGCTTTTTTTTCTTTTTTAATTATTATTTTTTTAAAAAAGGAGGGGAGGGGAAAAAAAAAAAAAAAGGAGAAAAGGAAAAAAAAAATAAGGCATCCATTGCCCGGTGGGTATTTCACGGCCAATTTCAGCACTAAACACGTGATCTCGCCTTTTATAACAAAGTTTTGTTGGGGGAAATCTAAAGGCCCTTCATAAACCTTATATGCTTATAAAACAGCATATAAAAATTTAACAGCGGCGGTGCGCTAGGTTTCAAGCTGCCTTTCCTAAAAGCTCTCGGGCGCTGCCTTTATACGTACTGGAGCTGCCGGATTTCTCCTCATTGTTGCCGGAAGATGATTCGGGGCTGCTGCTGCTCTCCGGCCGCCTCCGCCTCTCCTTCTCCTTCTCCGCCGCCGCCCTGCCGCAGCCGCCCTCCGAACTTGAAGTTGCCGCTGCCGCCGCCCCGGCGGCCGCAGGCGCCTTCTCGCCATTCTTGTCTACCGGGTAGTCCGCCGAGGACAGGTTTTCCGCCGTGCCATAAGCCGTCTCGAAAAACTGGTCGAAAGCCTGGGGTAGGACCCCGTTCCTGCCCACCGTGCTATAGAAATTGGAGGAGACGTTGGTGCTGGGGTGGTAGACGTTAGCTGTGTTTTTGCCGAACATCTCGCCCATGCTAGCAGTGTTGGTGGCAGGCAAGCAGTCTCTGTGCATGATCTCCTCTGCGGAGTAGCAGTGGGGCAGATTGTTCCTGGGGTGCCATTTACTGGAGGGATCAATGGCATATTCCCTGAAGGTAACTTCTCTCACAGGTTGGACCTGGGGTAGGTTGGAGGAGTAGGAGTATGTCATAGGGCGAGAAGACGGGGTCTGGGGCAAAAAAGAAGGGAGGCTGGAAAAATCAGGACCCGAGACGTAGTAAGTACAACTTGGCAAATACATGTTAGAGGAACAAGGAACACGCTCATCAAAATCCATCATTAGGGCTACCTCGGCTTCTCCGCATTAGCTGAGCTTAACATGATTCTCTAACGCAGCTGCCTCTTTGAAGCAGATCCGTGAAGTAAGAGATGGGGAGACGTAAGCTGACGTGGAAAGCTCTCCCCGGCGGCAGGGAGGTGCGGTCACGTGGCCCGACGTTGACATTGACGAGCGGCGGGTCCAGGCCCCGCTCCCTTTGTGGCCATCGCGGGGGGAAGCAACAGCTCGTCGCCAGCGCCTACGGGCGAGCCCAGAGCAGGTTGCCCGGGAGTAGCCCGGGGGACACACACACCCGCCTGGCCACTGCCCCAGTCTTAGCTGCCTGGGCCATGGCACCCGCTGGCTCTGAAGCAGAGAGACTTAGCAGTCCCCCTAGGGCTAGGTGAGACCTTTCTGTCTGTCTGTGTGCTTGCTGGGGCGTTCGGCGGCTCGCTGGAAGGCTCTGAGAAGGAGAGATGCAGGCACACTTTCTTCTGGAAAGGTGCTTCCGATCAGGAAAAGATCCTGAAGAAATCGGCTGTAGGTTTTGGGGTGTTTTTTTTGTTTGGATGTTTGTTTTGGTTTTGTTTGTTTGGTTTTGTGTTTTTGTTTGTTCGTGGTGTTGTTTTTTTGTGTGTGTGTGTGATTTTTTTGGTGTGTGTTTGTTTGATTTGGGTCCGTTTGGGCTTCTCCAACTCCTCCTAGGAAAAAAAAAAAAAAAAAGCCTTCGCCCCATAGGGTTTTTCTGGAAACCTTACTAGGAAGAATGTGCCAGGGTCAAGTCTGCACTGATTTTCATGGTGAATAGATTACATGCTTGCATTCATGTTCACTTCCGAAGCGCTTAGTGTCTTCCTTCCCTTACTTACATATTAACCTCAAATACCTCTCGCGGCTTCAGACAAGCTTTACTGAGGGTGGTTAACAATGTCGAGTTCTCAGGACGCAGGGTCCTTCTCCTCACCCTCTCCGAACCGTTCCTTGCATTCGCAACGCCAGCAAGCCCTTTAAATTACAGACCACGGAGCTAAAAAGTGTTTGCGGATCTCTCCGTCTCAATACTGCCTCTAAATACTTGGAAAACCAGTGGATGTTGGACTACCCTGGCTTGACAAATACTTCTAGTTTAATTGCCAGAAGCCTAGTTAAAATTATTTGACGTACTGTTAACCCCTAGGAACAAACTTGCCCTGTCGTGATACTTTCCTTTTTGGTTCATACCCTTGCTGAAGACTGAGACCCAGAGAGACCTGTATTAAAAACGTGGTTAAACTTTTACTATTGTTGCATGAAAGAGATGATATAGAAAGCGAATTGTACAGGGCAGAGACTAAAAAGTACTTCTCTGCCAATAAAAATGCACACCCCACCGAATGAACAGAGCCAAAGAAAACAGAGAAATACGCCAAAGAATACAGCACCTTTTGAGGCATGGACATCCCTAGGCTCTCGGAAAAAATATTTTTTTGCTATTCTGATGCTCGATTACAGAAAACAAATATTTGAGTTCCGGCTGGATTTCATCAAAATAGAAAAACAGAGCAGCAAAGGGCTATTGTGAAGTCGATGCTCTTAGAAAGTTAGATATAGTTCAAGATCCATGCCCCCATGGACTTTGTAAGCTAATGGAAGGGAAAGGAAAATGCTGGGGGAAAAGTATTTGGGTTTTCCCCCCTCTTCCTCTGCAGTACTGTGGAAGTATTTATATATCCGGAGAAAGTTCTCTAGTAAATTCTGGAGATCTTCGGTATTTAAATGTCAACATCGATTTGTTTATTTATTGCTTAGCTTATCGTAACTGACTCAATAACAAATCTAATCATCTTGTGCACAGAGAAAATATTCTCATTATGTATTTTCCTTACATTATAGTTAACAATTGCGCTTGAATTCAAGCTGTAAATCCAGTATTATCAAGTAATTACTTTGTAGTGGAGTAAACTAATTTATTAGCATTAATGTTTATATGCCTTTTTTCTTATTTTACAAGGGTAACCGTTCACAAATCAAATGCTCTGGACGTATCCCTGTAATGAACTCTTTATTTTGGTTTGCTGCAAGAACTTCTTATGTTTGCTGCATGTCTGCAAGCTGAACTTGAAATTAATGAATTAATCTTCTAGCTTGACGTATTTGCTAGAAAGTGGATGGAAAGAGATTGCGTAGCGTCAAAAGGGTAGTGGTAGCAGAAGACTGCAGTTTCGTTTAGGGATTGTAAAAGGGTTTGGGGGGCTTCCCTCTATCAGTATTTTTCTTTTCTTCCTGATTTGGAGCTGGGGGTGCAAGAGCTTTGATTGCCTTTTTGTTAAGGCTATATTTTTGCTCGCATTTAGTTCCCCTCTAGCTTTTGCGGGAGGGTGTGAGGTTGGGGAGTCGCAAACCCACTTTCAATACCCGATCAGTGTTTATTTTCCCTTTGTCCCCCTCACCCTTAAGTTGCATCGATTAAAAACCTTTCCTCGCACCCTGTACACACGCAGACACCCCTCCCTTCAAACAAGAAGGAATGTATAAGGATTTCAGTGACTTAGAGATAACAAAGGCGCCACCATTGCAGAGCCTCGCCCCGCCTCTGTGTGATGGCAAACAAATTCTTGTACTTGTATTAGGGCTTTTAAGGCTATAATTGAACACAGCACGTCTAGGAGAACGAAAACAGTTCTAGACTGACCTGGGGTTTTATAGCACTTTGGCAGTCAACTTCAGCTTGTGTCAGCGCAGACATGACAGAGCTGCCTAACGCTTAATCGCAGGACGCCACTTCCTCGGACTCACTGCAGCCCCCATTTCAATAAATTTCAAACCTTGGGGCTAGAAATGGGGAACATAGCTGGTACAGGTTTGTATGGGGGGGTCTTTTCCACTCCTCTCTGTGGCAGGGACTGTGGCGCCGCACGAGGCTCCGCCGTGCCAGAGGTCGGGGCAGCCTCTGGGAAACAAAGGGAATTTAAGACAAGAGGAGCGAGAAGGCAGCTGGAAATAGACGTGTGTGTGCCTGTGCGTGGGTGTGAGTGTGTCTGGGCATATGTGTGCTTGCACAGCATGCACACGTGCAACCCCGATGCCTAGTTTCTGAACGCTGGCTCTGTGTTTCCCCTTCCCAAACCAGGCAGCCTGTTTAGTCAAGTGGGTTTGCAGCGACAGAGGACCCCAAAATGCCTCCCTCCAATCGGGGAGGCTGATAGAGAAGGCTTCAAGGGGAGCAGCTTGTCTAGGAGCGAGTAGACACCCAGAGCACAAACTGTTCCTCTGCTTTATTTGATGTTAAGTGAAACAGAGATAATGTACGCTTAAAGCTCCGGAATGTGTGGGTAATTGCAGGGAGCCTGCTGTTAAGTTGCTGTGTTCAGCACAATTATCAATGTTGATGATTTGGTCTAACGTTGAATTGCTCTTTTAATACAGTAATTGGGACTTCCGCGTTGAGGAAGGGGGAAAATCGAGCCTTCCCCTTGCTAACCTCACTGAAAACAACATAAACAAAGGCAGGCATTTCGTTTGGAGAAGCAAAATGCATTCGTTACGCCTTCTCATGTATTTCGGCCAGATTAGAGAGGGTAAAATCTCTCTCGAATTGGGAGCTCTGCTGCAGGACGCTTTTGCAGAGGACAGCACAGCCAAGAAGTGGGGAGGCTGAGAGCATATTTCCCCATAGCTAAGCTAAACAAAGAGAATGAAAAAAGCTACATCTCTTCTTTGGAGGAATATAAACAGATCTGGGACGCCACGATAGACTAGTTTTTACATATACAGAGGGCGTGCAAAGCGAACTGTTTAACTTAGCACCGCTCGTCTCTGAAAGGTCAAGTTCTACAGTATCTAAACTGCTGTCTTTTGTACCTGGATTTGTGTGGGAGGGGAAAAAAAAGAGAAAAAAAAAAAAAAGAAGCCGACCATTCACCTTGCTAGTAGAGTGGATGCCTGTAATTAATAGGAGAATCATGTGCTAAAAGGGATTTGCGTCGAAAGGAGACAGTTAAAATATTACATGATCCCTGGTTTCAATCGCTGCTGCTCCTCTCGCATGGAAGGGTGAGCGGTGTTACGATTCGAACGGGAGAGAACATCTCAAGAATTAGGACAGCATTTTGCAAACTCGCGGGTTGGTTACAACCTCCAAAGACATTAGGAAAACGTAGTAATAGGAAATTCACGACGCTCTTGCCAAGAAAAAGAGCCCTTCTTCCCACCTTTTCCGGTGTAAAGAAAGCCAGAAGGTGCAATTCTTTACAAAAATTTCCAGGAATGCATCTTCAGAAAGGATACTTATTGTTTGGATTTTCAGTGTTTCGGGCTCAGAAGTTCTTAACTGGAGGTTCTACTTTTCTGATTATCTTTTTGTCTGAAAACAAGCTATACATAACCACCTATTTATTAAAAAATAAATCAACCCAACAAACAAGAAAACAAAAAGCACACAAACCCCAACCAACCAAAAAAATTCCAACAAAAACCCACAACTAATTATGTTCCCTTAACACTGCAATACAACCTAGCGTTACAACAGTAGCTTTTTCAAATATTCTGAATAATATGTGGTTGGGTTTTTTTTACATCAATGAGTTAGAAGTCCCTTGGTGTGATATAGGAAGTGTTACCTATTGTCCAAAGCCTGAAGCGATATGGTTGCGATTTTGCTAGAAAAATGCAGAATATGTATAAAGAGAAAGGAGAGATGTAAACATGAATCAAGTAAAGGTTACTCAGACTATTTGTTGTTGTAGTATTTAATCGCATTACATTATTTTTAGAACTTGAACATCTTCAAAACCTTTCCTTCTCTAGGTATAGAGTATTTTAGGTTGATTTTTATTTTCAGTTACTGAAATCCATTCCTCCATCACCGTCTCTATCTTGTTATGAAACTGAGATGGATAAACTTCAGTGAGTGTTTTGGGGGTTTGTTGGGTTTCTTTCCCTCTCCTGTTCAATTTGACCATTAGAATTAATCAGTGAGGGATGTACGGAGATCTACCCGTCCTTGGCGACCAATCATGATATTTTGCATCCTTTTCAGATGATAAACGTCCGAGGGCTTTATCTGAATACAAAATGACTCTGATAGCTGCAACAACTCGAATCATAGATGGCTGTTTGTTTGTTTGTTTCCCAATAGAGGAGGCTTCTCGCAGGCATAATTTCTTTTTCCACAACTATTTTGTTGCCCTTTTGCAGCCAAACGATTCGCTACTGTGACAGACTGCCGCCGCCTTCAGAACCTCGGCGAGTTTCTCATAACTCCATATGCCCCCACCCTCAGTTTCACCTCCATGTTCTCCAGTCCTGCGCTCCCCAGGCTCAGGGACTCTGAATCTCTCTAAATTTTGGGTTGTATTTAGTGATCATAGATTGCCGCTGAAAGAGAACGGAGGTAGATTTGATAAAAAGCAAGGCTTAGGTAATTATTTTCTCAGGCGGCCAAGTATATCAGAAATGGAGTGCTACCATAAACGTCTCCTTTTCTTCCCTTGAACGCTCTTCGCAACTGCCTCGAACACATGAAAGAAAATGCGCATCCAGTCATTCGTATTTGCCTGTCTATCCGAATGCAGGTGCAAGGGACTTCCGCTAAAAACAAGGTGCGAGAGAAGGGTGTCTAGACTAAGCAGTGAGAGTGAAACGAGTGAGAAAGCAAATTTCCCTGGTTATAACCAGCCGGCACAGAAAAGCAGGCACCACCGACTGCGACCCTGACCCACGAAGAACCGGGTGGTTGGCACTGTTAGTAGTAAGCAGGTATCAGTCTCCTTTCCTGATGATGTATTTTGCGTGGAATTAATCAGAGAGGCTTAGTGGACATCCACAGCGATTCCTTGAAAGTGTGGTGCTATTAAACGGCGCGTTTATCCCTACAGACGACCACACTCAGACGATGTTCCCATGCAAAGTTCATCCGCAGCCCGGGATGCCGCTCTACTCGACACGTTAGGGGAGGGAAAAAAAAAAGGAAAGAAAAAAAAAAAAGAAGTCTGGCCAAACACTCCCACGTCAACTTACATTTAAAAGTATTGCTGCAACTCATGCCTTGAACTTGACCTTAGATTTGTTAATCCTGAAAATATATTCGGTGAGAGAAAAATCCCGCCTCTGTGTTGTCTCTGACAAACGAGTGTGTTTCTGCCTACCAATTCAGGATGCAAACAACACACCAGAGTTATGAGACATATAATGTGTCTTCTGGATTAAGAGCAGAAAGCTACAGAAAGTAAACTGCTTCAACGTCGAGACAAGCCCGTTCTATCTTCTTGTTCCTTTGATGCCAAGATCCACACTTTGCCATAGAAATTCAAGTCAAGGTAATCGTCTGGAATTCTCAGTTAAATTGAATTTTATAGGACATAAATGCACATTGAATTTTAACACCGATTTACGAAATTTTGTTTTGTTTTGCTTTTTAATTTTGCCTAACTCGACAAGAAACACATTAAATTTTACAGTACCGTGTTGCTAAATTGATAGGAGAACCTTATTCACATATCATGAAACCCACCAAAATAAAGATATTTCTTCATCAATAATTGTTTTAGGGGGTGGGTACAGGAAGTATCAGTATATTGGGGCTGACAGATCAACGACTTCAGAGCCCCAACTTCCTATTTTGGTGGACGCTCCGAATTGCACTGTAATGAAGGTACCGGTGTTTGTGTAACCTTTATCGGGAGCTATTTGTCTGACACGGGCTTGAAGTACGTGCTGTAGTTGACTATTCAACGGTATGCCCACGTACAGCTCAGACCGCTTCTTCTCTTTCCTCTCATATGTCACGCAAAGATACTAATAAAAACATCTCTCCCTCTAAGCTTAATATGGCTGCTCTTGCCTGTGCCGTAGTGGAAACCCGCTCACGATCCCGCTGATTTCCCTTTCCTGGCTCTTGGGAAAACGCAGATACCAAAATCACTTCAAAGAATTTCGGGCTCATCAGCATGACAAGTTCATATCGCAGAGGCCAGGGGAATTTGGGCAAAATTCCCCGATTCAGACCAGGTGGAGTGTGTAGGTTACTCGCCCTTTCTCTTTCGGTTTTGTTTTCCCACCTATCATCCATAGAGCACGGTATTTTAATTTTACAAACCCTAACATATTTAAACACAAACAACGACTAGCTGGATGGGAAGCCCATCCAAGATTGTTTCATATTAAATGTGTCATTTTTTTAAGCCTACCCGAAGGCATCTCGGAAGATAAACCCAGACTTAAAATACTGTTATTTTCCGTTACTCCTCTCCCAAGACGACTAGAAGGACCGATTTATACTATCAGGGAAAAAAAAAATAAAAGCATTTTCTTTGCTGCATTAAAATCAAGGCGATCACGACGAAATTCAGATTAATTTAAGCTGACAGGTTACAACGCCCGGCTGGCAGTTTTCTCTCCAAATAGACACAGGCAATGTCGATAAGCAGACAGGTTAAGCATCCTTCCTTCTACTTTCTACCAGACAGAGACGTTCACCCTCCTCCCCGGCTCTTGAATTATTAAAATAGTTTCAGATGAGAATATGCAAGAATAAACCAACCTGGAATAAAGCCCGAGAGGCACTTTTGCACACAACCTGACCCAAATTTGAGAGAAAACCCAGCACAGCAGAAAGCCAAGTAACCAGCAGCTCTATCTGCGAGTCTGCCCGCGTATTGGACTCTGACCTCAGCCTCTTCTGGCCCACATTGCACCCAAGAGCCTTCTTTGCTTTCCACCTATGCTAGGATGGAAACCAGCATCTCTGGGAAAGGTGGAGTCAACAACCAAGCTAGGATAAGCAATCTTACTTCGCTCAGAGGGCTCTTCGGCTCTATTAGCATCAGCCCAGGCAGCTTTTTTCAACCAGGTCCCCCAGCAAGCGCCCCGTCCTCATACAGCAGGCGAGAAAAGGAACGGGGCGGGTGGGTGGGCTGGGGGGGGGGGGGGGGGGGGAGAGCGAGGGCCTGAGAAACCCTCTACAAAGGCCTTCCAAATGACTTTGCTCCAGTCATGCAGAGGACTTTGTGAAGGGATAGGGTGGATGCTTGCTGTTGGTTGTTTGCTTAATTCGCCACCAAGTGAGGGGAGAGGAGAAACATTCATCGGCTTCCAGGAAGAGCATGAAAATCTTACCCCAGCATCCAGAAGTCTCTCGCCTGTGCAAAAATATATCCCCACGGAGACTGACAGCTAGGATCCCTCGCTGGGCTGTAGATCTCCAGATCAATGAGGATGGTTTGCACATATTTTTTGTTTTCTCCCTTACAGATTAAATATGCCCGGTCCACAAAACATTCCTTCTCCATCTCCGAGTGACTTGGGTTGCTGTTGATTTGGGATTTTATATATATATATTTTTTGTTCTAGTTGTTGTTGCCTTTAGAAGGAGAGAAATCTAGCCACTAGGGCACATTCGTCCTTCCTGCCAGCTAATGACGATTATTGCTGTTATTATTACTACTGCTATCGCTACGTATTTTTTTCTCCTGTCTATCCTGGTCCCCTAGGATTTCCGATGTCGATTTGAGCATAAGGTGATTGCAGAAGGCTAAAATGCTGTCCACAGATTCCAATCTCAAGAGAAGAAGAAAAAAAAAGAAGTCCCAGTGTTTTTGATCACGGGACACCCGGCCGTTCCTCCCCAGTACACCCCGGGTCACAGTACAGTAATGACCGTGGGTTGTGCGTTGTAGGACTTGACCTTTCCTACGTAGAAGAGGGCGCTTTCCTCTACGCTACGGGGAGGAGAGGGAGGGGGAGCGGTGGGAGGAAGAGAGATGCTCTCTTTGGGGATGTTTAATCACAGTTCAGATCTAGGAAGAGGCAAAGCTTCTGCCTTTCAGCACGCCATGTTGAAGCTATTCACTGGAGAGAAAAAAAAAAAAAAAGAAAAGAAAGAAAAACACCCAACTTTTTTTTTTTCTTCTCTTTCTTTCTTCTTCTTCTTCTTTTTTTTTTTTTTTTTAGGGGGTGCGGAGGCGGGAGGAAAGCCGGAGGGAGGAGGGAGGAAAGACTTAATCAACATTTGCATTTCGTACCCTGGCTCATGAATCAACTGCAATCAAGGGGGTGGGGGCCCGAGGGGCAGGGAAGGGCTCATGGCGTGGTTAAAACACCAGCGGCCGGACCCCTGAGGCTACAGCCGGCACCCACTGCCCCACATCACGCCGGCTCACGCGAAAAAGACCTCCGTCCCCCCCTCCTCCCTTTCTTTTTGGACCGAGAACCATCTCTCGGAAGGCCATCTCTTCAAATCATCATTAAAGTGCATTAAAACGCAACTAAAAGTTATGAATGGCAACAAACGGCCTTCTGCCAGATTTTTTTTTTTTTTTAACACTGTATTGATTTTATTGCTAATGCTGCCCACGGAGAATGCTGAAATGCACCAGGACTGGAGTTTTATTTAAGTCATCATAGCTTTTTTTCACTTTTTAATTAATTTATTGGCTAAAGGCCGAGGTTCTTTCAGACACATACAAAGTCAAGTCTCTGCTCTAGAAGAAATTGACAATTTTTTTTTCCTTCTGAGTATTTGGACATTAAACACCGTATTTTCCCCCCATTTTCTTGAGAAGCCATCTCAGCTAGAGAGAGGTTTTAAGTGGGAATCTTTCTGAGCAAAAAGCTGCCGAAAAAGATACAGTTTTGCAGTTCTTCCTTTTTTTTTTTTTCCCCTTCCCCTCCTCCGTCGGAAATATGCTCCTGTCAAGGTTTATTTCCCATAGCAAACCACCTTTGCTACTGCCAAGAGCTCGAGGAGGGGACAGATTAAATACTGGATTATTCTCTTGGTGGGAAAACATACGCTGTACCCATCTACTCGCATCAAAGACATAAGGCCACTTTCTGTTCACGGGAATTTCAAATCTGAGGGACCAAGAACATCCAGTATGTCCAGACACTGGGCGTTAAAGTGTAGATCGCATAATCCTGTAAGAATTAGTTGAAATGAAAGTAAACCAATATATTTTTGTCTTTCATTATGTTGTTCGTTTTACACAGGGAATAAAATATTGCTCTGACATTAACGTTTCAATAAACATGCTAAATATACAGCAATAACTTGCTGCCTCTGTCCCTTGAGTCCCCCAGCACATCCGCTAAAATGTTAAACTTAGTGTTTTAATGTCATGGGAGCTGAGGAAATAGACCGTACTTTGATCATGTACGTTTTGTTTTTAAATTTTATGTTTGTTTTCTTTTCAAATCCTTCTTCTGAAATTTTTTTTTCTCCTTACGTTTGCAAATAAAACTCCTCGCATATGTAATTCTATACAACGAGCTAAGCACAAGAAGTTCTCCATCACCATTTAAAAATAGTCTCAGTTACGCGGGAAATATAAGGAATAATTTTCTCACGTGGAGAATATAAATAATAATTATCTCCGAGCCGCATGCAGGGACGGACGTCGTGGAGTAGTGTATCACGTAGCTTAATTATTTTGGTTGGTGATATATTTACTTGCAAGATATGTTAGGGATGTATTTTAGGACTCTGGAGGCAGATTGGTGAGAGGAGAATATGTAATACAACAGCAATTTGTACTTGAAAATATATGTGCCAACAGCTTTTAGACGGTAAATGAAGGTAATAAATAACGCGAACACACACCCCTACGCCGCCGCTCTCCTGCACGCACCAGGACCGCATCTGTTCGGTGGAGAGTCGGGAGTGCGGGGTCTGCGAGGATGCAGCCGTGGGGAAGCAAAGACGCGGGATGGCCGAGGAGTGGGCGGGCTGCCACACAGGCCCCGCACACAGGGAATCCTTTGCCACCCAGAAAACCGCAGACACTCCTGTCTCGGTACCCTGAACCGCTGTGATGAGAAGGGCTCCACTGGGTACAGCCGCACTCTGCAGCCCTCTTTCTAGCGGTGTGCGGAAGACCAAGGCGCCGGACCCCGGCCTTTACTCACCTGACGGAGCTACTCTCCCCCGGGAGATGTTTCTCGAGCGGGGCTTCGAGCTGGGCCCTAGCAGTATAGACGGCGGCAGGCCGCAGAGGAGCCGCCGGACCCGAGGGACCGGGCATGGATCTGCCGGCTCGACCGCCGCTCACCCGGGTGCCTATCGGGGAGGAGAGCTCTGCCGCAGGCCTAATGCGATCCCACTCCGCCGGGACGGGAAACAAGACCTCTTCCGCTTGCCGAAGCCTGTGACAGTGTCGACGCCGACTTACATGATAGCAGGGGACCGATCCAAAATATTACCTTACTCCTGCCAACGACTGCGAGTCAAACGCTCTCCTTTTTTTACCCTGTGAAATATATCTGCGGCAGAGATATTTGAACAGTAGTGGGAATTTAAATTCGCTAATCCACGGTCAGTCTAGAAATGCTTAGCAGATTTGAACGGTAGGTAGCTCAGGGTGAAAACATAGTCTTCAAATGCTACCTCCGATTAGAAGTTTTATATCTATATCTATATCTATATCTATATCTATATCTATATCTATATCTATCTATCTATCTATCTATATATATATATATATATCTCAGTTCTTTTGCTAATGTTTGCCATGTTCTCGGTGTGGGTTTATTTCAAGATGCCCCTGAACTACTAAATGGTTCTGGGGCATTCTGTAAAAAGAGATCTTGCCTTAGATGCAAAGGGTTCAAATTCTGCCATCACCCTCATCTGCGTCCTGCAGTACATATAATTTGCGGCGTGCCATGCAGTAATTATACAGGCTGTGAAATATAACGGAATAAACAGAATTATTCACCCATAGCGAGAATAAATGTAGTTCATCAGTGGCTTTTACCAGGCAATTTAGCTTCTTCCGGATAAAGATTTGCCATGAGATGGAGGAAAGGAGGCTGGTCCAGCACCTGCATCTGAGACAGACAGGTGGGTATCTGCCTTGCGGCCAGCAGGTACCGTCGGTGTGATTCCGGGCCCCGTAGGCAGCCTGCAGCCACATCCAGGAAGATCCTCAGCTCCAGCGTGGAGCTTTGCTACCTGATCCAGCTCCGATCAAAATCCCAGGCCACAGGGCTGTCTCGGAGGTAGCGGCCCCTGGCAGGTCCCAGCTCCCCTCTCTCGTGGGCAGCCGAAGGTCGAGTTATTGCCCCCCAAGTGATGTAGCACCCACGGGCAGCAGATGTTGGTCCCTCGGCCAGCATTTAGGCCGTAGGCAAGCCGAGTCCTTGTTATAGGGTGTTGACGCCCCACTACCTCACAGCAACGCGCTGCCGCCCTAAAGCACAACCTGGCTGCGCCGGCTACATTGTCGTTTGTATACCTCTTCTCTGCTATTTTCGCAGCGTGACGGGGAAAAAATCTCCCTCAGAAAGTCCCTGACTGTCCTCTAAAGGGATACAGATGGTATTCCCACGCTCCACAGCAGAGAGTTTCCCTCGGTCTGAGAACCCACAGTGACTTTGTGGTCTGTGTGTGCCCCAAGAGATGAGAACAGAAAAAGTCCCCTGCACACCGCTGAAAAGCTAAAATCCCTCAAAAAGTGCAAAGCCCCTCACACGTGAGCCTCATGATAAAC
Organism: Pogoniulus pusillus; assembly: GCF_015220805.1. Lineage (NCBI taxonomy): Eukaryota > Metazoa > Chordata > Aves > Piciformes > Lybiidae > Pogoniulus > Pogoniulus pusillus. Next base: position 7,629,889 of record NC_087291.1, on the reverse strand, counting down.
AAATCCTGCTGGTGCAGGTACTTTTCATGTAAGTTATTGCATTAATACACCACAGTCAGCTCTGAGGCTCGGAAGGTGCCCTGCGCTGATCCCAGCAGGTCCTGTTGAATTTCAGAAATGTAAGGCTAGAAGCACACAGCTAGTGCGGCATATGATACCCTTTAAATGTACCGTAAAGGTCCCCCCAATAGCTAATTAGAGCCACAGACCACCGCAGGAGACAGACGGCGAAAACGAACCTCTCTTTGTGCCCGACGAAATTCGCTGGCCACCCGCAGGACAGGCCGGCCAGTGGCTCCACGTACCGCACAGACATCCCGTAGCCGGACACCGTCTGTGCATCTCTTTTCACTCCTAGATCAGCGGTGCATGGCTCCTATCACTACCTGAGAGAGCGATACCAGAGAACATCCCTCTATATGTGTTCGGATATACAGGGCATGTGGCATGACCGCGAGTGGTGGCGAGGGGCTCACGCGTAGTGTGCGCCCGCCCGTGGAGAGGCCGCTGAGTGGGAGCGAGCGCGGGCGCGGCCAGGTGCTGGCGCGGCGCCGACTGGACCACGAGGTGGCGCTGTCGGCCCGCTGATGCCGCCGGCACGGAGAGCTGTCACAAGTCAAGGTCACAAATCGTTTTTTTCCCCCTCAAGGTCAAGGTTCCAGGCCTTCCCCGTCCTGCCATCTACATGCAGCCCTTTCCCCACTTTCTCGCAGGGGCATCGCCAGGCTGGGCAGCGTCCCACTCTCCCAGGGCTGGCCGACTGACTCCATTTCCCGACGAGGGCTGCAGCTCTGCATTGGTACCATCCTGCTCTTCCTCCCTTGGCTCCTAGCCCTGCTGTAAAACCACTGCTTGACATTACCGAAACATTTACAGTTTAGGATCACTGCCTATCAGGCGTGTCTAGCTCCAGAAAAACACAGTCCAGAGAGAAATAACTGCATACACATAAGCTGCACAATGGAAGACAACAGTGTTACAGTTACAAGACATTATCCTTTTCGTAAGAAATACACATATGTATGGGAAAATAAAGAGTATTTCATTCAGGTTTTATTACAGTGACTATTTTATTAACAGTATTAATACTACTATACCTATCTACAGAACTTGGGTTTTCATTTTTCAGTAGAAATATATATATATATATATAAAAAGGAGGGTGCACAAGTACATTTTCACAGTGCGCTGATTTTTTTTCCTTTTATTTATTTACAAGATAGCTTCTTTTAGTGAATAAAAACAAAATAATGTGCTGGTTGAAATAACTGATTGGATTAAAAGGTGCTGTAAAAAGAGTCCCTAAACATTCTACTGTGGCCTCATAACAGACAATAAACAAGGAAAACCGACTAATTACTTATTGATCAAAATACAGATTATATAAATCAAAATACTTCTGGGGAAAAATGTATTTCAGTTCGAAGTTCTTGGATTTCGGCCCCCCCCCCCCCCCCCCGAAAAGTTTATTTGCTTAATTTTTTTTCTTTTTCTTTTTTTTCCCCCCCCTATAGTAAAGAAATGCCAATGTTCATGGGTTTTGTGTCCACCCAGAGGCAAATATTTTAAATTTTCAGGGGACTTAGAATATTAATTCTTGAAGATTATCTGGGTTTTAAAATAGGCAGAATCCTTTTTAAGAAGTATTGTATGGTCTGCAGGTCAGAAAAAAACAAAAACCAAACCAAAACCCACAACAAACCAACAATAAAATAAATCTCAGTTCAGATGATAAGAAATCATCTGTTGAAATTAAAACCTAAACCCTTAAGACATCTCCAAGTAAATATTCTACTTTCTGACCCCACTATTTTGTGATGCTTTTAATTTGCTATCAAGATAGATCCTCCATAGATCTTCCTTCATTACTGATGTCTCTGAAATCCTTATTCAGTACCTTCGAGGTTTATTATTACTTTTTGACATTAAATTGCTTAAAAACATACAGTAATTTTTTTGTACTATGGTTTACCTGAGCAGTCATTCAATATACAGTTTGGATTTCAATGGACGAAAACCTGGTTATGTGTCCACATCGACCTCCTCATGTTAACCAGCTCTTGCATCGTGGCCGGGACGAGTCCTCTCAAACAGTAAGGTCGTAGAAGCACATGTAAGTTTTGCAGAAAATCATGTCTTAATTGAAAGTATATCTTTCAGGGTTGAGTGTGTGGGCTTTACAGTCTGTCAGTGATATTGGCTGGCTGCTTCGGATCTCAGGAGAACTGTCAGTTTTAACCATTCTGCTACAGCAATATTAAAAAACAACAAAAAAATCAAAACAACAACAACAATAATAATAATAAAAAAAAAAACAACCCAAGAAAGCTATAATTCCAAAGATACAGATTTCTTGTTCTGAAAGAAGAGGTTCGTTGTCTTTTCTCTTTTTAATTATTATTAATAATTATTTTAATTTGAACACGGGAAAAAAAAAGTTCTGAAACGTTAGAGTTGCTGCTTCTCCATTTTTAATCCATTAACTGGTAGTCTTCAATTTGTTGATCACTTTTTTCTCTTTGACCCTTCTGTTTTGGAACCAGATTGTGACCTGTCTCTCTGACAGATTTGTAGTTGCCGATATCCTCCTCCGTTTGTCTTTGGTTATGAATTTGTTTGTAGCATATTCCCTTTCGAGTTCTTTTAACTGGACTTTTGTGTAAGGCACTCGTTTCTTTCTCCCACGTCTGTAAGAGTTCGCGTCCGGGGGATGAGAAACAACGTCTAGAACAGAAAAAAAATATGCAGGCAAGTATTAGAAAATCGCTCGTACCCCTCAAGACATCTTCAAATGGCAAGGGCCTTAGAGTGAGAGCTCACTATTCCGCCTGCCCTGCTCCAGCTTAGCTACTAAAGACAGACTCAGCGTTTGGGGACCCCTCTTTCCTGGCTCCCGCAGCCTCTTTCAGGCACAGAAAGGCTCGCTTCTGTCAGACAGACAAATAATAATAACAATAAACCCCTTGAACCCCAGCGAGGGTCTCTAGGAAAAGCAATGCGAGGCTGCAGAGATTTACCCAGCCCGCTTGCTCCGGGATTTATGGAAAATAATACCACAGACCTTTCCGCAGCCCTTTTCAGCTGTTTCCTCTCCCGGTGCTGGTGGCAGGGCCGGGTGGGTGAGGCGGAATGCGCCGTGCACCGGCGGGGGGCAGGGGGCGGCACCGGTACCGCTCCGGCGGGGCCGGGGCATGTGCGGGCCGTGGCGGGATGGGGCCGGGAAACGCGGACGGGGCGGGTAGGGGTCAGCTCGAAGGATGATCTCGGAGCCCTGCTGGACGGATACTCAGGAGGGACAAGCAGGGGAGGCGGGGAGTGCGGGGTACAGGAGTAGCCATGCAGGTGTATTACCCGGGAGGGTGGATTTCCAGAGGTGAGGCGGCTGGCTTTGCTCCTTGGGGCAGTACACTTGCCCGTTCCACCCATTGGTGATGGCCCAAGGCTGGTAGCTGTCCATGGGGAGTAGGGGGTCGTGGCGCGGCTCGCCGGGGCCGCCGATGGCGGGCACCACAGGCATATCCAAATAGCCGGGCACCGGCTGGTAAGGCCCGGCGGCATAGCCCTGGTAGAAGGCGAACTCCTTGGCCCGCGACGTGAACTCCTCACCGGAGACCGAGGTGTCCATATACTTGTCGGCAAAGGTGGAAGCGGGTTGGGCGCAGGACTTGATGGCGTTGTGGTGGGTCATGCGGCAGGGGTAGTAGCCGCTGCTGAAGTAGCCGTAGGGCAGGGCGGCGCCGGAGGAGCTCTGCACGGCGGCCGAGCAAGGACTGCACTGCTTGACAGCAGGCTCGGCCATGCCGGCGGCGGGGGCCTCGCTGGAGGTGTAGGCTGCGGCGCTGGGGGCGGCCAGGGGCGCGGGGTGAGCCATCAGGTTGCGGCAGGGGTTGGCCGCCGCCGCCGCGAAGTTGCTGCCGGCGTGAAACCCGTCCATGTTCTTATTGATCTCATCCAGGCTGTTGTCGTAGAGGAACATGACGGGCTCGATCCAGCGGGGGTGGAGGAGCACGGAGGCTGTCATAGCCCGCTCCGCATTGAGACTAGTGGCTCTTTTTTAAAAGCCCCAAAGACTGAAAAAAGAGATACTCAATCTCCGGGACTTGACCAAAGCTGACGCGCCAGTGTCGCGCCAGGCCGGCCCTCATTGGGCCGCCCGCCCCCACGTGATATGCAAAGCAGCTGATAAACATCTGAAGGAATAAAGCGGAGATAATTAAATAATGCGGTCCCTGCGCGGGGCCGGGGCACGGCACGGGGGCGCGGGCACGGCAGCGGGCACGGCGCGGTCCTGCCGCCGCCGAGCTGGGCGCGGGCGCGGAGGGAGGGGGTACTGGGGGGCCCTCCCGTCCGCCCTCCCTCCTTCCTCCCTCCTTCCTCTCTCTTTCCTCCCTCCCCTCGCCACCGAGGCGTGAGCATTTTGGCCCCGTTGTTGCAGTGGCGAGTTCCCTGAGGTGCGGGGCTCGCCGCGGCACCCTGCCCGATTTCTGCCCTGTTCCTCTTTCCTAGGGCTCTACTCTCTCTGAGTGCTGCGGAAGCCTCAGAGGCCTCCCCTCATCTCCGGTGGGAGATGAGCCTCACTCCTTCGACCCCTTTTCTCCCTCGATCTGGGCCGACGCCTCTCCCTTGGGAATGCTGGCGGAGCCGCAGTCGGTGGCGGAGGAGACCTGCCGTATACTTGAAGGAGAAGGAACGTTCCCCGGGCCGCTTTCCGGGACAGATAAGGGTCTAGAAGCGGAGTCTCCTGGGGTCCTCTCAGAGTGTTTTCTTCCTTCCTTGTCGCCCGTCGAGAGCCCAAGACCCATCTCGCTCCTCTCGTCACAAAGCCTCAGAAGTCAGATAAGAGCAACAGACCAGGAAATCCCATTTTTATGTATTATTATTATCTTTTAGGACTGTCTTGGGGAGAGGGAGGGTTATCTGAATCTCCACCGCGATCCCAACGCATTATTCGATGCTGTAATAATAAAACTCGGGGCCTACAGTGCCGCTTGAATCTATTTTATCTGTAAAATATCACCTCGGTTTGTATAGTGTGCACAGGGACTATGGTGCTTTTTATGCTTTGGAAAAACGGTTTATTGACTGAAACCCCTGTATTTTCTCTCTCCGCAAGAAAAAAGATGGGAACAAACCAAAACATAACAAAACCAAAAAGCACACACAATCAAATAACGAAACAATTGTATTCCCTTTTCATGATAAATGTTAGGATTTTTCATAGGCCGAAATAAATTTCCATTTGTAACATTCCCCACACTTCTCACCAGCGCGAATGCGTTCCCTGCCAGCTTTCAGTTAATCGTGCATAACCTTGAACCCCAAAAGATCTATGACTAAGTTATCAATAAGCTTGCCCTAAAAAGTGTTCATGTCATCGTTAACAGCTCTCTCAACGCTCACGTGTGTGGATGAACAGTCCCGAATACTCCCACCATGAAAACTCATTTCTTTATATATTTTTTTGTCGTTAATTGCATGTTGCTTTGCTTTGCGCCTGACAGCTCTGCGTATTTATTATCCTATTGTGTTTCCCACTGACGTTGTAGCATTGTTTTGCCCGCATGGCTACAAGAGCGGAGCAGTCCCCGGACGTACATTGTTACTGAACAGGCTCTTTCTTGCGTAGCGCGGAGTTGCTAGTCATGAGAAATGGCTCTTTGGAGCCCATGCATTCCTTTTCAAGGTGCCTTTTCCATGCGATAGCTTGGGATTCTTGAAGCCGCTGTCATGAGCATGTCAATGCTCATCTGGCAGCATTTTGGCTGATTTTCCCCCCCTTCATTGTAGCCTATTTCCCATTTTGTCTTCACACGCCCTTTCCCTCATTCTTCCTCATGGCTAAACGCAAATATTTATTTCCCGCATATTTTTCCTTTAACTTCAGGCTCCAGTTTTGAGACCTGTGCATTCCCTCGGCCGAACACTGCTTGACAGGCATGAAATGGATCGGTTTGTTTCTTTCTGGTTTCTCGAGGCTGCTTCTGAAAATCAAGTCGCAGCTGATCGGGGGGAGAAGGGGGAAGGGAAAGCAGCTCTGTGGGGCAGCACTATTTTACATACGGGTTAGACACGGCTAGAGGCCAAGGTCAAGTTGAAAGTTGCAGTCTAGCCAATGTGAGCCAATGTCATTCAAAGCCCTAAGATCTGTCCCATTTGTTAAAAAGGCGGATAGCCATGAGAACGCTAATGTCTTCAGCTCGTCTCCCAGCCCCAGCCCACCCCTCTTCGCTCTCCAAACTCTCCTTTACCTCAGCCACGGAGCATTTCTCCCTTATCTGCCTCTACTTTCCAAGACCCTTACCATAAGGAAGGAGAAGCCATGTGAAAGCACAGGTTTCAGTCGCGGTGCAGATCTTGAAAGTCGTGAAGCGTTAGGGGGAAACAAAGAAGGTGGGGACACATCCAGTCTCCTGAGTTTTGATGGTTGTTTTGTTTTGTTTGCCCACTTGGGACTGTTTAAGTCCTGGGAGAAGGAAGATTAGACTAATAAAGCTCTATTTTCTCATTTCTCTGCACCTCTTCCTCCTTCTAGAATGCTATTTAATCACTAGGGAAGAGAGACGTCCTTTTCGCTGCTGATAAGAGCAGTGATACAACTGTCCCTTTCCCCTACTTGCCATGACGTGGATGGGAGTCGGGGAATGGGACCATTTCCTCAAAACAGGCAAAATGGCATCTGCAGCACCAGAAAAGTCGTTATTGTCGGGCATGGGACTCTACGCCTTTGTTTTGCTTTACTAATTTTAATTAATTGTTGACACTGGGGGAAAGAGAAAAGCCTCATCGACTGTTTTAGATTTCTCCGTTCCTGATAGCAAAGTTTTATGCCACATCTATAATTCCTTTCTGATTTAATGAGTATTTGCCATGAAATATTAGAAAGCAACCTCGAGAGTTGAATGCATAGAGTAGAACAGATGTTCTTCTAAAATAATGGACCCTACAATGAATACCAGGGGTAAAAATATGCCCAGGACTACCAACCCACTCTTCTACACTCCTGCCCCTCCCTCCGACCACCCCCCCCCCCCCCCCGACTCCCCCGCCTGGCTTTGAACACATACCATTCCCTGCCAACTGCGGAGGAGCCTTTATTTTTCACAATGTAAGGCTTGGAATGCACTGGGTAAATTAAGCAAAACTAAGAAATAGCCTAGTTGAAACCACTGATTAATTTGGCCATGCTCTACAAATGCTTAATTTCGGAAAATTAACTTGACAACTGAATGCTTCCGTGCATGCAAACCGTCAGCAAATCCAAGTTTTTGTTGTTGTTGTTGTTGGTGGTGGTCGTTTATTCTTGTGAAATAAAGTTAGGATACAGCAAATATAAGCATATAGTGGAACCTCATTTTTTTCCCATTTGATGCAAACGTCCGAATTGTCTTGCAAATATTTATATAGTATGTAAAACACGTAGGAGAGAAATACAGCTGTTAAATCGTTTTCTGTAAAAAGAGTATTAATTCCTTAAAGAGCAAGAGAATGAGCAACCATAGTCAATAAGAGGATTTTAAAAGGTGCTGAATCCTTTCAAAACGAGGCAATTTCTAGATGGTGTTTCTCTTCGGCGGCAGTCACTCCTTGCAATACACAGCCATGTCCATTTCAGGTACTACAAAAAGCTTTAGCGGCTTTTTCTTCCCGTCGAGAGTGGTCAGGGGCACTTCGCCCACTTCGCAGGTGTAAGGAAGGGCAGAATTTGACCCTTGCAAGTGCTTTGAATCAAGCCATTGTGTGCTTCTGATTCCATGAAGCCAAAGTTAGCCTTGCCACAGTGAGGACTCCACTAGAAAATACAAATTATTTGTAAATCTTCCGCTTTGATAGGAACACAGACATCTCTTTTCCTAAAGAGGCCTTAACATTTCCCTTTTCCTAGAGAAATCAAAAGTCTTTTCAGTTGAATGTCAGGTTTTGAAAATATGGAGCTCTTCGTCAGAGTATCTGAAAGACTTTTTTTCCTTCCAAGCCAGCCTTTGTGTGATAACACAGACACGCACCCTTCGGAGCCCTGCAGAAGGAATGGCCGGCAGAGGGAATTCTGATTTCTTGTAGGATAATCTCAGTCGTACCAATACACAAGGAAGGCTGTCGGCCAAGGAAATACACCTTTACTTTTCCATTCACTGCTCAGAGCTAATTAATGAGCGTGGAAAAATAAAATAAAATAAACTCACAATCAAATAAAAAGTAAAATCCATGGGTGATTGCGGAAAATATTTGTTTATCACATATGTAAAACCCTCTAAACCTGCTAAAATATCTCAGCTGATAATGAAGGAGTTACAAGATGATCTTAGTTGCTAATAATAATCTCCGTCCTGCAGAGCTCAGGAGTCTTGGAAGACGTAGGAGTAAAGTGATAGCATGAGCAAGAGCCTTAATCGAATTTGATTTTCATGAGCAAATCAATTTTACCTGCTAAAAGGTTAATTTGGAGCGGTACTGCCGCCGCTGTTTTGTTCTACGGTTTCTAAAGCGTCAAGGATTGAGATAAACATCCCAGAGTCCATTTTAAAGATACTTTATATTTCAGGATATTCATGTGTTTCTAATGGAAGTAAGCAGCTTTACGAGCGGGGTTCGCAGGACATCTTAACTCTCTCCCTCCCACTGCGTGCTGGGGGGAGCTGAGACAATTACAAAATAAGAATTGGTAAAAGCAAATGCAGAAGAGGAAAAGTCTGCGAAGATCTGCGAAGAGCTTAATGCTGCACTACGCTCATGTATAAAAGGCGTCCTACAAAAATCCTCAGACGCCCACTAGATAGGGACCTACCTATTTCAGTCTACCCAAACATTCAAGCTGAGCCTCTACAAATAATGTAATCGCTTTCACCCCAAGTGTGGGACACGGACTGATCTTTATGGAGAAAGGTCTCGGAAGATCGTTTCACTCTGTTTTTTTTATTTTATTTTTTTTTTCCTGGAGGTATTTCATGTGATTAAAGTGAAAACGGGAATGATCCTGATCTCTTTCACACGAGCAAGGTCTCTTTCTGAATTTTTGTTGGTTTGCTCTATTTTGTTTGGGTTTGGTTTAAATTTCTGCAATATTTTCACAAGGGTATTTCCAAGGGGGGTGTTTTCTGTTTATCTGGTGAAAGAAAGCCACACAAGTCTGTCGTTACGTGTTGGTAGCCAGCAGAAAATACTTTAATTATACTGCCGTGTAACTGCAGTGATGAAGAGAAGCCATTGCAAGCTCTCTATTAGCCGCAGGCTGTTTCAACGTAGTGACAGAATCCCCCCCAGCAATCAATTTCAATTGATTTTTGCCACGCAAACTGACACGCAATTCTTCGCCATCAGCTCTGCTCCCTCTCACAGAGGGAACAGAGAAGCGTTATATTTTAGTCTTAGTAAATTCTGATAAGCGAGGGGGCCAGGCTGGCCATACAGATGTCCACCGCTGGAGTTTTTCATGTCGGTTACATCTTCAAGTTAAAAATGTTCTAATATGAGCGTGTAATAGCAGGAGATAACAAAGTGATGTTCGAGTTAATCTTCCTTGGTTTTGTTTGGCTTATCCTACAATTTTCAGGATTTATAATTTTGAAGAGAAATTTCTTGCTTTATCTACCAGTAGGTCACACTAAAAAAAAAAAAAAAAAAAAAAAAAAAAAAAGAAAAGGCAGGGTACAGTGAGCTGCAATGGCATGTCCTCTCTATTTCTGCTGGAAACTTGTAATAATTGCTACCACATGATCACATGGTGTATCGTTGCAGCCTGATTACAATTAAACTTATCCCTCCACCTTTTTCATTAGGGGAAAAAAAAAAAAAAAAGTTCTTCCTGAGCTTCAGGCCCACTTTGTACTGTTTTATTTCCCTTTGAAAAGCTGTCGGAGAGAAGCCGAAATCGCTCTTTTCTTTACAATGAGAGAGAAAGCGTTTCCACAATGCCTTTCTCACCGTAACATTCCTGTAATAGCGTGACACTTAGCGTCTGACCAGGAGAGCTCAGAGGCAGAAGTGGACGCTGCTGCTGCTGCTCTCTGCAAGAAGTTGCAAGTTCTGTTTTGTTTTTAATTGTTGGGTTTCGTTTTGTTTCCCATGCTGAGTCCAAAGCCCTATCTTCACCTAGGAAAAAAACGAGGCTCACAGGGCTGAAGACGCTCGTACGCAGTATTTAGAAAAAGAAAGGAGAGAGGGAGAGGGGGGAAGAAATACCATACAGGAAACGTGGACATGTTTGCTTTTACTGGAAGACAGCTGTTTGCATACGTTCTCCATGATTTTTGTTGTTGTTGTTGTTCCTTTTTCAGAAGTGGTTTTAGTGATTAAAACATTGACTTGATGGAGCAAATTTATTTCTAATGTTTGGGTCTGCCTGGCAGCTCTATTTCCTCAGTTTTCCAGACCTTTGCTCGGATGAGATTGTACATACCCGGGGTTCTAATAGAGACCGTATCATTTTGAGAGATACAGGTACTTCCCACGTTGACGGGAGGGAATGGTGTCTCCAGTTGGAAGTTACCTGAGTCACAAGTGGAGATCCTCCTCGCGAAGAGGGTGTAAACCCACGCCAATTCCAGTTGCATCTGGCAAATCCCTGCACCTCTGCAGAGGTGGTGGAGAGGGGCGCAGGAAGGGCCGCGAGAGAGGCCCCGTGGGCTCTGTCTCTCGCCCGCTAGCTCCTCAGCAGGCCGGGCGGTTGCGGGGCCGCCGCGGCGCTCCCGCCCGCTGCCGTGCCAACGGGGTCCTCCCTGCCCGCCGCCTGACAAGGGCGCGGAGCTGACGGTCATCAGGCTAGGGCTGGGCCTTCAGCACCGCACGGCGCGGGGTCATGGCTCGGCAGCAGCCCCGACGGGTACCTGTGCCGAACCACCTGGCTGAACTGCCTGCTCCTGCCCACAGGCTGCCCTGACGACCCTCTCACGGCTCTTGTCAGACAGGTCACGGATGGAGATGCTTGTTTTTTTGTTGTATTTCCCCTGGGCCCAGCGCTCAGATGTGGGACGAGCTCCGTGTCCCCTCGCCATGGCCGGTGGGAGTGCGTGATCACACACGTGCCTCTCGTCTTGCGACGCGTTGTGTTCAGCCCTGGGGAGCGGGGCATACCCTGGCCTTTGGATGGGTTCCCGTCGGTCCTCCTCCACCCCGAGGCGTATTGCTCCTCTGGCTCAGAGAGCGCCGCTTTCTCACGTGGATGAGAGCCCGCAGGGACAGGCCTGGGGACCGGCTCCACGAGGACTAACGTGCCGTCCGTACGGGTCTGTGATCCGTTTCGGAGAGAGACAGCTGGCTCCGACTGAGTTCTTAGTGCTGCTTAAATGCCCTTCGTCCGTATCGTGGGTGCTCTTAGTATCAGCCACCTCCCAGCAGAAAGTTACTCGATACCGTGATATGATTTTATGCTTTGCAATTAGCTTTACATTTCACCAAGCACACACATTGCTGCTAAAAGTTTATTTGGTTAAAAAAACAACCAACCAACAGCAACAAAAAAAAAACCCAACACTTTAAAACTGGTCTGGAAAAATGCTTTCTAGCGCCTAGAGTACATTTCTCAGGTATATATAATACGTGCTGTCCGTAACAACAAGAGACATTTGCTACTCTTCATGTTAAATGGAACTAATGTCTCACTAGCCATACCGTGAACACATTCTCCAAGTAGGAATTATACAGTATTTCCCTTTAAACATAACACCAGCCAAATGCAGACTAGCTGATAACTTGCATTACTGGGTGAGTGTATTACTCCCTTTAGTTTTGCTGAATCATGAGTTTCCCAAAGCTTATTGTGTTTTATGTCTTCTTTAGATAAGCAGTTACATATGTGGCCCTGTTGAAGGCTAAATCCCACTCTTACATACATGACAGCTAACTGTAATTCCAAGATGTTATTTTTGCTGGAATCCACTTAAGGCGCTGAGTTTGAGCCTCGCAGTTCATCAGTAAAGGTGGGAGTGGAGTTGATTCCTAATTAACCCACACACAGCACACTGCAGCAGTTCTCCTCCATCTGTGCTTGGACATCTTTCCATTTGGGATACAAACTTCATCTGCCTGAATGCAGTGAATTTAGGTTCTTGATGAGGGTGGTCAGACAGACCACTGACACCACCTGGCATTGTTACCCTGTGCTCCCACAATCATGCACAGACTATTCTCCAGGGCCAAAGGAGTGGAGAAAGAGCAGGGATGGCCTTAACTCAGCAAAAGACTTGAGGATCTATGAGGTCTCTTCCAACCTTGGTGATACTGTGATACTGTGAAAAGCAATCCTATTACAGCGCTGAAAGCCATACCCAGGGAGAGGGAGCCAGGCTGATGCCAAGTGGCTGGAGCAGAGCTGAGGGCACATGCCAAGCTTCCCACGGTCCGAAGACAATTTGTAAAGTCCTGGGAGATGAAGTATATTTAGCCCAATAATGGCACAGAGAAAAGGGAATGGTTTCATAGAAACTTCTCTGCCATGGAAAATAGTGAGTGACTGAACAATAAAGGTTAGACTGTAGCCGAGCATACCTCCTGCTCTTCTAGCACATAGAGGAAGACATTTCCTTGTCCCCTTACATGCAACTGGAGGTCGCTTTCCTGCAGATGCTACTGCCCCGGTGCCAGTAAGCTCTTGGAACTGTTTCCTTCCCATTGTGGGGAAGATACTCACTGCCTGCTCATAATTAACAATTGTCATCCACTTTCACAAGACTATATTTCTTTGCAGCTTCTCTTGCCGAGTGTGGGGACTATGTCAAATCATCCACCACCTCTCTGTGCAGCCTGCTGCCACACCAACCCCTAAAAAGAAAACAAAAAGAAAAGACCAACAATCTCCAACTGGATGCAGTGAAAAACTACATCTTGTAGGTTGTGTTGCAGAAGAAACATAAAGGCTGCTGTGCCTTTGCTCAGCTGAGCTATCTGCATTTGCCAGACGCCAGGTTTCACTGTTCTCAGGACAACAAATTCTCAGTCCAAGGACTCTACCTGGCCCAGTCCAGTGCACCATATAGACTTGGATGTGACCTGAAACCTCTGTGCGCAGCCATGAGAAGCTGGCCAGAGTGAGAGGATCAGGACAGAGATGTGAGGGCAAAGCAAGCACCTCAACAGGACCCAGAGAGATCCCAAGGGAGCTGGGGTATGTCCTGTAGCCCCAGCTTGGGAGCCCACCTGCTTCTCGGGGACCACTCTGCTCACATTCCCATAACCCGCCAGGAAGTTTTACCCACAAGAATAATTCCACTGTGAAGTGATGAAGGCACGAACAGGCACGTCATCACCACTTTGGGTGATATAAATATTTGGCAAATAAAGGAGAGGGAGCTTGCCTGACCTATTAATTTTAGCAGGAGGCTTGAGGGAGGGGTTTCCGGGTCTGTAACTACCCTGGGAGTCACTAAAAGAGAGGTCAGAAGTTTGTGCTGAGGTTGCTAGGAAGTTTGGACACTACCTAGCTAATCAAATAATAATAATTTTGTGCTTAGTCTTCAGTAAAGTTCTCATCTTCAGTAGGACAGGAAGACCATGGCAAAAGAAAAAGCACCAACCAACCAACCAAATCCACTTTAACTGGGAAGATGACTATGTGCACAGATATTCCAGTCAAAGAATTAAGATTAAGTTGTATTTATCAAGAGTTTGTTTGTGTAGTGGATTCTGCTGCCTTTTTACCCATAACCACAGGATTGAAACATAAAAGAACTGTGTGCAAGATTATCTCATCTGACGTAAAAGTTGCCTATATATAAAAAGAGAATAGTATATAATCCTACAGTGGAAATATTTTGCCCTTTTGCAGACATCCAGTGTTCCTGCCATATGTCCATTCTTGTTTGTGTACCAGCTAAGGAACATGAAATGAAGAAAGAAGGAAAGAAAGAAAGAAGGAAAGAAAGAAAGAATGAAAGAAAGAAAGAAGGAAAGAAAGAAAGAATGAAAGAAAGAAAGAAAGAAAGAAAGAAAGAAAGAAAGAAAGAAAGAAAGAAAGAAAGAAAGAAAGAAAGAAAGAAAGAAAGAAAGAAAGAAAGAAGGAAAGAAGGAAAGAAGGAAAGAAGGAAAGAAGGAAAGAAGGAAAGAAGGAAAGAAGGAAAGAAGGAAAGAAGGAAAGAAGGAAAGAAGGAAAGAAAGAAAGAAAGAAAGAAAGAAAGAAAGAAAGAAAGAAAGAAAGAAAGAAAGAAAGAAAGAAAGAAAGAAAGAAAGAAAGAAAGAAAATCAAACACAATGTTAAAGATTTTCTCAGAAATCTATGAAGGGGAAATGTAGATCTGAGTCAGAGGTTAAAGGAAGTAAAAATACCAGGAGATACTATTGCCAAAACTTTAATATTGAACAACACAGCTGAAGCTTTTATCACTGCATGAAATTTACAGCCTACTAATTCAAACCTGTGTGCTCATAGCAAGATACCCCTTCCCGTTTCTGGGTGTCCAAAGGGAAGGTTTTGCATTCTGACATCAGGGGCATTCTCTGCAAAGAGAGTTTTTTGGGAATTTAAATGTGGCCTCTGTAGAAGTCACTAAAGGACAAGACGACAAGGAAACTCCTGCCTGGTAAAAAGAACCACAGCAACAGAAGTATAGGATAAATTCCCAATAGTTCGAGTCTTCACAAGGGGGAGGACATTTCCGAGGCTCCCCCTCCTCATCCTCATCACTTGGGCAGGTAATAGGACTTCCCACATCTTAGTTGCCACGTGAATACGTGCCAACTAAGAAGCTGGAAGTCATTTGAACTTCCTGGAAAAAGAAGAAAAGTGGGACTGGACGAGATCACTCAATTTAGAAAACATCTACACATCACCTCCAGTAAAATAGGAGCAATTCTGGCATCAGGTTCCACTGCAGATTGGAAACGCCTTACATGCCCAAGGAGAAGTCACCTGTTAGACGGGGAGAGCCTGGGACCCCCTGTCACATGGAGAGCTAATCGCTCAGATTCCAACACACGTTTCGAAGATTAAGGTCAACGTCTTCTCCTCTACTTTCCCGCTTTGTCCTATACTGCAACCTCGCCCCAAAACCCGCAGGGTAGATGAAGACATTTTTGCCATGGCACCAGGAAAACGGGAGGCCAAGCTCTCCCTTGTATTTTAGCCAGTTTCCCCTTCCCGCGTTTCATGCCTGCCCCTGCCGAGATTTGTAATATAGAACGACGCAGAAAGGGTTTCGGGTGAGCTCGGGTGTCCGCCGTCTCGCCGGGAGCGGCGAGTGACAGCGCCTCGCTTGTCCCAACTTGCTCGGGTGACTCCGCCGGGCGCCGGGGCAGGTTCCCTTCCCCTGCCAGCGATAACCATCAGGTATTTGCAAGAGTAAACAGAGGCCCGGAGGCTGAGGGGTGATGGTGGGGTGATATCCTTGTCTGGGTTTCGAGCACCGCCCGTGCCAAACGGAGCGAGGCACCGGGAGGAGCAGTACCACGGGTTATGGGGTCGCCGCTGTGGTGTTGAAGCCAGGCGGGGGCCGGTCTCACCCGGGCAGGACCCGGGTAGGGCCGGGCCTGGCCGGACTGGCACCGAGAACCTCCAATGGGGGCGAGCGGGAGTCGCGGTGCGCTGCTGTCCCTGCTCCCTGCTCCCGACTCTGCGGGCAGCTCGACGGGGCGGCGGCAGCAGCAGCAGGTCTCCGCGGCTGCCGCCGGAGAAGAGGAGAAGAGGGAAGACGAGCGTTGCGATGCGATGTGTCCGAGGAAGCGGGGTAAGCGCCTTCCACGGGGCGGAGGCGGTCGGGATGCAATTGCGAGAGTTTCCCACTAGATGTCTGCACAGCTAATGATAATCGAAGGCTCTGTCCTTTCCCGGTGTACCTCCAGTCAGTCCGACCCTTCAGCCTCTTTGAAGTCTGCCACCCCTTCAAGAAACTGAATCTCTTCTCCCCCTTCCACCTCGGTTCTTTTTCCCCTCTCCGCTTTGTTTCCTTTTTCTTTAAAAAACCTCCTGATCTTAGGCTAGAATAAAATACGAACTTCTCCACAGAAAAAGAGCTCTGGTGTACAATTCATGCTGTTGGAATCCTTTTATGACCTTTGATGTGTTTAAATAACACGGTAAAGCTGTGCACACACCTCGGATTAAACTTTAATCATCCCAAGTCAAGGACATCCAGGTGGTAAATGACTTTGACATTTCTGCTTGAGAACAATATATGATCTCAGTTGCAGGTCAGAAAGACGCTCAGTCTTCTTGCCCTTGGAAGTGCAAATATGCTTTTTCCTACAGAGATTAGAAACTCGTGCCTCCTGTTGCCTTATTTAAAACAAAGAAACAAACAACAAAAATCCATTTCAAAACTCCACGAGCAAAAAAAAAAAAACCAAAACCAAACCACCCAAACAAACAAACAAAAAAAATCAAACTCGAAACCACAAAACCAACCAACAAACCAACAAACAAAAAAAAATTCCCCCAAACACAACGTGAAAATCCACTCCACAACACAGGAAGAAAAAGAAAAAGAAGCCTCAAAATCAAGGCACCCGCCGGGATTCTAATTCTATCGGGTACCTACAAACTTCCCACGGGACTGAAACAATTCTCTGGTGTTTAGCACCGTTCTGCTTCTCCTGGCATGTGTGTAATGATCCATATAGGAATACATACAAGTTTTCTTATATATGCATATGTATATTCCACATAACAGCGAATGGTGGTAAATGTAGTCAACTCCTTTAAGGAAAAAAAAATCTACAGACTTTCTCTCTAGTCCTGGTATGGTGCGAGCATCCCCTACAAGTGAGGTTATTTGAACAACAAAAAACCCCAGACCCCCCCACCCCAAAAAACAAAACCAAACCAAACAAAACCAACAAAACCAAACAATCCCACAAAACAAACAACAAAACCCAAATAAACAAAAACCCAAATAAAACCACGGGAAAAAAAAAATCAACCCTAACAAATAATTTAAATATGTTAAGAGAAATCTGAAAAGCTATTTGCTCCTCTGCTAGCACCTGATTTTGAATCAGACGGCTTTGGATTAACATGTACCCCAAAAAAATAAAAAAAAAGAGGGATTTGTGAGCCCTTTTATTGTCAATCAAAGTGAGTGACAACTAAATTTTGCATTGATTTTTACCAATGGATCCCTGCTCAGCCTTGGTTAGTGCTTGTCTTGGAAGCTGTGGAGCGCAGGGAGCTAAAGCCAAGCCTTGTGCGTGGAGTTTTAGGTCCTGGACTCAGTTGTATGAAAGGCCTAAGCATGGGAAATCTCATTCTTTATCTCCTTTTTTTTTTTTTCCCCCTTTTTAATTTCTTTTCGTCGCCGATTTGTTCCATAGAGACTTTACACTCGCTCCGAAGAAAACTAAAACACGGTTAGTGATGAGATAGATTTTCAGGGAAAGTGACAAGAAGGAGGAGGGCTCCGACAGCTCATTCTGAATGGGGCGGTTGGGAATGCTCAGTCTCACGGGCGAAAGGTTGAGTTTTTGGTTCCATTCGAGAGTGGGGACCAAGCTCAATTCTTCGGGAACAAAGTACTAGCGACGTGTATAGCATAAGCGAGATAGTGACCGGACACTCAACCCCGAGGGCACGGTAGGAGGGAACGGGAGACATCATCGACACTTTCCTCCAGGGGTCTGCTCCAGCCCCACCGACGATGGAAAGTGCCACGCTCCCCACTGTTCCCCGGGGTAGAAAAGGCAGAACAGCGGGCACTTGGAGAGCCGACAGAGGTAACGGTACTGGAGTCCTGCACAGACCTTGCAACACGTCCGAGACCTTGCTCATTTCCAGTTTGAAGGCGTTGAGCGAAAAATAGGCATCCTTTCAAAATTTCTCGGGATTTTGTGAATAGTAGGGAAGAAAAACTTTGCTCCCAGCTCCCTCCCAGCCGCTGGTTGCATACAACCGCCTTATAGGTCTGGGCTGTGCCAGCCGGAGTTATTGCCTCGTGTACTGTTGCTATCGAGTGGAGATAAATTCTAGCAAAGCAGACACAGTCGCCATAATCATGACTACCCGAAAGTAAAAAGATTACTATTTTCTTTCCTCTAAAACTCCCGAGTGTCACTATTCAACTGTCCACTCTCTTCTCCACTTCTAATTATGAACTCAAGATGTTTAACGTTGGAAAAATTGCATCAGTTGTTTTAAACATGGACAGAGCCTTTACTTGTGAAACATACTTCTGAAAAAAAAAAATCTGGAAATAATTAACTCGTACAGTTGAGAACATTATGTTGCTTATACTGTAAACGTGTCCTTACACCTTTACAAGACGTTACAGAGGACTTACTCAACTAATTGAAACTGTTATATAGCAGCATTATGTATTCAACATACTCATTACATTTCATCTTTATGGACTTAGAGTTTTACTCTTTTCACAGTCTTCTGATATTTTTTTTTCCTCCCGGAGCTGGTCGTTTAATCTGCAAGGAGACACACTCAAAAAGCTAAGAAAAAAAAAAAAAAAAAAGAAAGTATTTTGTGTTATTTTCTCTATAGCAGGATGTGATGGATCACACCATCACGGACAGACTATTGGAAAATGATCTAGCTCTGAAAATACCAGAACCGAACATTTCTCCCCCATCCCAAAGCTACATCGAGAAATGTATCTATGTGTACTGGTTAGCTGTTGCCTAGATCGGATGGTGGACTTCTTGCTCACCTTTTTCCCTTTAAAACAAACAAGCCACCGTCACCAAAATAACAACAACTACAAACTCCACCCAAACCCACAAACAAACAGACAAACAACCCACACCCAAAATTAAGGGAAAAAAACCCACACGCAAACTCCCGCAAAAACAACCAAACCCCCCCACACACAACCACGACTTCAGCAACTTTTTCATCTGCATCCGTGAGCTGGGGAAATGGGGAAGGGCGAGGTCTGTTGGGCAGTAAGATGCATCTCTCCTGCTGAGCACCAGCGTGGGACGGCGATAGGCAGCCCCACGGACCGATCACGGGGGATAACCACCTCGTGGGTGCTGTGAGTGAGCACTGCAGCAGGGAGCATCTGCGTGAGTGTGTGTGTATAGGTGCAACCACAAGAAACAGAGGCATGGCGGCTCAGCGGGGTCCCACGCGCGATCCATTTCCCGTGTCCCCTGCCCATCCTTTCCACCGCTCTGCTATGTTGCTTTCCTTGCAGAGACGACCTCCTCAAGGAGACAGCTCGCTCTTCATACTAGTACGGAGCCCACAAGGAACCATTCTCACTGCCCCCACCAGTGTCACGCCTTCAGGAGCTGATGGAGACTTGTCTAGCCCAGAATAACTAGTACTCACATAGGCTAACACAAACGCCCGATTCACGAAACAAGCTGAAACAGAGACCAGGATGTGGGCTATGTTCTGGGTTCAGATTTGTGCCGAAGACACACTCCTGCAATTATTAAGTTATTTTCAGTGCAGAGGGCAGGAGTTACTTGAGATGAATAAATTCGTCTCCCGCAAAAATCGACCCAACCCCCCTTTTTTTTCCCAGAAAGGTAGAGTCTGGTGTGCCAAGAAGAAGGGCAAACTGAAGAAAGAAAATCTCCAATAGCAGGAAGGGTCATTCATAGGAGGCAAAGATGTGCATATGCTCACACTCACGCGTAACGGGCCAGTACGCCTATACACTCATAGCTGTGTTTGTGGATGACGAGGACTGAAAGTGTTTGAAAGATGCTTTACGACCGAGTGTTTCCAGGGCAGTGTTGCAGTTTCAACTCTACAAGACAGGCTTTCCGCCCAGAAATCAGCCTGCATCCTTGTCCTTTTCCCCGGCTGCCAAAGCACTGCACCGCCCCGACGAGCCGGGCAGAAACCTGCGTCTGTGATCTAGACCTAGTCCGTAACCCTGCGGGTTAATCGGCGGTGGCGGGCCGGAGTCAGAAGCTGCGCGGCTGCCAGCGCAGGCCCCGGTCGCCTTGCCCTGCTGGTTCTCCGCTGCTGCCCGCGCAAGGGCCGGCCGCCGGGCGGCAGGTGATGCAGGGACCGCGGATGCCGAAACTCGCGGACTACGCGCATCGGCACTGTGTCTTCTTGACATAGTGGATGTGTGATGAATGCCGACCAACGGCTCCCTCAGTCCCTGCTCCCCCTCCCCTTTTCTCCTCCCCACCCGCCCCCTCTTCCCGAGGTCTTTCGCTGGTTTCAATAAAACGCAGGATCTAAGTTTTCTCTCCTTCAAATCAAAGAGGTGTTACGGCTGGAAGAAACGGCAGGCAGATGGGATATTTTAAAAGATACTCCCAAACAATGCGCACTCGAGACGCCCCAGATTTCTCAGGATGCGAGCATTGTCTAGCAAAACAATGACGGTAAATAAATCAGTCATCGGAATCCCCTTCGGGATCCTGGTGAGGTTTAACTCGGGTGGGTCACTCGCCTTCCCCTGCCCTCTGCTCGTTAGAGAGCCAGTATGAGGCTCCGGAGATTTACCCAAGGATTGCCAAAGCCGAGGCACTGGGAAGAGCGTTGCTAACATCCTTCCAGCAGCAGGACAGGCGGGGAAGCCCGTAAGGCACTGTGTCGCGCCTGACAGCGCTCGCTCCCTCCACGCACTCCAGCCAGGAGCGCGGCCACCAGCGTGGGGCTGTGCGCGACCCGGTCCGGCGGCTGCGCGCACTCGGCGTCTCTGCTGAGGCAGACGTTCTTTTTTTTCCTTCCTTCTTTCAGAGGGTTGAACGACTGCACAGCCAGGTTTATAGGCCTCTGTGAAAACGTGAAAATTTAAACAAGTCTTTCAGGTATAAAATACACTCTTGAAAGAAAGTTTTGAGGTTTATTTGCTCATTTTTTTTTTAGTTGATAAACTCCGTATTACTCCAAAGGGAAAAGATTCTCTCACTTACTGTGTGAACAAATCAGGATTTACACTTGCACAGAGGAGTCACATTCGGAAAGAGATGGTCAAGTCCTTTTAAATGCGATCTTTGCAGCCTGGCAGCAGATTGTCTCCCTTAGAATGCTACACATTTTCTGCTGCCTTAGTTAAAGGGAAAGAAAAGTTTTTATGGCCTCTACCGCGGCTTCAGTTGAAAAGTTTTTAATGAAAGAAGGAGAGATTAGTGCCCCAGAGATAGATTTTCTGCTGGAGAGCTTTGAGTCCTGCACAACCTCGAAGTTTTACTAGTAAGTATCCTTTTTACTGCAGAGCTTGGGTGCCTTATCGAAAGTGATTCCTGGAGGGGTATTTTTGTACTGGGTTTCATTTTTACGTTTTCACTCACTTTAAATCTTGAGAGGCTCAGAATCAAGGTGTAGCTGTTTGGTGAAAAATAACCCACCCCAGCTCACTACTGTTAATGAACAGAAGTTATTCCACTTTCATCTTGTCCCTCAGAAATATCTTTCCTTAGAAAAGCCTGGCTGCTAATTGGGGCATGTAGTTGCCTTTAATCTCTAGCACAATGCTTGGAACCTTCCCAGAATGAATTAAAATAAGTCTGATTAACGAGAATTAAACATGGCTTCCCAGTAAAACTTGTTTTATGATCACAGCTTGTGCACCACCTTAAATATTAAGTTTAGACATTTAGGGTACAAAGAATAAAGCTCCTTTCCAAAGTCACATTTGTTACTTTTGACTTTTTTTTTTTTTTTCTATTAGAAGTACAAGGAAGGAAAAATAATTGTTCTAATAAATCAGAGATAGAGCACAGATTTGCATGTTCACATGTACTTTTAACCTGGAATCGTCCTCTGAACCTAAGTGTATTTCTTTCAAAAGCAGACTGTGGGAGAGAATCAGATGGTCAGCACAGAAATGCTCTCTTCTTTCCTGTCAGCAGCTAGGAGCAGAGAGTATGTGTGTGCACAAGTGTGCATACAGGAAGGAGCTCTGCCACGCAGTTTTATGCATAGCAAAATGGGTTGGTTTATAGCAATTATAGCACAGAAAAGCGTTGGTTGACTAAACTGTAGATCATGGTTTCATGATAGCTCAGTGAGTTATGAGGGAAAAAGAGGCCCTAAACTTGGAAATGTTTATAATAAAATCCATGTTACATGGCTTGCTGTGCAGAAGTAAATACTGCACTGAACAAAGAAGCCCCAAAAATCACCAGATCCTGTTCCCATTGGAGAAACTTCACCGAGTTCCTATGGTGTGGAATGCCATTTGCTTGTTTGTTTGCTTGTTTGTTCTATTTATAGCCATTCCTATGAAGCTCATCTTCCAAGCATCTGCATGCCCATTGGAGCCAGATAGAGTTTCCTGGGTGAAGCCCATCATCTGTATTCAGTAGCAGAATGCTGGAAATGAGTGCAAAAGGACTACACACATCTGCAAGCTGTGGTGCTTCTCTGAAGGACCAGAATCTGCTCCCCTTCCAGGATGCTTCCACACAGGAACACAAAATAATTAAACGAGCCTGAATGCTGCTCAAAATGACAACGGTGAGGTGAAATGTCCTGTGTTTGTCAAAGGATTTCAGAAAACAGGTGAAGAATTAAGATAGGACTTAGTGCCGTGCGTATCGCATGTAAATTAAACATTTAATCTGCTGTTCCATCTCTCCTGTGTGCTCAAACACCTCCAAAAGTTCTTTGAACAAATATTTAGTTTCCAAGCTATAAATTTACGTTATGCAAAGACAGAGCTTTTAGGATCTCCAGTTTAGACTCGTTCTTTTACCACTTGTTGTGGTGCTGAGAATTATTAAACTGGTCAGCTTACCTTTCCCACGAGTGGTAATTAAAAGAGAGCTAAGGTATGTGAGGGGTGGAATATATGAAATGATAATAGCATTGAAAAAAAATGTGAGCCCACAGATTGTGATTATTTCTTTCTTTCTTCAGTTAACCCCTGATTTAATTATTTTTTTCCTTGGGGGGGGGGGGGGGGGGGGGGGGGGCGGGGGGGGAGGGGGGGCAGACAACCACCAGTACCCCTGCAGCAGCTCTGTGTTTATAGCAATCCTGTGGTATATGAAGAACCTTTAATAATGTAATTGTCAGAAAGAAAAATAGAGAGGGAAAGTTCCTAGGAACTGCTACAGTGTTCTCCACTTTGTCAGAGGAGTTACCTACAATGGAGTATCTCTGCCATTTTCTCTGCTGAGACTCAAGAGAAGCACACAGGGATTGGCATATTTTAGTACACGGGATTAGGATAAAATGGGAAGGGGTAGGAAAAGTGATGGGAAGGAGAATCCTTTTGAAGGGTGTCCATGGAAGTAAGTTCTCTCCACTTCTAGGAGGAAGTGACAGTAAGTTAGTGGATTTTGACAGGTAAGTGAGGGCTGCCTTTTCCAGGCACAGCCTTTAGGTTGGGGAGGATAGGGGTGGGGAGGGAGTGGGAACCTTTCCCAGCGACCCTACGCTACTTAGCATTTATAGACGGATAAAGCTGAACATTGGACAGAACTCCCCAAAGGAAAAGAACCTTTCAGTGTAGCCATCAACCTGTCATCACTGCAATAAAGGTGTAACACACAGGAGTGCTGGTAAGAGCCCAGGGTTTATTTCCTGGCCCTGTCACATGACATGGGGCCAAGGTTACTGAAGGTTACCCCTTCACATGGAAAGGATCAGTGGTCATCAGCCCCAGCGGCTGCTTCTCCCATTGCCTCTATCTTTTCACTCAGCTCATGCATGTACCTTGTTAAAAACACAAACCCAGAAATCCTATTCTACAATCACACAAACAAATATCTGCCCACAACCATGTAATACTAGCCATGTCACAGTCGAAGGCTTGAACACCTTTCTGCAATCACCTCATGTCCCTGGAATACTTTCTTTTCCCATTCAGTGGTGATATACCAGAGGTTTGTATCCCTCCAATGCTTTTCCAAACAAGTTATTTGATGTCTCCCAAGCCAGTCCCTCTACAGTGATCTGCTTAACCACTTGTGTGAAATGGAATGTTTTTTTGGCTGAGTATTGCAGTTTCAGACCTCTTGTGTGTGGCACCGTGAAACCAGCATCAGTACTTCTGTGGGAAAGCTGGGCAAAGACTTGGGCTATGTCATTCCTTGTCATGCAACTCCTTGTTACATGAGAGATGTAAGCTCTGTTACAGCTAGTGCGTAGGGGCACCATAGGAGCAATGACAGGGAGGGCCTGGAATCAGCAAAATGGAATGGAAGAAACTGGAGACTGCAGAATTAATAAGTCTGTTTTCCACAAAACGTTGGTTGTAACAGCTTTGCTGTGGCTTCCTCCAGACAACGCTGTCCTACCCAGGATGTGGGTGTAAGTAAATGTCTTTCTATGAAGCCTTGCAGTAAAATCTACAACAGAACATAAAAGAGTGCAAAGCATTGGTTATAGATCTTGGAGGTTTACATTATTTTTATAGAGGGTTTGGGTTATGTTTCAGATTACTTAATGTTACAGAGACAAGTAGTGATGTTGTAGACAGAAAATATTTGTCATCTTTAAAGAGCTGGAGCTATGCTTGAGTCCTTCAACTTAGCTTCCCACCCCACTGTGCAAAATACCAGTGGCAGGGGCCAGGAATGCCAGCACTTCTCCTGCTTTAGAATGGGCCTGATGGATCAGGCAGATCCAAACTGGCTTTGAGCAGGCTGACAGTCGGAAGCACCCTGGGGCACTGCTCCAGTGGCAAGGAATTATTAGGGATAACAATCTCTTAATCATGTATTTTCACAGTTATTAGGACTCAATTTATGATATGTGTAGAAGGCAGAGAACAGTGAAATGTCCTCTGCCTTCTAGAGTTTTCCATCTACATGTAGGAAAAGAGATGGTGTCTGAACATTGGAGAGTATTGGGAAACACAAGACATCATCAGCTTACCTGGCCAACATATGGTGAGAAGCCAGGTGGTTCAGAAAAGAGCTGGCAGAAAACAATGTATGTGTAATTAGAAAATATTAAACAAATATGTTTGATCTGTGGGGGTTTTGTTTGTTTGTTTGTTTGTGTTTAATTTTGATGTCCTCAGCTGGAGAAAGGAGAAACTTCCTACTGATAAAAATGGGGAAAATAGAAGGTGGTGTAAAATAGAAACATGAGAGAAATAGGTGAAGCTTGTTGTTAAAAAAGCAGGTTTTCTTCCAATTAAAATCTGCTATAATGAAAACTGGGTTGTTTCCACTTCAGATGTTGCACAGCAGCTGTATAATGCCTGGGATACCCCCAAGCAGATGAATTGGATTATGAATTGGATTTGTCCCTTCTCCAAAAAAAGGACTCTTGGAGGAGTGCTGTAAAGCGATCCTGATGAGCAGGGTAAGGGGGAGGGATGTTTCTCTTATCTTACTACCCTCAAACATCAATATGAATAACAAGGACATTATTCCTCTTAAAAGCAGTATGGGCAATAATATTCCAAGTTGTTGGGGTTTTTTTTCTCCTAGAAAAACTGTTAACTGATCACTGCTGCAGTCATCACCATGAAGTAACTAATATTACCCCTGTTTTACAGGCCGGGAAGCAGAGTTGGAAAGATTAGGGCTTGCCCAAGGCCACAGAGCCAGCAGTCAGGCAGGAAGAAAACTCCGGATTTCCTGGCTGCCACTCTCCTAAATTTATCATCCACACTTCAGTGATGTCTAAACAGTAGGTTGTTTTCTGGGATAAAAAAAAATATGCTTCTCCAAACAGTTAAACATGGCATGAAGTTCTTCCCCATATCTGTGTCACAGAATCAGGCACTGCTGGAATGTGATTTAGCGTGTTTTGGAGTAGCTCTGCAGTACCTTGCACAACAGGACACTGCGTGAGTGCCGTGTAAATGCAGCCACAGCTTCTGCTCTCTGAACTAACCAGGATGGGCTACAGGGGAGAACTGCAGTGTGAGACAGTGGGAGTCAGAAACAGTGGGAGAACAAGGCTGCAAGAGAATGTATAATGTGGGAGCAGATTTGTTGTGGAGAATTTGTGTCTTGACTATGGCAAACCCCTTTGCCACTTCAGCTGAAGTTTTGTCCAACCAGTTGAACAGGCTAAGTGGCAAGCAATGGTTGGTGGAACTGCTCAGGAGGTGATACAGCCATTCCTGAGCCGTTATAAACACATCATATTGATTCTCCTCTGGATGATCAAAAGCCTGTTTATAAATGGGAGCAAGTACATAAGCAGGAGCACTGAGGGATGTGATTGTGGATTCATCTTGAATTTAGCTGATGTAGATGAAGGGGTTACTGCTGTTTTCACTCCAACAGTAAAAAAATAAAGGGGGGGGGGGGGGGGGGGGATTGTCCTCTGCCATGGTGCCTGGTGTGTTAATTTAAGCCAAAATAATGTTAGGTTAATTAATAGCAGTAGCTGTGAATGAAGCAGCTGAAGGTCAAGATCTCTTCTACCTTGTCAGCAAAGCTGTCAGGGCTCAGGAATCAGAGAGACTAATAAATGTTTCCCAGCAGTGGTTTCTATAAATCTGTTTACCATTTCATTGCAATGGACTAAGAGGTGACATGTTCATCAAGTGTGCTGTCATAGCTGTGGCATGGTAACTTACAACTGAGTGCATCATCATTGCTTATGCTGCCTGGCAGGCATGCTGGGGGTAACCTGATCTTCCCTGCTCAGACAAGACCTTTTCAATATCAAAATAAATTAGTATCAACACTTTCTATCCAGCTTCTACACGAAGTGATCTGGGTTGTGGTTTGGACTGGGAACCTACAGAGAGACTTATGGGAGCCCTTTATGTCAGCTAAATTTCATCTCATTACATTTAGATTAGATGAATTTAGTGCAAACCAACAGAAAACACTCACATTGAGCTAGGAAGTTATTGAAAGGATCACACAGTGCTAATGAGCATCTTCTTTTGAAAGCTCATGCAAATTAAGAAGAAATCTGAGTTTAAAACAAGAGCCCTTTAAGAGTACCTCCAAATGTGAACATTCTTGTTCTGAACAAGTTCCTGTGTTCTTCCTTATATCCATTGGGAACTTGAATTTGTCTAACAAGGAGATTCACCTGAACCAAGATGGACAGTAAATCTGAGGTGGAGCAATAAGCCTTTTTGGGATGTTCTTCAGCATTTCCACATGTAAACAGGTCTTTACCTTCCATTCACATGTTTCCTCAAGAATAGCTCTGTGCATTGAGCTGTATCGCTCAAGTTCTACAGACCACAAAGTACAAATGGCTCTGTGAACTTGCCTGGTTGATAGGTCAGATCCACCTTCTCTGTTGTGTGGTAGGTAGGCACATGAAATTCACTATTATGGTGTCATTTTACATGCAAACCCTCTGAAAGGTTGTCAGTCCAATGCAAATGTCCACTACTATGTTGACTGTGAGGTGTACCAATCATGAAAATTGCTTTATTTTCTATCATAAAAGGATGTGCAAATCTTACCAGACAGGAGGCAGAGAGAAATTGAAGGTCTAATCCTTCAATTAGTCAACTTGAAGTGTACCTGGAAAATAGATACAGGCACGCTGGAAACTCGACTTCTTCAGTATTGATAAGAGATTACTGTTCTTTATGAAGGATCCTTATTAGTGTAAAGGCTTGATGCCATGGAGAATACAGTTTTTGGGCAGTTTATCTGCCATTCACCTCCTAGCTGGTACCTTTCACCTCCTTAGAGAGCTTGGAAGGCATAATCTTTTCATTTAGAACACTTTAACTTGTACACGGGCTCCTATCTTAGAAATGTATAATTGGCTTCTGTTCCAGACCACTTTCACAGGAACACATGCAGATCTCTTTTTTTTTTTGTCTGATAGAGTCTGAGGAAGATCCATTAGCTGCTGTCCTGAGCATTTGCCACATGGAGCTCTGCTGCAGGGACATTTCACGTGGAGGAGGTAGAGACAAGCTCTATTTAAATGTTGTGCTATCAGCAGGAACACATTTGGCAGACGCCCAGTTGTGGAGGAGTAAAGAGAACAGAGTAACATCCTTGTAGAGAAAGATAAACTGAGAATTCCCCTCTACTTGAAGAGCTATCAGGTTTAGGCCACTTTCCCTATTCTATTCCCTGTTATTAGTACTATTTACATTTGTTTCCCTTCAGTTGGTGATGGTTGGACTGAGCCCAAACCTTTGGATAACTCAGACTCTTTGGCCCTCATAGCAGCTGCTCTTCCACTGTCCAATTTGCATGCTGATATACCCATTTGATTTCATCCTAATCCACACAAAGTTCAGATTTCTTAGCACTGGAAAAGTTTTGACCTAGCAGGCACCAGAGTGGTTATTATATGGGATTAATGCATCTGTCATACACAGATTCTTTCAGTTCTGTCATACAAAGATTCTTTCTTTTATTTGGGATTTTTTGGGGGGTTTGAGGTAATATTTTTCCCCCTTTTACTGTATGCACTTGAACAAATTTTAACCCTTCTATAGGAATGACTGTGTGCTCATGTGTGCCTGTGAATGTGTGCCTAAGTCCCTAAAGTGTGTGCAACCAGTAAAGGGGTTGGTTTACAAACTCCCATTTCTGAAGCCTTCAATCTTGCACAGATCTGGCATGGAGACCTCAGAGAACAGCCAGCAATCAAGTCCTTTCCACTCCCACCCTTTTTATTTCTGTGAATGAGTATGTAAGAGACCTATAAATCTAAAACTGTGCAGGCGTGGAGGAAATCATAAGAGTCAGTCTGGTGATATTCCCGTGGGGAGCTGTGAAATCACTGAGGATTATACAAGCACACATAGTGATGTTGTCATTAAAAAAAAGAAAAGGGGGGGTGAGGGGAAGGGGAATGTCTGTTTTGCTCTGTGCTCTGTGTGGCAGCCACCTGGGACACACAACTTTGGTACCTCCTTTCCACAATTTGCTGGAGGATGCCAACCTAAGGGCAGAAAATTTTACAGCCCAGCTATTGGTTTGGAAAACAGCCTTTTCTTGGGTAGCATTAAGGCAAACCAGTTCAGGTATGGCATTTTTAACATTTGAGGAAGGGCTTGCAGGAGAGGGAGATCATTCCTGCTGCTACACCCAAAGCAGAGAGATCATGGAAGTCAGGCTCTGGGCAAACTGACACTGGGACCAACTTCACGGCCTGGGCCCCAGCCCATCAACCTAGCCCCGGATACTCCTGAGCCAAGAAATGCTGCTGACCAGCCAAGTGGGCTATGTGGGTACTGAAGGGAGATAGAGGGCACTGAATCCAGGAATACTCCTGCAGCTTTAGACGGATTGGATTAATAGGATTCTTTATATTAAGATCGTTAGTAATTATCTTTTCTACATTGGAAGTGCTTGGGGTCCTGATGGGGAAAACAGCCCTGGGCAACCAGCCACATACACCCCTGGGTACCAGCATCAGAGACTGGTGTGGGGAATAGCGACAGCCTGAAGGGAGAGGACAAGGGTTGGGAAGAGAGATTTTTTCCTACCCGTCCCCATCCCAAGGCCACCGCGGCGCTGATGTGCTCCTCACATTCGCAAAACGACCCCTTGGGAAAGCAGTGTACCCATTTCAAAAAGGACTGCTCATCATGCAGAGCCAAGCCCGAGGCCGGAGTAGGCAGGGACTAGAAGCCGCTGAGGGCTCCGGGGGCCGCCCACTCATTCCTGGCCGTGGCTGGAGGTGTTGCAGGTGCTGCCTTCAGTCCGACCTCGCTGTCTGAAGCCGTTTTTCCAGGGCGCTTCATATCAGAGCCCGGTAGGAAAAAAAGTACTACAGGGACTTCATTGCAGCCTCTTGCCTGCAAACCTTCAGGGACAGGTGCAGGATCCAAACCGTTTTGCTGTCTCTGCTGGGGGAATGTGTGAAATTATAACCTGTGTGTAATTAAGAATGCCCCATCTTCCACAAAGTCGGGTGACTTCCCTCCCACTGCCTTGGCAGAGAGGGTATGGAAGGGTCCGGTGGCCAAAGAGCTCAGACCACTCCACCTGGGGTTCACTGACACTCGGTCTGAGCGAGTTTTGGGTTTAATCTCTCCAGTACAACACTCACGTGTGTTCAGAGACCCGTGAGGAGGCAAACCTGGAGCTTCTGGCTTGCAGACACTCTTCTCAACCTTTTACTCCGTTTCTTCTTGCCCAGTTGTGAGGAAGTTAAAAAAAAATCTGTTTTTTCTACAAGAAACACACCTATGGCAAAAGGATAGGTTTGGTTTCTGCCGAAGAACCCCAGTGCCTGAAATGAAACATATTTGGGAAGCACAAGTAACCAAATCAACACGTCCCCACCCACCTTCTTCACAGAGTGCTTCTTTGTTATGGAGGAGATAGGGTCCCGGAGAGGATCCGGGATGCCACAGCAAAGCATAGCTCACCAAAAACCCGAGCAGGCTGGGTGGCCTTCATGCATCTCAGAGGCCCATGAGCCTGCTGCCGTGCAAAAGCAAGCGAAAACGTGTTTAAAGCCTGAGTGCCTCCCCTCGCCTTTTCTGGACTTCTGCTCCTCCTAAGAGACCGAGTTGCGGCTCCCGCCTGGGGACTGGGTGTGTGCAGTGGCGGGTCCCATCGCCCTCTCGTCCTCCGGGTGGCCCTCGGCGCCCGGGGGAGTCCCAGGAAAGGAAGCTAATCCGTAAAGTCATCCGTGTTCCTACTGTGCCAGCTGGAAAAAGCGGTAAGAAAGGAGTATCCACACACCAAACGAGAAAGGAACACCCCATAGGATGTGTTCTACATACTACTACTACTACTACTACTATTATTATTATTATTATTATTTACTGGTGGTTTGCAACAAGACAAAAAGCATTCAAAACGAGTTTTGTGGACTGGAAATGAAAAACTCCTGCAGGTTGCTCTGTAGCCATAGCAGGAGGCATGTACTGGCACATCAATGTGGTCTTTCTGGATTTGGGCATATTTTTCTAAATAGAATTTTAATGGGACAACAAGGGCGGGAAGAACGTGCCTATATATGCAGATATGCCATAAATATGCACTTTTTACATCCACGTGGGATAAGATGTGGTATATGGCACACACCACGGCTCTAATCGAGGAGGGCATATTATGTTTGAGAAGTTGATGAATGTGATTTAAGCAGAGGCATGTTTAATATAATGTATTAATGCTTTGCACATCTAAACCCTTGGCTACCCGTGGGAAACATTGACTTTCAGGAGATGCTTTGAGAGCAGCAGAGTACCAGGTTGCTCCGGCCAAGCTGATGGCATGTGCCACAGCATTACCCGGGTCCCGCCCCAAAGGGCATACAGGTTTTATCTGCAACAGGGATTTCTCTTCCTGGGTGTGTTTGCAGTTGGACTGGACAAAATGTTCTTAAGCTAGAAGAATGATGTTGGTGAGGATGATGTCATCTCTGAACGAATAGAGGATTACCAGCGGGCTGTGGGCCGTGCCCCCGGAGGGGAAGGGGCAGGGCGGTGCTGATGCCACCCGGCTGCTTGGGAGGCCGCTGCCCCGATGACTCCTTCGCTGCCTGTGGGAAGAAGACGGGGAGAATCGTCCGAGCCTCAGCAGCCCAGGCAGGAGCCGTGGGAGATGCCGCCTGTTTTCCTTGCTCCTTCTCCCATACTCTCTTCTGGCAAGAAAGGAAAACCAAGCAAAACACAACCCACAAAAAAACCCCAAACCAAAACCGAAAGAACAAACTTACCAACCGACAACAACACCGTACAAAAAACACCCCCCACAAACCCAAAAGGAGGGCGAGTCGGCTGTCTTGTTTCCTTTCATCTCTGCGCCCCATCAGCAGTGGGGGGCGCAAGAAGACAGCAGTTAGTGTAGGGCCGAGGTGATCACAGTCCAGGGACCGCCGATCAGGAACCCGGGAGGGGGATGCCGCCATCGGTGATGCGAGGAGGCCGTATGCGGCCCGGGGAGCGGGGAGGAATAGCAGGGAAAGCAGGGGACGGTGCGCAGGTCTGAGCTGGCCGTGTAAGTCAGGGACTCCGTTCTCCTCCAGATCCCCACACACCCTCCTCCAGATCCCCATATGCCCAGAGCTAGGATGTGTTCTTGCTTCCTTTGTCGATGTGGCTTGCTTGGGACTTTGGGGTGAGATCCTGGGAGATGAGTCTCTAAACATGTGTGCAACAAGCGTTCAGAGAAACAGAGCCAGACAGCATGGGATATGCAGTGCAGGTAAGCACAGGAGTGAACAGTTGACCACATCTGTGTGCCATGGATACCTGCTGCAGCCTTCACATTACTAGCCATGCTTTGTCCAGTGCTGCCCTGTCTGAGGAAACAAGTCCTTCTCTTTCTGTGCCAGGGTTTCCCAGTTTACTCATGTCTTCTTTTGGAAACAGCAAATACACAGGAACCTGGTGCTTTGCTTCTAACATTGTCTTTTCTCATGCTGATTCTCAGGCAATACAAGAGGTAATTGTATGAATATGTCCAATTTTTTCTCCCCATGCAGTGCAGATCTGCCCCTGATTTCCATCAGAAACATGGTGATATGTCTTTCTCAGCCCTGCTGCAGTGTCTCTCCCTAGGACCAGCACCCCCACTGAGGAGAAACTCAGTGCTGGTCATCCACAGAGGACACAGTTTTCTCTCAAAATCTGGGAGCAACATGGTTGGGCCCTCCTCAGGATCCATAAGAAAGCAGATTTTTCCCCATTCAGCTAAGTCAGGGAAGCAGGAAGCCTGAAAGATGGATCTTCCCTGGCAAAGAGCACTGTGCCCAAGTATAGGAGGGGACAGGTGAGCATGCACCAGAATAATATTCTGCATTGCTGGTATGTGTGTCTCAAAGGGTTAACGTGGTTCTGTTACAGTGGTGGGTAACTCAGGTTGCTTGCTCACTTCATCTTTTCACTGGTTCTGGCCCTTAGTGACTGAAGAACTCAGATGCAACATTTGTCATAAGTTATTAATGCTGCACAGTGGTAGACATGATCAAAAATCAGGCTCCTACATAAGTATGCATCAAGCAAGGAGAGGATTTTTTTTTAAGCACAAATGCATATGCTTCCAGAAATTTTATTTACAGTAATATAAGTTTTTTAGACAAACTCAGAATTTCCTGGGCACTCCTGGGCTGAACTCAGTGCTCTCTGGCAGAAGCAAATGACTTGGCTATGAAAGTTTCCTACATCTCTGCTTTTGCACTGATTGCTGTCTCATAGGCCTGAATATGTGTTGTGTGCCCAGAGATGAACTCTAACAGTGCAGAGGACAATAGTGGGGCATGGGATAAGGGTCCACATCAGCACAGGTCATCAGGGTCACTGGCTTTGCTCAGTGCATGTTCCCTGCTTCTCCACGTTCACCTTGGCCATCAGTTGTCTCTGCCCTTCTCCAGAGGAACACAAATTTCAAAGGCAGGGGATGGTGAGGTAGTAATCAGGCACTGGAGATCCAGCACCCAGGATTCAAACCTGGGCTGTTCTGAGTTAGGCAGCAGTGTTGAGGTGATTGACCACTGCTTAAGGGCTCGGGTTCTGTGTTTGTGGAACAGATGCAGCCTGACAATGTGGATCCTTATTGCTTGAAGGCTATGCTCAGAGAAGCAAGTCAAAAATATATCAGGTAGCCAAAACTGCTATTAGAATGCACCACCAAAATTGCTGATGCTGTCTCAGCTTGGCTAGATGCAGATGAAGTTGCTTGAAGATGTGACTGGCG
This sequence comes from Pogoniulus pusillus, assembly GCF_015220805.1. Taxonomy (NCBI): domain Eukaryota; kingdom Metazoa; phylum Chordata; class Aves; order Piciformes; family Lybiidae; genus Pogoniulus; species Pogoniulus pusillus. Next base: position 7,596,547 of record NC_087291.1, on the reverse strand, counting down.
GTTAAGGGGTTAATGCCTAACTCTTCATAGGAAAAACTAGGTAATATTTTCCTTCAGTATGGCCTCCAGGTTCATATTTGAGTTTTTACATGTGTTCATTTTGGAGAGAGTTTGAAAGAGGCAAAGACAAACAAATATTGAACAATCCTTCTGCTGTATTGTTGATAATTTTTTTTCTTCAGGGCACTCAGCTTCACAGAGGAGTCATGAAATTGTCATTGAGATGTCTGCCCTATTCTACGCAGCTGGATTTTCCTTTCTTAACAACTAACAAACAAACAAAGAAGAAACCAAACCAAAACCCCAAACCAAACCATCACTAACAAAACCCCACACAACCCCCTCCCCCCAAAAAAGCAAACACCCCCCCCAAAAAAAAAGCACCGATGCAAAAAAAAACCAACAATCCCCAAACAACAAAACAACAAACCCACAACCCAAAAACCAATCCAACAAACAAAAAACCCCACAGTATTTCCTCCCCTCCTTTTCATTTGTTTGTTTCACATATAAATTTCCATTCCTTGTCATATCAAATAGAGTCTCTTTACACATGTCTGCAGCTTGTTCCCATGAGGTCAAATCTGCTCCTTTTCAAATGAAAGAAATTACCTTTTCATTACAAGAGGCACACACTTGAGTGTTTGGAATAAGATACACACTTATGGCAGTTCTCTAATCGAGAGAGGTCCCTCAACAGATCCTGTACCCCTTGGACACTAATAGCTTCAAAGAACTTTCTGTAGAGATTTGTTACTCCCTACCTAGGGATGGAAAGGGTCCCCAGGGTCCAGTAGGCAAGCTGGGACTTTTGCATCCGTTTTCTTTAAGTGGAGCAGCTGGGGATTCAGTTTTCAACTTTTAAGGTCATTCTGTAGTGCACCGAATCACAGCTACAATCTTCTTCATACTTGCTGATAAGGCTTGGTATGGAATTAACTTCAGCCCAGTGAAAACACTGGGATTTGAAGCAAGACCTGGCAAACCTCTGCCAGCAGAGTTGGAAAGCAAGGGTCGCAAGACGGCACAGGTAGCTGCCGGTTCTGTCCTACGCCGTTTGTTTGCGGCAGTCATCGATGATACAGAGCAGTGGAGACGCTCTTCGTTCAGCCATTGCCTTCCGGGAAGGGCCGTGGACAGCATCTTTCAGGGCTTTGCCAACTGTCCGAAGGAGAGGCGGAGATAATAGCGAGGGTAATCCACGAGTTCCCGGTGGGATTCACGTCCGGTCCGACAGCATCCCTCCTCTCGGATCCCCTTGTATTTGAATAATGAGGGACATGGAGTTTCAGCAAACCGAGCCCTAACAAGAGTTCGTGAGGGTGGGTGGGTTTCTCCCTCTAGGTTAGCTCCTGCTGGGGAAGAGGGATGGGAAAATAAAGAGGCAGGTTTGTGTATAGAAGGAGAACACAAGAAAAACATACAACGCTGTTGCACGTCTGGAGCAACATAACTAAATGCGGTGAAAGGTTCTGTGTTCAACTCTGACATTTCTGCAGTGCTCTCTTGATGATGCCACATCTCCCCCTTAAAGATCTTCTTTTGGGCACCTAAAGACCTCCTGAAACCCCTCAGTGATTTTGTAACAGGTGCTTTGGAGGATCAGGTTTCAGGCGACGCAGTTACCCACGGGCTCAGAGGGCTATGGGTTCAGTTCTTGTTAAATCAAATCTAAGAAGAAAAAAAAACCCAAACGACCTCCAGAAAGTCCCTCCTTGTCGCGAGAGCCACTGAAATGCTGTCGATTTTCATTTACCTGTGCTTTTCAACGAGTTAAATTCGTAGCGTAAGTACCCTTTTGCTTTTGCATAGAGAATTTGTCACGCAGATCGTGTCTCTCCTGCTCATTCTCACACTAAAAAGATTACCACAGTCTTATGGCTCTCGATGTGTCTGGAAGCGATAGCAACTGAAATCGAAACCCCAAATTCCTATACGATTTACTCACTGCAATCTACGGCAGCAGATCTAGTTTCCAGCGACAAACTTAACCTGAATGCTCTAAGAGCAGGGACCGGCCCTTCCAACTCCTCCGCTTTTCCCCTATGTTTTGATCTAACAAGGTAAAAATTTCTCTGAGCCTCCTGCGGTGGCAGGGAAGCACTGCTTCGGGCACACAACAGGTAGGGGGTGGGGAAAATCAAACCATGAAGAGGCAGTTGTTCTCTGTAGAGATGCCGAGATCTGACATTCAGAGCTACACAGGGGCAGATCCTGTATGGGATTCTGTAAATCCTGTGTCCTAGGCACACCCCCCTCACGGCTCTGTCTTCTCTCTCCTTAACGTCACTTAGGTGTTATGTGCTGTCATTGTACCAGCTTGTCTTTACAACCCCGACATAATGCACCTATTATTCTCTTCTCTCCAAAGCTTCCAGCTCTAACCATATCGTAAAAAAATAGCCTTAATAAACCAGCGATTATTACGCCATTATTGTTAACACTGCCCATTAAAAATGTAAAAATAGCCTTTCTAGTCCAGTCACCCATTGTCACCGCGTATCATTTTTTGTGACACTAAATCGTTCCACGGTATGTCATGACTTTATTTCCTTTTTAAAGAGGACAAGACTTGCCTGTGTGGTTTGGGGTTTTTTTAATATATATATTAAAATTAATGCTTGTTTGTTTTTAAAGGAAACTGAAGGCGTATCGTGGGTTCTCAGTCGTAACTGGACAGTATGGGTCAAAAGTTATTGACACGCTATTGACAGTGGAAGGAAAATAAACATCCCGTGGGTAAGTAGTGTGTGGTGTCTTTCCTTCTCCTGGCTTAGCACTTTCGAGAGAAATGTCTGATTTACGGGTATGTCATCACTGTTTTATGTCCCCCTGCTATTCCTGTAATTTCCTTGTTTTGGGAAGTGGTGTGTGCTTCGTTTGCCTTATGCACACGGAGCACTTTCCAGCTGCGGTGACGCTGACATCTCCACCGTTGCCCTGCTCTCGCCTGAACGTATCAGCAAAGAAACTTGTAACCTCGGAGAAATAAATCAGTATGAAAAGTTTTGAGGATGGTTATGACTTTCTTGCAGTGACCAAGTGAGCGAGACTTAATAGGTTTTAAATCTCGGTCTGGAATGGTTGAGAGGGAAGAATTAAAAAAGGAAAGAAAAAGAAATAAAATCCCGTAGAGATACACTTTACAAACTGCCTGGAAATTAACAAATGAGAGAGTCTCCTTCCAACTCAGGCTTGACAGATCAGTGGGAAACACTAGCCAGAAGGCAAAGCGTGAAGCTTCGTCGCCGTGGTGGAGGGCGGGATGGGCTCCTCGTCCCGCAACGACCACCAGCTTGTTGGAGGGCCAGAAGCTGTTGCAGTGGTACTCTTGTTATGGGTATAAACCCAGACATTTCAAGAAGCCAGTACTAATCCAATCTAAACTGACCCAAAAACTTTCAGTCTAAGAGAGCCTTTTTTCCCCCCTTTCTCTTCCCTAGTCTCCACTCGGGCCTTTAACTCACGGTGTTTACCCTGGCAGCTGTGTATGCGTGCAGGACCGTGCGTCTGTCAGTGTGTGGATGCACCACAGCCTGTGCTGCTGCGACCTGAGTGACAGTCCGTGACAATGACCATTACCTGGGGCTTAACAAAGCCTCTGATCCGAGGTACATGACGAGTGGCATCCTGGTGGCAAGAGATTAAGAATAGGGTGAGAAAGGCAGCAGCGGCTCGTGAACGAAAATTATAACGTTTGTGGGTATTAGTTACCATAATCCACGGAAAGCATCCCCAGGGCTCCAGTCTGTCACAGACAGGATTTCCCAGTAGCTTTCCCTCAGTTGTCTCAGTCACCTGCTCTGCGAGCTCGTCCCAGTATTCTGAATTCAGATCCTCGTTACAGTTTTATTAAGAAAGGTTATTTACTGCCCTGAAACTCGTAGAAATGGGGGAAATGTCTCCATCCACCACAGACAACAGCCAGCTTCCTCCAACAGGGCTGCTTGGCTGAGCTAGGAAGGAAGCTGGAGGTGAATTTCCCTGGGAAGCTGGGGATGCTCTGGGCCTGGAAAAAAGCCAGGCCTTCACAAGGCTCCCCCGCTCCCCGCCCCGGAGATGCCAAGGACAAGAAACGAGCCTCCAGACAAACTGCGGTGACGATCCCGTCAGCTGTGGGAAGTGACACAAGCACGACACAAACACGACACTAACACAGAGCTGCTCGAGCTCCCCCACCTCTCCTTGTTTGGCCGCACCGCTCCGCTCCGCTCTGCTCCGTTAAAGTGGGATGAGCTCTGGTCCGCTCTCTGCGCGCAGCGGGAGCAGGCACGCCCCTGCCGCTGGGCAGACAGTGAATCCAGATTGCCTCATCCGTCCGTCCATCCATCCATCCGTCCATCCACCCACCCACCCATCCATTCATTGCCTGCTTCTGCAGCGGCCGGAGCTGATCCTGCTGTCCCGGCTTGTACTCGCACAGCCCGCTGAGCAGAGCCCTGCTGCGGCAAGGGTGGGCGGCGAGTCCTCATCCGGGGCTGGAAAAGCACACGGCAGTCTAAAGACTGGAAGGGAAGAGAAGGGAAAGGGAATTTAGCTACGAGTTTCCAAGAAATTGGAAAGCTTGGGAGCAATGCATGCATAACAGCGCAGCGTGGAGCGTGGTGTGCGCATGGTGTGCATGCATGTCCACACAGGGAGACAGTGGTAGTAATCTCCCTGTAAAAATACCGATTTTATCCCCCTGAAATCAATATGCTTATTTCTGGGAGCACACGTTAATCCGTGCATCCAACGGACACAAAATTCTGTTTGTTTGTCCTTGCATCACGCCCATCTTTCTCACAGGGCTGGACACATAATCCCAGCGTGTTTTCTATTGCTCTGCACGTTCCCCATCGAAGCAACGTCACCTCAAATATGCCAGTAAATTCCTTACTGGGTTAGGAACGTAATTGGCTGAACGTTTTCTGTAACCTGACTAGCCAATAACACTCCGAGGGGGGGAGGGAGAGGGGGGAGAAAAGAAAGAAAGAAAAAAAAGTACAACCTAGTTACGACAGATGGTGAAAATGACTTGACACTACATGTGTGAGTCAATATTAACTAGAGATGAGATACTTGCCGCATCCATTAGAAATATCGCAGTACTCCAAAGACACTACGTGTGCTGCTATATTTACGGCACAAGGTCCCTTATTTTGAAGCAAATCCTGCCCAAATGGTTGCTCTTGTCATTTCTGTTTTAAGATCTGCTAGATGGCATAAGACCTGGCCTCGATAACTTGCATTTCTCTGAGCCTGGATTATTCTTGGCAGACCTTCTTGCAGATTTTCCTGGTGAAAGCAGACATTAAATTATGCAGAATAATGAATACAAAAAGAATAAAGGGGAGGAGATGCAAAACCTTCTTAAAAGCGCCAAGACCAGTGTAACAAATGGAAACTACTAAGAATAACGGAAAACGCTAAACAGCAAACAGAATAACTACAGCTACGAAAAGTGAAGTAGTTGTAAAATGCAATAATTATGTAACCTCATTTCCAATTAAACTAACGTTTTAATCCCAGTCAATAGAAAGCCATAACAGTAATACGAATAAGAACCGATATTGAACCAGAACAAAAAGTCAAGTCTGTTTCTGCATTCAGATGACAGCAGCGCATTTCCTTATCCTCAAGTTTGCAAAGGATTCTTAAAGCCTTATATATGCAGTTATGCGGAAGCTGGTTGCCAGCAATAAAAAATGCATCCAAGGAAGAGGCTTGAGTACGTATCTTCTCCTTTCCAGGATGCGGCTAGGGATCTTCGCCTCAGTTTTACATCAAGGTTGTAGCTTAAAGCAGTCAAAAGGTTATTTAACTGTCAGGCAAGGCTTCCCCCTGCGGAACTCTCTCCGCATGTTACAACCTCTCTGCAGCTCAGATCCATATGCATCTCTTTTTCACACTTTCGTCTCCATCTCGAGTTCCTACACCTGGTGCATCACGCATTTAGCCCATTAGCTCCGGCTCTTCCTTTCATCTTCCCCATGGCAGACGTTTCTATTTATCCACTGGCAATCAATGTGTGGCGTCACCGGTGGTACTGTAATGACGACTGCACCATTGAGGATGACAGCTTAGAAAGAAGAGGGCAATGGTGATCCCTCCCAGAGCAGCACAGCAGAGTGTAGCGCTCGCATCACAAGGTCACCCTATCTCACCGCTTACTCCTCTGCATTGGCAGGAGAGGGTTGCTGGGTTTGTACAAGGCTGGGGCGGGAGTGGGAGGGAGGGGGGAAATATCTGGATTTTTTCCCCCCTCCCTTAAGCAAAGCCACAATGGAAACCAGGAAGGAGATGGTGATGTTTCTGGAAGGGACGCAACTTGGCGCTCTAGTTGGCAAGAGGGTGCCTAATTTGTCCGAAGCAGTGGGGAGCCCCGCTCCAGAGCCACAGGAGAAGATGATCCATCGGAACTGCCTCAGCCCCAGACCTGGCTCCTTATCGTCCCGGGAGAGAGGAGGAGGAGGTGGAGGAGGAGAAGACGAAGAGGAGGTGGAGGTGCTGCCAGGGACAGGGACGGTGTCGGAGAGTCGCTCGGCGGCGGCAGCACTGCTTTCGGCCGGACAGCAGCCCCCCACCTCGGAGCCCCCTTCCAGCAAAGGGCAGCAGAGCAGCTCGGACACCGAGTCGGATTTCTATGAGGAAATCGAGGTGAGCTGCACCCCGGACTGCGCGACGGGGAGCACCGAGTACCAGCACAGCAAAGGTACCCAACTACTTCCCATGCCTCCAGCCCCCCACCCGCTCCGGGGCTGGGGGGCAGCACTGCGGGAGAGGGAGGGGGGCTACCGGAGAGGGTCTTCCCCTCCATCTGAGCGAGGGATAGCGAAATCGGGATGTGTGTGTGGGGATTTCCTTTCCTGGCTGATTCTTCAGCTCTTTGCCACCGAGAGGTTTGTTTGGGAGTCAGAGGACAAGACATCTGGCAGCCCCTGCGTCCCTGGAGGGGTGCCAGGCTTCCCACCGTGGATGCATCAGGTCTGCAGCTTGTCCCGTAGGACCTCCTTGGCTAAGACCACCATTTATGTCTCCTCCATATATTTTTTCCCCATTCTTCTCCATCGCCTGGACAGTGCATGCTCCAGAAAAACCCTTCCAATCTACCACACCGGCTTTTTTTTTTTTTTTTTTTTTTTTTTTTTTTTTTTTTTTATGTGTTGGGCGGGGGGGGGGGGAACAAGATCAAACGGATTTTCTGGCCGAGGGCGGTTTGTGGTTTTGCAGGGTGAAATGTGCCCGGTCGAGTGCGGAAGCGCCCTTAAAGACCGTAAAATCTCTCGCCGACTCCTGCTTGCCCCAAGTGCGGCAGTGAGATCTTACTCTGCACGTTGGGAAAGAAAAAAAAAAAAATAAAAAGAAAAAGAAAAAGAAAAGAAAAAGAAAAAAAAAAGTTGGGAAAAAGAGAGGGGGCCAAATTACCTTGTCACTTCTATGTCTCAGTGGCGCCAGCTCGGAAATGGTCCCAATGAATTAATTGCCTTTGGTCTCAGGCACAATGAGGGAGAGTTGCATTTGAAAGCAAACGCAGTGACCAGGCCGTTTTCCCCCTGCCCCCACTCCTTATTCCCACCTTCTCAGCCTGGCAAAGCCCCCTCCCTATCCCTACAACAACCAACTTCTCCCCCTCCCCATTCCTCCATCACTTCAGAAACAAGCTGGAAAGAGCGGAGCGTGCTGCCCGTCCTCTCTCCTCCCTTAGAGCCTCGTTGAAAATACCACATCTTGGGTTCTGCAGGCTGAGAGGAGAGACTCCAAGGCCTCACCTCCCTCTCGGAGGGAGCAAGGTGTCTGTCTACTGACTGCTCCACTCCTGGGCCCTTGCTGAGCTGGAGGAAAGGGCCACGGGGCTCCGCGGTTTGGGCGGAGGTCACACCTGTTTTCCCGAGGCTCTCAGGGCCGGGGGATGCTGCGGTGGCTGCCACCGACTTCATAATGAGGGAAGCGAGTGAATGGCATCGAGCAGACACTCCCGAGTCTGTGTACGTGTTGGGAAGGGGGCAGCTAGCCTTCCAGCCAGAGTACAAGAATATCCATCAAAACCTTAACTGATGCTGCATCCCCATCTCTTTGGCCTCCCTTCCAACCCCCCTTGGATGCCTCCCCAACATTCTCAGTACATCCAGACAGGCACAGAAAAGGCTAATGGGGAGGGGTCGGGGAACGAGGGAGCTTGCTGGGGAGGCGTGTGGCGAGCATCACTCCATGCCTGCCCGCCTCCGAGCGTGTGTCTCTGCTCCGGGCTCCCTACGCAGGGCCGTGCTCCGAGGGTCTGTCGGGCAACACCAGCGCCGGGGGGGATCACGCTAAGGGCAGCGGAGGCAGCGGCGGCTCCCAGGGCTCGCTGGCCTGCAGCGCCAGCGATCAGATGCGCCGCTACCGCACGGCCTTCACCCGCGAGCAGATCGCCCGGCTGGAGAAGGAGTTTTACCGGGAGAACTACGTGTCCAGGCCCCGGAGATGTGAACTGGCGGCTGCTCTAAATCTGCCAGAAACCACCATCAAGGTACAACACAGCTCGGACATGTTTCCAATTAGCACGATATAAACCTATATAGCCAAACTTCCTTGCAAAACTCGGGAAAGCACTTCGAAAGCACAACCCCCTACCTCTCCCGCTCTCCCCCTTTCCCCCGCCTCCCCCTCTGCCCCTTAGACTGGGCCTGTCCGGACCCTGCAGCAAGCAGCAATGCGGGAGAGGGAACACCGCTCCCAGAGCCAGCACCGCTAATCCGGCCTCTCCCTAGCAGATTATTTTTAATCCTCCCATCAATCCAGTTCAAACCTCGCTCAGTTATTGGGAGAGGGAAGAGGAAGCAGCTCTTGTTTATATCTCTCTCTGTTTTGCTTTCTCGAAAGTATTTTCTCATGGAAAAAAAAATATAGGATTATAGGGATCCCAGGTAGTTCTGTCTGCGAAACTGCAGCAAAGGGGCAGAGCTGTGGAGTTCGCCCGGAGTCGGGGCAGATATGTGTGTGTGAGTCAGTAGGACAAGCTCCAGCAAGAAGAACAGGAAAATAAGCACCCTAAAAAGGCTGCTCCATTGGGTCTCCCTGTAGATTTATAGGGGTTTAACTGATCCCTCCGTATGTGATAATAACTCCCTCTGGGAGGGAGAGCTGGCGCCAGTCCCGGCTCGCTAGACCCGCTCCTGCCCGCGCCTTCGCGGGGCAGGGGCTGATCTTCGGTGTCGACTATGGGGCAGAGCGGGGAGGTGGCGGGTGACAACTGTCGCCTCCCCTCTTCCCTCAGGTTTGGTTCCAGAACCGCAGGATGAAGGACAAGCGGCAGCGCCTGGCCATGACCTGGCCTCACCCGGCAGACCCGGCGTTCTACACCTACATGATGAGCCACGCGGCGGCCACCGGCAACCTGCCCTACCCGTTCCCATCCCACCTGCCCTTGCCCTACTACTCCCACATGGGCATTGGTGCCACGTCGGCCTCTGCCACCACCCCCTTCAGTACCCCCCTGAGGCCACTGGACACCTTCAGGGTCCTCTCCCACCCCTACCCGAGACCAGAATTGCTGTGCGCCTTCAGACATCCTTCTCTCTACCCTGCCCCGACTCATGGACTCAGCAGCGCCGGGAGTAACCCCTGCTCCTGCCTGGCTTGCCACAGTGGCCAGTCCAACGGGTTGGCTCAGAGACCATCTGGATCAGACTTTACCTGTTCGGCCACGACCAGGACTGACTCTTTTCTCACTTTCACGCCCTCTGTGCTGAGCAAAACCACCTCAGTTTCCATGGACCAGCGAGAAGAAGTACCTTTAACAAGATAAATCTTCGTCTCAGGGCTACTAAGAACTCGTCCCTTTCCTGTGCTTCTCTTCATGTACCTACAGTCGCTGTTTAATTTAATCGCATTCTCTCCCCAGAAGTGGACACCTAAGGAGAAAAAGAAAAAAAAAAAGTAAAGAAAAAAAAGACTAAAAATAGCTCAGTCTTAAAAGGATTTACATTCCAAAGGAAAAAAAAAAAGACAAAGAAGGAAATAAGTGACTAGTGATTTATCTCTGAGAAAGATTTTAGGCACCGAAAGGAAAGAAAAACAACCTGAATGAAATACAATTCGGTAGTCTATTGAAATGAGCTGGGACTTTCTATTCTATGGGTAGACTTCTTACCAAGGGCTGGGGCTCCTGCAGGTCACGGCAAGAAACCTTATGCACAAAATTACGAGATGGAGAACGAAAATCTGAAATACTTGGCAGAAACATTATCTTAATAGTGAAAAGGCTTGTTCACATTAAGAAGGCAAAGATGTAACCTACCAGAGTGTCTACATAATAAAAACAATGAACAAATAGCAAACCCAAAAGATTTCTGCTTTGCAACTCATCAGTATTATCCGGTTGTCTGTATAGAGAAAAACAACGCGTTATTATAAAGGAAAATGTCATTCTCTACGTTACTTCCGTGATTTAATTGAATTCTTTACTCTCCTCTTGTCTCGTTCTTGGTTTTGAGAAGAAATCCAACATTTCGACTCCTCTTTCGTTGTAACTTTTATTTGCAGACTGAAATTGGCAGGGGAAACGTACGAGCGCATGCCTCTTTATGGGTCAGAGCTATTTGTCCTTTAAATAACAATGTCTTATTATCAGTCGCTGAAATGTGCACACACTGACGAAATTAGCAAGTGATGTATATGTAAAGAGGGGTTTTGAATATCGAATGTATAATACCCTGTAAGCAGAGACCCCGTGCCAAACGTTAACAAGCCGCCAAGGGAAGAGATTAGGTGACAGGGAGCACAAGTCCTTCAGACAATCACCAGTCTGTAAATTGGAGCAAAGGCGATTTCCCTTCCTTTGTACTTTAGCCTTCAGTTCTGTCATTGCCTTTCCCCTGGTACGTCCATTTCTTTCCCTCCCTCTCTCCCTTCCTTCTTTCTTTCTTTCTTTCTCTCTTTCTCTCTTTCTCTCTTTCTCTCTTTCTCTCTTTCTCTCTCTCTTCCTCTCTTTCTCTCTCTCTTCCTCTCTTCCTCTCTTCCTCTCTTTCTTTCTTCCTCTTTCTCCCTCTCTTTCTCTCTCTCTCTCATTCTTTCTTTCTCTATTTTCCTTCTTCCTTTCTTTCTCACTTTCTCTTTTTCTTTCTCCTCTCCTCTCCTCTCCTCTCCTCTCCTCTCCTCTCCTCTCCTCTCCTCTCCTCTCCTCTCCTCTCCTCTCCTCTCCTCTCCTCTCCTCTCCTCTCCTCTCCTCTCCTCTCCTCTCCTCTCCTCTCCTCTCCTCTCCTCTCCTCTCCTCTCCTCTCCTCTTTTTCATTTTATTATATATTCTAAAACATTCGGGGTTTGTGCTTCCTGATCTTTGCATTTATGTGTATCCTTCACACTCGTCCCTCTCCATTCTCGAGGAGTATTTATTTCACAAGCCGTCTCCCACCTTCACTTTCAAATATTTCAGAAGTAAGTAGCACCATTGTTTTTGCTGCGATGTCTAACAGCCCATAATTCCAAAACCACAGACTCCAGGCTGCTTAGTAGTTTCTTCCAATTTGATTTCTAAAATTTTATTTTAAAATTGCCCAAAGAATACACTGCCATCATTTGTTACCAAGAATAAAACTTGATAACGGCAATGAAAACACTACCAGCAGTAGCAGACTACCAATAACAACAGACACACTTTAACAATGTATCATCCAGATTCCTATTGTACTTGTTGAAAAAAAAAAAAAGAGAGAGAGAACAGAAAAAGTAATATTGTTGCATAGGACGATTTTCACCTTTGTGCAGTTTCTGATAGTTACACTTCAACAAGCAGAAAAATAAATGCTGGACAGAACAAAGATGTTTTGACACCTCCTCTGTCTACTTTGTGTTAAATTGCTGAGTAGCCTCTGGTTTATTGCCACACCGGAGACTTTTTGTCCTTAGGACAGAGAGTGAATAGCAGCATCTCCCGGTACTGGATGGAGAACAGGGAAGAGGCACAGGCGTGCCAGGATGTATTTTTCACATATATATTAAAAAAAAAAAAAAAAAAAAAAAAAAAAAGAGAGAGAGAGAAAAAGAAAAAGTTTGTTAGAGGTTTTTCAAAACCTCCCCGTCTTTAAATCTTTAAATCAAGGGCAGATCGTTCCACTCTTTCTGAATGAGATGTACTGGAAACCCATGCCCCTTTTTAGGCACCAACAAATACATTCTCCCCTCTAGTCCTCAAGGAAATAATGATTGTTAACAGCGTCCAAGGGCACTGCCGACCAACATCCGAGCTTTGCAAGCCTCTCCCCTCCTTACTTTGTCTTTTAGCAGGCAAGAGAAGAACCAGTTGTACAAACAGGGATCTGTGGAGCGAGTATATTTGGTGTAACTCCCCGTCGGCGACCCCGGGAAAAGGGAACGCTGAAGAGGCCGAGGGGTAGCTACACGCCGCAGAGTCAAAGAGAGTGTCTTAGACGGCAGGTTATGCCCCTTCTTCTCTGGCCTGGTGGATGCACCTGCTGGGCTGCGATCGCGGGACAGAGTCCTCTGGGGTTGCTGCCGGCAGTTGCCTGTGCAAAAGACCATGGCATCAATTTGCTCTCGCAAAATGCCCACTTCGCAAAGTGGCATCGGCTAGGGAGCAGAGCAGCGGATATTTCTATATTTTCATATACATATGTTTTATATATGTAGGTATGTGCCTAAGAGAGAATATCTAACTCACTGTGTACCGCTTCTCTCAGCAAAGGGCTGTCCCTCCGGAACGAACCACCAGCGGGGAGGCAGAGACTTGGGAGCGTGGGCTGTGGCTCGCCCACAGCCGGTACAGCTCCCGCTCTCCTCCGCTGTTTCGGGCCACCACAGCCGCCCACCCAAAACCCGTTCTGGGAGAATATTGCGGCAAAGGGTGGCAGCGGATTTCTCCGTGGCTCGGTCATAGGGCAGAGATTGCCTGCGACAGGTAAATAGGCTGTAGGTCGCAGTAATGCCAAGAGTATTTTCAGTTAATAGGGGAGGGAAAATGAGGTGTCTGGAGCGATATTGGAAAGTACAAGATCGATGATCCATCCTCGTGTCCAATCAGCAGCCTTTAATTGACTGTATTTTCTAGGTAATTGAGCCGCTGTGCTTCTAAATTGAAGTGGAAGATATAACGATACATCTCACGGGGAGGAATTACTCATTACTTCATAATGAAATTTTCCTTTTGCTCGTAGGACCGGTGCCGTTAAAGCTTTCGCTGCCAGTGGGGCTGGCCGCTGCCCCGCGCTGGGCTCTGGCTCCGGACACGCGTGGGGCATGGCCAGTCGCGGGACACACATAAGGTAGCAGCGGTTAGCAGGTTCTGCCTCTGGCCCTCAGCCACTACCACCAGGCAAGCCAGTTGCCCTTGCCTCGCTCTGGCTGAGAATGAGACCTTTCGAGGAACTAGGGTCAGGCCCGGTGGAAGCAGGCAGAGGGCAACCCTTGTCACTATCGGGCACCGAGCTGTCTTCAGGGTACCCCATGTGCCCCATCGGCTAACACTTCCCAGCCAGCCAAAATTCAGCTCCTAAAGGCCTTCCCCGCCTTGATAGCGTTTGATTGATTGCCTTATTAAAGCGTGTTCTTGTAAGTGTGACCGAGCTGATTGCACTGCATATGTTTGGGATAATGCTCATTTTAAACAACTGAATAATAATACTACTAATAAAAAAAGGACCAGAAGAGGAAAAAGATGAGCTCCGGAGAACGAGTTAAGCCTAAACGATCCCGGGGAGCAGTGCTGTAACTTGCGCATTAAATTGCACCGTTACTATCAAATCACTCAGCCTGTCTTTGTTGTGTTTTATGTGTCAGCCATTAAGTGAGACAGTACTGAGACTGCTCCTTACTTTCTCGTCTCAGACTATATGTTTTTATTAAGGTTGTATGATTAAATTGGATCGGATCTGCTTTTCCAGCACTATTCTTTACTCCAGCGCCCAAATAATTAGAAAATCGGCTCTCCATATTTCACATTTTCTGTTGGGTTGTTAGGTCGTTTGCTGGCACCTGCAGAAAGGCATGCGGATCCTTTAGCTTTTTGGCTTGTGTATCTTAAGGATCCTTTTGTTCCTTACTATTCTCCTGCTTGCCTGGCTACTTTATTACTGAGTTCAGCCTCTGAAAACACCCTTCCCCATATGCCACCTCAAACTCCGCTGTCGTGCCGCTCACAGTGGTGTCATCCTGGGATAAAGCCAATGTCAGGATGATCTGGAGTCTCGTTAACATAAAAGACTCCATTTAGGGACATCAGGTTCCCAGGTGCGTGTGAACAGAGAGGGAAACCAGTTTCTTGTCCTTTCGCTGTATCCTTGTCCCCGGAGCCCCTTGTTTGTTGTCTGCTCCCTTCAGACCTCGCTGCTCCTTTTGTAAGGAAGAAGGATCCCATCACCGCTGCGCATCCGCGGATGGGTTGACCCCTGTGCGGGTCTCAAGCGCTGGTATCGGCTAAAGGCTGTGATTAGGGTAGATTGAGGTAGCCCTCTGCCCAGAACTCTGTGAAGTTTTGTATCTTTTCTCCGAGTGGGAAGACCTTCAAACAAGAAAACAAATAAATCACAACATCTGGTCTCAAATCCACAGTTTGCTTTATTTGTTTTGATCAGCTAAACCCAGTATACCTGCGACCAAGATCATAACATAACTTTAAGCTGATATTTACAAACCTAATTTTAATGAATCTCCACCGGTGTGTTGCATGTTGCATGCACACACACAACACACACACAAAGCAAACACACGAAGTGATTTTCCCTGGTTCCCTTTCTGTGAAGAACTGCCTGTGACTTCAGAGGCAGAAATTGGCACTTAAGAACATCCATAAAAGTATTAAGTAATTATTTAAAACAAGGCTGTTTAGAAAAATATTTGTATTTATTGCAGCTGCTCGATTGGCCTCGTTAAAGCTGGGGAGCATTTAAATTGTGTTACGGTCTCATTTAAATCCAGTTTCGTTCCAGCAGGCTGCAAAGCCTGAATAGAACCAATCACTCCATAATGATGATGAATGAGAAATTAATTCAGATACAAGCAAGACAATTTAGGCCTTCATCTGTTTAAATAGCCTTCCAAGATTATTCGCAATTGCAGGTCACAGATTTAATCAATTGTCCAATCTTGTGAAAGTCATATCCTTGCATCTTCATCGAGATTATTTATAGCGCTGCGAAGCCCACTGAAAGGTATACGCTCTTAACAGGAACAATTA
Source organism: Pogoniulus pusillus (assembly GCF_015220805.1). NCBI lineage: Eukaryota > Metazoa > Chordata > Aves > Piciformes > Lybiidae > Pogoniulus > Pogoniulus pusillus. The sequence continues at coordinate 7,581,396 of NC_087291.1, read as the reverse complement.
CTTAAAGGGAAGCGTTTGCAAAATCAAAACCAAATGCCTCCGTGGGTTGTAAATGATAAAATACTTCCTCGCTCTCCTGGCACATCCTCCCCGGCCCGAGGAAGGGAGAGGAGCTGCAGCAGGGTGTAAAGTGGAACGCTGCCAGCCCAGCCGTGCCGGCTCCGCAGCGAAATCACCCGCTCCAGACGCTACTCCTTCGTGGGCCACCCAGCCCTATCTCTGCGGGGCCCTCCTTTGCTCCCGAGAACGATGTCTGCAGAAAGGACACGTTACAAACCAGCATCTAAGCGTGCAGTAACGTGGGAACGGCGCTGGGGCTCAGCCTGAGGATGCCAGCCCTGGCTAAGGGAGTGTTCTTTTTTGCCTCCGGCTGCCTGTGCGAGACAGATGCACACGTGCACCACCGACCCTGCTTTTGCCCCAGTCCTGCCATCTCCCCTGGCCCGGCACACTACCGACCTTCCCAGGCCGAGGGAGCGATGCCCACCCGGCTGAGGATGAAGCCGGCAGAGCATTCCCAATCCTGTCCTGGAAAAGTCTGCTCTTCCCTAGGGATTGCGCCAGCCGAGGTCCAGAATGAGTCAGGGTTAATGAAACCTCTTCGAAAGTTAAAGCTGGCCATCTGGTAATCGGAAGAATTGTTCCATTTCTCGAAGAAGAACTGACAAGGGGAGAGGCCGAGTCTATTCCTCAGCGTCCCGGTGTATAACTCCTTCCTCTTTCTCTTCACCCCTTTTCCAAACGGAGACCTATTTACCTTACGTCCTCATACATCTTAGCCCCAAAGCGCTGCCTGTCTCCTGCCCAAACTCGAGAAGTGATCCATAGATCGAAGAAACACCTGCTGCCCCGAAGAAGCTCATCCCAAGGCACTGGGAAAGCAGCCCGAAAGGAGAGCTTGGGATATGTTAAGAGCAGGACCTGAGTCTGTGTTCTTTGTCCATCGAAGCCTGAGGATGGGAGCTGGACAGCTTGGGAGCCACCAAAATTTGGCCGCAGAGGGGCATGGTCAATCTGCCCACAACGAGGTGGATTTCCTGCGTGACAGTATATGAAGGACAACAGTGACACATCCCTACAGTAAGCTCCTAGTCAGTGCAGTTTTCCCGCATCTCGAAGGGGAGCGTGGGGTGCAACCACCCACGGGCACTACTAGGGCGGGGAGTCGCGGGGGTTTCGGGCAGCGATCAGACCAGAGGAGGCTTGAGGGTGTGTGGATGCGCGTCTCTGCTCTTCGCTTCGTCCGTCGCGGCAACCCTGAGCAAATCCGGTGCCTAAAACAAAAGCCTGATTACACCCTCAGAGCCCTGAGGAACCACTCTCAGAGGCGGACTTTGATATATCGCTGTCCAATTAGTGTCTTTAATTGGTGTCCTCCGGGACATGCAACCCAGGAGCGGGGATGGAGAGCGATCTCATGGTAAGACCTGCCCGCTGGAAAGGTAACAAATACATAACCCGTCCTGCCCGCACCAATCCTGCGTCCCTCCAATCAGGAAACGACCGCAAACCTGAGATCAGCTGCTCGCAAACTGCCCTGCGGGGCTCTGTGCCCACAGGCACCCATGCGGGTGGGGCGCAAGATGTAGCTGGTCCCACATTTACCCCATCCCCCGCGAACAAATCCTTCTCTCGCTGCAGAGTGGGGGCCATGGTGTGGAAACAACGCTGTTTGAAACATACCGCACGTTCCTTCCAATTTGGCTAATGAAGGTCGCCTGTTAAGCGTAAATTTAGAGGTTAAATGAGGCTGACTGCAGATTTAAAGACGTTTCATAAAACGTCTTATTTAAATGACACTTATTATGTATATAGAGGCCATTACAACCGTCTGGATTTACCTTGGGGGAGAAGGCAACAAAACAACTACACAAACAGGCAGGGAGGAAAAAGCGCCGCCAATTTATTCTAAACCAAAAACACTCGGTGGAGAAGGAAATTGATCGCTTCATTCATCACACGTATAAAATGAATTTCTGAGATCGGAAGTCGCTCGGAAAGAGTGAGAGGAGAAGGGAAAGTTCGTACTTGACAAGAACCCTCAGAAGGGGCGTGCTAGAAAAAAACAGGGACTGAAAGACAGCTGTCACTGCAAGCTTACCTTAAAGCAATCCTGGTGCCCTTTTCTTTTTGTCTTTTTTTTTGGTCCTTCGGGTAGTCATACAACGTTTTACCAAAACCAAACAAACAAGCAAAACAAAAAACCCCACCCAAATCCAAACCAGACACACAAAAATCCCCAAACCAACCTCAAAACCACACCCCCGCCATCAAACCAACCAACTCCCAAAACATAAACCAATCTCCCCCCCAAAAAAACCAACAATCCAAACAAAAAACCCCAAACACCCAAAAACCCCAACCAAAAAAAACCCCACCCAACAAACCCCAAACAAAAAAAAAAAAATCTCCATCACTTGAAGTCAGAGGAAGAAGACATTTTTTGATTAATTAGGAAATAAACTTGGCAGAACAGAAAGCAATGCTGATTTCTTCAGCCTGCTGTTAAGGGAGACATCTCTGGGGAAGGCAGGGGGTTTGGGGCTGTGTCAAGAGCATGGTACCCATGTACACCACAAAACTCTGTCACCAGACTTTTTATGGCAAAGCATTTCTGATCAATGTTTGTAAGCTGAACTATTCTATTTGCTTTTCTGCATTTGCATTTTCAGCCTTGCTGTGGTGTAATTTTTTTGCCACATTGCTCCCAAGCAGCAATACAATATTACACTAGGAGCATTTTTTTACAGAAACTGAGTCCTACATGTGTGTCCTGCATTGCCACCAAAAAATCACAGCCTGAAAATGGCACTTAACCCATGCTACAGAGACCTTAATTTGCATGGGGTTGAGTGCTCTAAATTTCTCATCCAAGAGAAAAGACCATAACATGTATGTTCAATCAGTTCTCTCAATAGCTTGATTGTACCCTGCTAAATTTTCATTAATTAACTTTTACACTTTCTACTTTGCCTGCCATATTCTAAAGATCCTAACTCACACCAAAACATGTTTTTGCCTACCTAGGTAGAGGAAGTTTGTTTACTGCTACTGCAGTGCAGGATCAAAATGATTTAAAGAGTAAATAAAACAACTGTTACTAGATTCTTACCATTAATATGTGGCCTTGTACTCCTATAGACTGTGAATGACTCCTGGGAATTATCCTGCAGCTATTCTAATGTTTACTCAAGTCTGTGTACTTTAGGAAGGGAAGTTTTCTCTAATGTGGAGATACTGAGTCACAGGTTCCAAAACCACTTTCCATAAATGACTCAATCTAAAGTAAAATCTAATCTAAACCCAAAGGTCTGATTTACTAAAGCTTCACCTAGAAAAGAGCAGTGACTTGCCTTCTCTGACAACTACAATTTAATCAGAAATTGATACAGAAAAGAGAAGGAGAAAAAAAAAAGGAGGGGGAAACTGTCAATATTTATGCTCCCCTTGCAGCCATCTGAAATGTGGACTGGAATCTATTCCAGAGGCAGAAGAGCACTCAGCTAGTTGCAGAGGTTGGTTTGACTCCAAATGGTGTTCCTACCTTGTTTCTGATTCAGAAGCAATGTGAATCTGATCAAGTGTAGAAGCCTGAATGTCTCAGTTGTTCTCAGCCCCAAGAGGTGCCCATCAACACTGGTTCATGAGGTACAAGAATGTAAAGAGTGTATGACCCTACACCTCTCTCTCTGTTTTAGCACTCACAGCTTCCCACCTGAAAGTCTGCTTGTCTTTTGGGTCACAATGGTAGATTTTTATAACAGAGCTGTACTGCAGCACTGAGCAACGGAGCGGTGCATTGCTGGTAAGGAGTCAATCACTCCTGCATCTATTTACTGCATTTAATCTAATTCAACCTTGGATCATGGTACCAAGTCCTCCAAGAAAAAAAGGGAGTTGCATCATTAGTTACAGCTCCCTGCTTTGGAGGTTGGCAGGGCATTTGAAACCCATGTGTCTGACACACCTATTGATTTTTTTATTATAACATTTTCCAGTTGGTCACTTGTATCTCAAGGACAAACCTGTGCCACTGCCTTGCATGGCATCCTCCTGAAGAAACTGGCTGCTCATAGCTTGGACAAGTGGACACTTTTCTGGGTTTAAAACTGACTGGGTGGCAGGACCCAAAGACCGGTGGTGAACAGAGTTAAATCCAGTTGGTGGCTGGTCAAAAGTGGTGTTTCCCAGGGGTCAATTTTGGTCAGTCTTGTTTAATATCTGATCTGATTGAAGGGATAGAATGCATCCTCAGTAAGTTTGCAGATGAAACCAAATTGGGTGGGAGTGTTGACCTGCTTGGAGGTAGGAAAGATCTGCAGAAGGATCTGGACAGGCTGCATCTGGCTGAAGTCGGTTGTGTGAGGTTTACCAAGGCCAAGTGCTGGGTCCTGCACTTGGGTCACAGCAGTCTGTGAATGCTCCAGACTTGGAGCAGGGTGGCTGGAAACTGCCCATAAGACAAGACCTGGGAAGTTGGTTAAGAGTGGCTGAAGGTAAGCCAGCAGTATGCTAATGTAGCCAAGAAGGCTACCAGCATCCTGGTTTGTATCAGGAATTGGATGAACAGCAGGAACAGGGAAGTGATTGTGCTCCTGTACTCAATGCTGGTGAGGCCACACCTCCAATATTGTGTTCTCTTTTGGGTGGCTCTGTACAAGAAATACATGGAATTGCTGGAGTGTGTTCAGAGAAGGATAATGAGGCTGGTGAAAGATCTTATGAGATGCAGCTGAGGGAGCTGGGATTGTTTAGTTTGTAGGAAAGGAGACTGATGTGAGATCTTATTGATCTCTACAACTCCTTGAAAGGAGGTTGTAGCAGGTGTGTGCTCATCTGTTTTCCCTAGTATCAAATGACAGAATGAGAGAAGTGGCCTCAAGCTGCACCAGGGGAGGTTTAGATGGGATATTGGGAAAACTTTCCTTATTGAAAGCATGGTCAGACATTGGAACAGGCTGTCCATTGAGGTGGTAGAGTTACCATTTCTGGAGGTGTTTGAAAAACATGTAGACATGGCACTTTGGGTCACGATTTTGTGGGCATAGTCATGTTAGGTCGATGGTTGGACTTGACAATCTTAGAGGTCTTTCCCAAATGGAACAATTCTATGGTTCTATGACTGTGTGTGAACATCTGTAAGATAATGGTGCTAAACAGACAAGAAAAGGGCAACAGGACTTCCTTTTTCTAATGCTGTTTCACCAGTGGAAGTTTGTTGTGGGGTCTCCAGACCCAGATGAAGGAATTAGGGATGCTGATACTAACTGTACCAGTTCCCAGTGGTGCTGATCTCCCTGGCATTGTCCCAGAGACTATTCCCCAAAGCAACATTCCCCAGCCAAACCCAAATTACACTTACACTACATATGAGCAGTCACCTGAGATTTTGGGCAAATGATGTGCTTCAAATCAGACAATTCTTAACTGGCTTAAAGCAGTTTCCAACACTGCTCTGGGATACTGTATGGTATTTTAACATCAGAATGTCATGGGCTAACTTCCTTAACAATAGCCTGGCCCAAGACATTCATAAACCAAACCTGTAATCTCATAAAAATAAATCAAATGTGCAATGCCAAGACCTATTTTTCATAAAACTATGTTACTTGACATAATTTATATCCCTCTCTTGAATTTTTTATTAAATCCAACCCATGTCAGTTTTGCCATTATTTGGTTTTATAACTGGTGCCATCCTAATCAGTCCACAGTTACTGCTCTCCTCTTCCTTCCATTCTGAGTAGAAACATATATCTTTCCAAATTTCACCAGTATTCCAAGAACTCTTTAAACTAAAATTCAGGTTTTTCCTCCATCACTTCTTTAAATACTTTGTAAATTCACTGATTGTTATTATTGTTTCTTAATTAGATTAGGTGCTGTTTATTTTTCTTAGTTAATGATCTTATTAAAAGTTAATAATCTTATTAAAACTACCTGAAGGGAGGCTGTAGGCAGACGAGGGTTGGTCTCTTCTCTCAGGCAATCAGCAACAGAACAAGGGGACACAGTCTCAAGTTGTGCTTGACGTACTCTGCTGTTTGCAACTTGTAAGCATGGAAGGATCTCAGAAAGGTTTGTGTGGATATTAATCTAGTCACTTGTATGGATATTAACCTAGTCACTCCTCTTGATTCCTTCTCAAAGTCCAAAAATCATTCTTTAACCCTCTGACACTACTTGTAGTGAGCATCAGAGTGGATGTTTCCAGGATGGTTTCACAAAGATGTCTCCTTTCATGGTGTTATAAACATTATCATATAGTCACTTTTAGACACTTCAGTGTCCTTTTTGGCTGTTTGCAACCTGACAGATACCTGATTGAGACTTTTGAATCTCCACATGCTGTTTAAGCCCTTACTTGGGAAGGCCTACAGCACTAAGAATTTGGTTTGGCAAAGGAATGCCCTTAATCAGTAACTTAGGGATTTGTTGATCTCAGCCTAGTTCAGTTCAGTCTTTTTCTGACAAGTTTTGCATTCTTCAAAGTTTTCAGTCAACTCATGTCACACCGTGTCACCATGAAGAACTTTAGTGAAATGCCCAATGATGACAAATTAAAAGTGAAGATATATCAATACATTAAAATAGATCTTAAGTCATAGCTCTGATTCTGAATGGGTTTTGTACAATTTTTCCTGAATCTTTTTCCCAATTCATTTGCAGCCTTTCCAAAGTGAAGACTCTGTTCTAAAGATGGATTTATTCTATGTATGATTAAAGAAATTCTCTGTGCTTGCATTCTCCGTTTGAATTACCCCTGTGAGTTACCACACCACTCTGGGAATTTACATCCAGTGATTTTCAGTCCTTCAGAGCTCTCAATCTTTTCAACAACAGGCTGCCTGAGATGCACATCCTGTAATAAAATCAAATGTGGGATCAAATGCAGAGACATTTACCATGTGATCCAACTAATTCAATCAAAGTGACATGTCCTTAAAATATACTTATGTTCAAAGAAATTGACTTTCCCCCCCCTGCCCCCAGCAATTCTCCCACCCTGAAAATACTGATAAAAACCAGCAGTGGAGATCCACAGGAGAACTGCTGAAGCATCTGTGCTAACTCTCCTTTAAGCGAGGACTGTCTTCTCTCCTGATCTATTAGGTACCTGGTTTTCAATCCATTCACTATATGTTACACACAAATAGTGTTACTTTTTGTATCAGAATCTGGATTAAATCAAAAGACATTCAGAGTCTGCCAGAGAAATGCAAGTTTCTTTGCCAACCAAATGAAAAGGCAGATATGGTTAACAGGATTCTTTCTTAATAAAGCAGATGAATTAAAACATGAAAAAACCCAACACTTTGGGTGATAAGTAGCCATGGTGCCATCTTCTCACTGTTTGCTTCATCATGAGAGTGGTGAGAGCCTGGAATGGGTTGCCCAGGGAGGTGGTTGAGGCCCCATCCCTGGAGGTGTTTAAGGCCAGGATGGATGGGGCTCTGGCCAGTCTGATCTAGGGTAGAGTGTCCCTGCCCATGGCAGGGGGGGTTGGAACTAGATGATCTTTGTGGTCCCTTCCAACCCTAACTGATTCTATGATTCTATGCTCTTTGCATCTTACATTATTTAGCTCTGCCTGGAGCTCTGCCTTCAACTTTGGTATGCTAATTTCTTTCTGCCCTCTTGAAATTGCTTCAGAACAGAAAGATTTGCTACGTGCCTTTAATGCACCACCTGTTCTTCAGTGTCCCATAGCATTATTTGAGAAGAAGTCTAGAATTCAGTTCCATAGATAAGTTATCTACCTGGCTTGATCGTCTGCATTTCCAGGCTGCTTTTCAATCAAGCACACCTGGGACTGTTTCAAACACTTCTATCTGTTAGCAGACAAGCCAGAAAAGCTTTGCCAAATGGACTCATTTTGATTTTGGTATTTGAAATGTGCAGAGCTTTGAATGTTGACCTTGAGCACAGACAGCACTTGCTATGTTGTATTCAGCTCCATTATCTATTTGGAATTAACTTTTTATACATCTCTTTCCAATATCAGAAACCATCCTACTATAGAATATATCAGTATAGATTTAATTAAGAGACTTAGTAAAAGCTTTGTTTTCTTAGCAGAGCTTCATTCATTTTCCAGCTACCTTTTGCTCTCAGAGACCAGTGGCAACCCCTTTGCATTGTGCCAGTTCTCTCCAGAGTTACTGCAAACAAAGCTGGGCTCTACACTGTGCTTCCCTTTGCCATCTCACGCTCAGTTTGGCCATGTGTTTTCAATTGTGCACTTCATTCTTTCAGCACTTACTAGACACTTGGATTAAGAGAGCATGCTTTCTGCTGCATTTCAAATACCTTTGCAGCTTTGAATTTGTCTCTCACATCAGTGTTGTGGTTGCCTAGTTATCCTTTATTTTGCCACAGATAGTTTTGTTTAGTCTGTTGACGTTCATGTGGGTTGGTTTTACCACACACAGATGGATGACTTAATTGGACAACCATTTCAGCAAGGAGGTAGGTTCTGCTAAGCAGAATTTATTTATTTGAAGGAGCTGTTTCTCTATAGGTCTTCTTTCTACTGCTTTGTGTAACACATCCAATGCCCTTTGCACATATCTTCCTCACTTAAAAAAAATCTGTGACAAACTTTTCCATAATTCTAGCTGGTTTGCATCCTTCTGCTGTCCTCTTTGCTGTAACACATTATTGAGGGCAAGAGTAGACTACTGTTTCTCTCTCATGTTGTGGTTAATTCCAGTGGTATGATTTAAAGATCCCTTCTGCTCCTCACATTAAGCTTCCCTGCAGGCCAATAAAAGTATCTGAGGCTTAACTAGCAGACCCAAGGTACCTATCCCCCCAAAAAGCTCTGTTCAGCAATTGCCTAATCCCAGAAACATTTAATTCAGCTGCTGGCAGACTCCAATCAGTAATGCAAAGAGGATCAAGAGACCGAGGAACTAAAGATCCCAAAGGAAGGAAACCCTCATGGACAGGAGAAAGGGTATGTGATGTGATCCAGGTTGCCCCCAGTAGGGAGCCCAAACTGCACAGCAGCCCTGTCTTGGGATGCAACCTCAGTTGCAGGAAGGGATGTTCTCTGTGCTTGTGCCTGCTCCTCTCTGCTCTTGGAGAGAGTGTCCTGGTGGCTTCTGGATTTGCTGCTGGTGTTTTTCTGAAGCTTCTGCTACCTTTTAACATTTGCTTTAGTGTATAAACTGTATCTGTGGCAAAGCACATGATGTGAAATGTCCCTGTTCTATTGGATGCTTAAGGCAGGAACTTAAAAGTTGTGCTGAGGCAATATGTGTCTTGTAATCATTCTTCTTCTCAGTAGATACACACTAGAATTTAGTCATGATTTTTTCACCCTAGTCAGAGTCAGCTCTGTGCAATATTCACTTTAGCTCACAGGATGACAGGATGTTAGGTGTTGGAAGGGTCCCAAGGAGATCATCGAGTCCAACCCCCCTGCCAGAGCAATACTATCTAATACAGATCACAGAGGAACACATCCAGACAGGCCTTGAAAGTCTCCATAGAAGGTGACCCCACAACCTCTCTGGGAAGCCTGTTTCAGTGGGCTGTGACCCTTACAGTAAAGAAGTTCCCCCTTGTGTTGAGGCAGAACCTCTTTTTTGCTGTAATTTACACCCATTGCTCGTTAAATTTGTAATTCAAATTGTTGGATCTAGAGCAACTTTGGTTTTGCTTCTGACAACATTATCATTTCTAATGCTTTGCTTTTCATAGTCTACCTGAAAACCTCATAATTACACCTAACAAATCTTAAAGTATTATTGATAAATGCACTAGCTTCCAGGTCATCCCTGGAACTTGCACAGAAATGTCAGCAGCAAACAGTTCAAACCACAAAGCCAGATGAAGCAGGAGTTCCAAGAGCAACATCTCCCTCTGCAGACACAAACTTTCTGTAAGGGTAATCAATGACTGCTGTTAATAGAAAGACCTAATTTATAAAGGAGCCAGCTTAAAACAATCATGAGAAAATGAGATAAGTAATCAGTTGAAACAACAAAGATCAGTTATGACATCATTGCAGAACATCCTTCAAGGGTTCAGGAGAGCTAATGTCTTTCTTCTCTTCATTAATCAGAGTAAATATAACGTTACAGATGTTATTTATTCAGAGATTGTTGTGTGCACGTATGGATATACACAGCAGGTCCCTGAGAGCAGATGCTAAATTGAGTGTAGGCAGATTTCCTATTATCATCTATGTGTAGAAGAGACCTTTATATATATATATATATATATATATATATATATATATATATATATATATATATATATATATTACTAGCAGAATTCACAACAACTTAAAAGTTCTGAAAAGCTGTTCTTAAGTTGACCTATAGCTTCCATGGACAGAATAAAACAGCTTTGATGCTTCAAGTGCTGAGGAAGAACACTTGCACTTTCCCAAATCACCCCCAAAAGAAAAATTAAACAAGAATTGTTACTGGATTCACCTTGTGGCACTCCCACCAGGGGAAACTCTGTAAGGTATTACCTGGAAATTATGCAGTCCAGCCTGGAGGCATTTAAGCAATGTAATATCTGCCTGCAGTACTGGATTGAGAGGTAGTCCATTACTCATGACTCAATGACTTATCATGTCTATATATGCTGATGAGACTCTGAACATGTTTTCTTCTAAACTCTGAGAAGTTAGCTGACTTCAGACTTCAGAAGAAACCATCAGCTATAGCATCTGCTTGGCAGACCAACCCTGTGTCCTTGAACTAGCCTAGTGGAACCAGTGTCTCTGCTTCACAAGTGCATGACCTCTTTATGGCTACTTGCATTTTATTTAATAGTTGAACACGTTTCTTTGCACTCCTTTTATAAAGAATTTTAACTTGGTCTCATCATCTTGTAGGCAGTTGACTTAAAGCTTTCTCTGCTCCCTTCTACTTACTACAAGGAGTCTTTAACCAGTTGCACGCCGTAGGATTGGATGAGAAATGCGTAAGGGGCAAACCATGGACAAACCCAACCACTTCACATTATTAGCTCCCACTTATGGGATCCTCATCCCAGCTCACAGCTTAAGATCAGGAAAATCACTTTCCTTTTCTTCTAAGTCAAGTTGCTGATCTATGGGTCAAGTTTTCTTACAGCTGGCAGTAGTTTTTATATTCTAAAGAACAGAGACCTGTCATATATTCCCAGCTTCTCAAATGTACTTCTTGTCACTAAGTCCTTGTTGAAATATGTAGTCACTGGTATGAAACAGAAAATCTACCAGTGCATGATGCTCTTTAGCCATATGTTTTGTTATAGGCTGGCCAGATAACCCTGCCTGTTACTGTGCTTGCCTGCTATTTCCCATGATATGATCCTTCTTTGAGAAACTTTCAACTTTGCCAAACACCACAGAAATTTTCTTTGCTGGCTGTACACATACACACACATTTATGCAGAAAATAAACTATCAGTTCTAAGAAGGCATATGGAGAAAAAAAACATGGTGTTCTTCCCATGCTAAAAATTTCTGCTGACCTTTTATTTGGAAAAACATAGGTCATCTCTCCCCTATCTTGAAATCTGGCAGCCTTTACCCATTTACCATCCCTTCGAGACGCTCCCCAGGCTTGCCATCATGCAAGTCTGAAAAGTTATGGCTCTCAAGAGCTCTGTAGGAGTATTTTAAGGTTGAGTGGGCTACAAAGCCATTCTGGGGCCCTCAATTCAAGAGAGATGTTGAGGTGCTGGAAGGTGTCCAGAGAAGGGTGACAAAGCTGGTGAGGGGCCTGGAACACAAACCCTATGAGGAGAGGCTGAGGGAGCTGGGGTTGTTTAGCCTAGAGAAGAGGAGGCTCAGGGGTGACCTCATTGCTGTCTACAACTACCTGAAGGGACATTGTAGCCAGGTGGGGGTTAGTCTCTTCTCCCAGGCAACCAGCAACAGAGCAAGGGGACACAGTCTCAAGTTGTGCCGGGGAAAGTATAGGCTGGATGTTAGGAGGAAGTTCTTCACAGAGAGAGTGATTGGCATTGGAATGGGCTGCCCAGGGAGGTGGTGGAGTCACTGTGCCTGGTGGTCTTCAAGAAAAGACTGGATGAGGCACTTAGTGCCATGGTCTGGTTGACTGGATGGGGCTGGGTGCTAGGTTGGACTGGATGATCTTGGAGGTCTCTTCCAACCTGGTTGATTCTATGATTCCATGATTCTTTTGTGTTCTCAGTCTCTGACCCACTGAATCATTACTTCTTCTCTGTCCAATGACATAAGAAAGTCCCTCTACCCCAGAGCTTCCACAGCATGGGCGTGAAGACACTAACATGGAAAGTATGAGACAGAGGGTGTAAATCCTATTAAGGGGAATAAAGCATAGGCACCTGCATAGACACATGCATATGAAAATAGGCTGTTCTTTTTCAGCTAGGTTTTTAAATGAACCATGTTCATTGGAGGTGGAGCCAGATTCTGCAGGTGATGGCAGAATGCACTGACAACGCTTTCCTGAGTGAGCTACTCAGAGGATGAATATATGGACAGAGTTTCTAGTTCCTGATTTCATGTAGGAGTCTGATAGATGATGCATTTTCAGAGCTGTTGATCTAAGGCAATACTGGGATAGCATGCAGCTGGGATGATCTATGCTGGGATAGCAGGTGCAAGTCTTGGCACCTAGACATATTTACAATAAAAAAGAGGTCGATTGCTTTGCAGAGAGACTTTCACAGTTGTGGTTTTGGAGTTAGTGCTTAGTCTCTGCCTCAACTCCACTTCAAGATGCCCAGTCTTTCCTTGGATTTGGCTATAAATTTCCTGAAGATCTCTGTGTGGAGTTGACCCCAAGTGGATTTTCCAGCTTGTGGTCCTTTCTACTCGTCAGGCCTTGGTGGCACAATGCCACTGACTCCACTCTTTCACCAAAGCCTTCTTCAGTTGAAGTCTGTGGTCTTCTATAATGCCAGTGACAGAAATATCTTCCTAAGGTCATGAATGTTCATCTGCCTCAGCAGTAGGCTGAGCCAAGCTCTCAGAAGGTAACTGCTTCATGATCAGGGATCTAGCCAAGGTATTAGCAAGATCTACCCCAGACCTATCCCAGTAAATACCCTAATGTGTATTGTGGATTTATATCATCAACTAAGCAAGTGCCAGAGACTTGTTTGTAAGGGCTATCAGGAACTTGGCTAGGTGAGGGGTCTTGCTAGATTGTCTCAAACAGCCTCTGAAGATGTGAAAATGGACACTGTGGATCCTGCAGTGAGCAATATGATGACAAATAGCATTCAGTGACCAGTGCAGAGAAAACAAAACAGTAAGTGCCTGCTCCTTAAATCAGTTACTTCTTACCTGCATGACAAAACATTTCTGCTGAATAAACAGTACACAATGGCATAAGGAAAGGTAGAATTAAATCAATCTAATTTTGGGGTTCCAATTTTTTTGTTATTTAACCTTGAAGGTCACAGCTCTTTCTTTAATCCTCTTGGTTTCCAAACACTGTTTGTGCTTCCTTTGTTATTCACAGTTCCAGCTTCCCAGGTTTTGGTATCCTTCCTCCATTGCAGAGATGAAGCTTCTTGGACTGGAAATTGTCTTTTTTAATTAGTGTTTATGTGCACAGCGGGCAACTGAATCTGATCCCAAACACATCATTTATGTACCTTGTTTGGGTCACCTCACATCTGCTCATGTGATTTGTCTGGCCAAATGCATAGGTAGCTTCTGTGCAGTAAAAGGGTGAGTTGAAGATCAGTTAAGGAGTTAGACAGCACATCAGATATGATGGATCAAGGGTTCAAAGAAGGCCATAACCCAGAATTGCTACTGCTGAATCACTTTTGGAAAGCTGATTCATTCACTGTTCCATGAAAGATTGGTCCTTGTCAGAAGTACCTCGTTCACTGAGGAAAAAAACAGAGAAAGAAAAGGAAAGAAGAAACTAGTCTGTCACATTCTAATATTGACAGAAAGGATTTTATTTAGATAGCAAAAATGGATTGCAATAAATAGAAACTACCAAGATGCTTCGCTACGTGTCAGGGTGATTAAAGTACACAAATGGGCCTGTGGCTGGGAAAACAAAGAAACAAAAATATCCAATGATTCCAAGTGAAGGCTTTGGGCTAGGATGTAAGAACTCTTTACAAGTCTTAGAGAGAAAGAGAACTGCATCTTTAGCAATGGGAAACTCAAAAGTAAGACAGAAAGAGAGAGAAAAAAAGAGCTGCAGTCAGCTACCAGGAGGGCTGAAATGTGGGATAAAGTAGCACTATTTTACAACACACATTATTTTGATAACATGATCTGGGACTCTTTTGATCCTCTGACAGACAGCACTGGTAATTGTGTTGGTAATGAAAGGAGGAAGGGAGATGCAGTAAGGTTTCTAGTGTTTTGCCATTGCAAGATATGTTAATAAGCAACTGGTTCACATTAGTATTTGTACATGATACTTGCAATGAAGGCCAAGGCAAAGAACATCAACCAAGTAATGCTGGGCCAGCAGGATTTCAAAGAGAGGAGTGAAGATGTGAGACCAGAGGGAGAAGAAGTGAAATTTTCAGGAAGAAATTAAAAGCTTTATCCAGTGCCCACTAAAATCAGTTGTAGTGCTTCTGTTGAATGGTCCCTGTGATGCAGAGGTATAATGAATGTGGTCAGCATCAGCTGCAAGCCAAATGCACAACAAAAGACAGACAATGACGAAGAAGAGTTGTGAAAAGATCAACAGCTCTAAGAAATGCTTCATTACTGCTGCCAAAACAGGGCAACTACTTTATCCCTTCACTTGCCACTCAAGTGGTGCTCATTTAGAAGTGGCTTTAAGTGCATAACTCTTCTAGTTATTACTGACACACACTGTGAGCTATACATATGAGTTCTTGGAGGCTTTCTTTGCTTTCATATAGTGAAGTGCTTGTGATTTTTATCAGTGAGAGTGATGCACTTCAGCGTGAAAAGAGACTGACATGTGACTATGAGATGATGATGTGGATATTTTCCTGATGATCATTTAATCAAACAGGAGAACTGAGAGTGTCAAACAAGTACCAGCAATTTATCAAGAGCCAGTTGTTGAAGGAAGCATTCTCTGAATCATCAATGTGATAATTACCACTGACATTTCCCCAAGGGGAACTGCATTTTTAATTGTTACAAATATAATCACACTTCTACAGAGAAGTGGAAGCAGAGTCCTTTCAAAGCCATTTCTGGAAGTAGAAATGCCTAAAGTTTCCATGTGGAAAAAAAATTGCTATAAGAAATTATTTGGTACACCAGAATAAATACATCATTGCAAAAGTGATCTAAAATACCAGCTGCTCTACTTTAATTTCAAGAAGAAAATACATTTAATAAGGGTCTTTGGGTTAAGTCCTGCCCCTACAGTAACTACAGCTTCCTTAGTTGCTCTGAAGTTGACTTTGACAGTGAGGAAAAGGCTGCACGGTTCTGCTGGCTTAGCAGGAACTGTCTATCTTCACCACCCTGTCTTGTGGCCATAGAGGAGTTAATCTTCATGGTAAACTAAGGAAAGGCTGCTTGAACAAGAGTCCAAATGTCTCTTGGGACAAAACATAACTCACTCAGTCAACAGGCTGTGCACAGCATTTCTCAGGCTGGCCAAAAACCCATAGCCAAAAGGATGGCAAAAGTTGATCCTCTCCTACAGCAGCCCTAACATGACCACTTAGTTACATGTAACCACTCTAAGGTGGTTTTTAAAAAGGCACTGATCAGAGTGACTTGGCTGCATTTTGCTTCTTCTCAGCTCCTCATTGCAAACAGAACCCCCTGGTTACTCATATTCCCCATTTCAATCTAGCAGATATGTGAATTGTGGGATTTTTCCTGACAGGATGCTAGGAGAGTGAAGGTGTTCAGTGTAGATCCTACCTTTTCAGGTGGTAAGGCTGGCTTTCACTTTCAGCCTGCTGAAAGGAACTGAGCCTATAACACACTTGCCACTACTTAGCAGTTACAGAATTGCCTTTATATATGTTACCAGTGCTGGCCTGAAGATAAGAGATGTATGTTTTGTCGAAATAGATTGCCTGTTGGTTGACAAAGAAAAGAAAAGAGAAAAGAGAAAAGAGAAAAAGGAGAAAATAAAAGTAAAATAAAATAAAAAAGAAAAGAAAATAAAAAAGAGAAAAAAGATAAAAGAAAAAAGTAAAATAAAATAAAATAAAAGAGAAAAGAAAAGAGAAAATAAAAGAGAAAAGAGAAGAAAAGAGGAGAAAGGAAAAGAGAAAAAAAGTAAAGAGTAAAAGAGAGGAAAAGAGGAGAAAAGAAAAGAGAAAAAAAGAAAAAAGAAAGGGAAAGGAAAGGAAAGAAAAGCAAAACAAAGCAAAGAAAATAAAATAAAAGGAAAGAAAAGAAGATGAAAGAGGGAAATAAAAAAGGAGAAAAGAAAAGGAAATGAAGAGATGAAAAAAGAGAAGAAAAAGAATGGTAGCAAATCCTTCATTCTCTCTACTGAAGTAATTTACCAAAATCTCTTAATTTAAAAGTTGTATGAGATGTCTCAGCTCCTTTACTGGCATAGAACAGCAAAACTGAGTAGGGGAAGGCTACTTAGTCCTTCTCTAGGAGCTTGTATTCTGTCATACAATGATGTCGCTATCATGGGCTTCCCAGCCCCTTCTACTTATTCAGGTGCTGCAGCCATCCCTGTAGCATGCAGGTCACAGATAGGCTGTTTTACCTAAACTGTGCTTTGTAGAAAGTTGCAGTCCTGCTATTCAGAGATGTTGATTTACCTAGCAGAGGCTGAATGTTAGAAGATAATACAATCTGATAAGCAATCTACACAATTTAGGATTTCAGTCTACAAATTTATAAGAAGAAAACCCCAAACCAACCCAAACTCTTTGGCTAAGAACTATTTGGTTCTATTCCTTTTTCATTAAGGCACTTAGCCCTTCTTCAATTGAAATCAATGGAAATTCAACTCTGGGTTAAGCAGACACCACTCAGTAAGACTGACAGAGCTATGCCAATTTAGCTTGGGCTGCATTTGTTCTATTAGATTGCAGTGCTCTCCTCTCTTCATAGCTGAAACCCAAAGGGATGTTTCTGTTCTGTGTGAAAAAAAGAACACACAAAGAAGAGAATCAAACCAAAACAAAGTGTAAACTTTTATTAATTAAGAACTTCCTTAAGTGATTAAAAATGGAAGAAACAGTATATTCAGAGTTGTAAATATCTTCAAAGAGTACAGTTCTCTAATTACTGCAAGACTAAAGAAAATTTATATGAGCATGATATAAAATGAAGGAGAGGAGCAGAATCTGCTCACTTTTTTAAGTATGATTGTGCATGCAATTGCAGATTGCATGTGTAAATAGAGGATGGGTTATGTTTTACTAACATCCACTTTTTGCATGCATGTGTTATCTTGGAAACTGCAGATTGATTTTAGCTGCATGTGTGTATATATGGCATTTGATGAATCCCCTATTACTCCAAAAGCCAACCCCCCATAACTCCCAACAAACTAGTTTCTCTTTTTATGGAGCTGTGCATGAACAGTGCTAAACCTTCTCACAGATCTGTTTTATGATGTTCCCTACAATCAGAGTCCCTTCCACAGTGGATGAGTCCCTGGTCCATCCTCTTTTCACTACCCATCATCTAAGTCATTCCTGTAAAGCCACGTGGAGCTTTAGAACTCTAGCTTTAGCTTCTGTGACCTTGTGCTTGCCATGGGTCTGACAACAGGTCTTGGCTTGTGCTAGCAGTAGCTGGGTTGTCCAGTCAAAGCATTTCAGAGAGCTAGGTCTTCTTTGCTGCCAAGATCAAACATGAGCAAGTGAATAAATATTAATATGGCCAAGTCCTTGTGCTTTAAAGAAACCCATAACCCTTACAGAAAAATTACAGCTTGCAAGATAGGTCTTTGAAATGAGGTCTGTATCTCAAAGGGCTCACTGCATTCACAGGTACACAGATGTTGTGAAGTTTCTGCAATACTTCATTTCACAGACTACTAAATGCATGGGCTACGTTCAATTATAAAAATGGGAAAAGGTTTTTCACACAATGCTTTAAAAATTGAAGAATCTGACAGAAATTTGATCACTTCAGCCTTAAAAGATATATTCCAACTTCATGCAACCAGCTTTGTTTGGATGTCTCAAGATCTGGCTTTGGTGTGAAGCTGGAGAGCTGTAAGATCATTCTTCAGTGGAAAAAAAAAATCACTAAACATTTCATGATGTCAGTTGATTTGACTGATCACACTGGGTGTGATTTGACACATCAGAGTAGTGTGATTCATGAGCTAACAGAGAAGGACTTTTATCAATTTATTTCCAACTTATAATGTGATATCAGCGCTTCTTGAAAGCTAATTCAACGTAGAGTAGGATTCCCATTTTCTAGAGATCCATCTCCATTTATACTGTTTCAGCTAATTTTCCTTAGTAAGTCTTTAGTCTTTGGTCTGCTTAAAACTTTTTTTTTTTTTGTTTGAATTATGACATTTATCTCTCATCAGAGAAGATGAGTGTCCCTTAGGAGAGACACGAGAGAAAGATTTGTGAGACCTAACAGATTTGTACCAGAGCGTCATGACAGCTATTTCATAATGGAAAGATCCTCAGAAAGATAATTCTTTAGCATACAGATGAGTTTGCTATCTTAGCAGATGTTCACCTTTTAAATAAAAATAGGCTTTTAAGAGTTCCTCTGAAATGTCACAGTTATCCCCATTACTAAAAGATATCTTGATTTATACCGTTACAATTGTTGAAGCATTCCTAAGCAATAGCTTCTGAAATCCTTACTTTACCTGCCCTGCAAGACACTTAATTAATCCTATGCTTTCACTGTTGACACTGCAATTAAAATAATTCTTGACTACCTCATGGAATTTTAAACATTTTCAAGAAATGAATTCAACACAAGATAGTCTGTGTGCACTACTGCAACTTGGTCTCCCAGCTGTGCAATAAATTGCCGGGAGAAACAATTAGTGTAGAGTCATTTGTTAGAGAATGAACCAAAAATGTATCTAAAAATGCCAGTACTAAATGTGCTGACAATTAAGAGCAAATTACTTAGCAAAGATGCCATGTGT